>NW_008751651.1:658058-840591 GCF_000230625.1 Exophiala dermatitidis NIH/UT8656
GGCTTGGCGCGCCTCGGTCTGTGTCTACCTCGCGCACCCGCGCAACTCTCCTTCATAGTCTTCCGTACTGCAATTCTATCAATCATACACCTATTGCTCCTGTTAGGTTCGTGATAGATATATAGGCTACTGCCTCTATAAGGCTATTATATTAAGAGTTACGCGCCGAGGCAATAACGAGGTCTCCACGGGATACTATATACTCGCGTATATAAGTTGCTATAGTACTATACTATCGCTATATAATATCGATATACGTTCTTAATCGATATTATATCGACGGCAGTTATTATAATTTCAGCACTTTTATATTCTAAATCGACTGCGTACGGCGATATTAAGATTACGCCAACTATAACGTCTCGGATAGCAAATTTTTAGATTCGATACGATTATAGTACTAATTTACTAGGCTTAGCTATCGCTTATATTATAAAACTATCGTTGTGGCGGCTGTAAACATTATATATTTCAACTGCGTGTAGAAATGCGATCGTATCGCTGTGGACGATCGTATCGCTGTGGTGCACTCGGTGGGGGGAACAACCGACGAGTGCTGACGGAGTGCACGGTTAGGATGATTCTCTTATCGTCTACGTTGTAAACACGGTCAAGTACGCGTCAAGTTGAGTTTGTGTCTATCACTGGCAGAGACCGAGGCGCTGTTCTGTATCTCCTCTCATCTCATCCCGTGTCCTTATCGTCTCATCCCATTTTCCTGCCACTGCATCAACCCCTCCATCTCGCCTGGTCCATCATCTGCTTATCGTGGCGTGCGCGACGCCGCAGCCCGTGACTCACCCACTGACCAATCTTGATGCTGTTCCTTGCCTTGTGCCTTGATCAGGATCCAGGGCCACTGGCACTACGCACCGTCAGGCTGCTCTCGTCTGCGCCCCTCGATCGTCTCACCCGCGTCCTCCACATTGGCACTCCCAGAGGATATGGGCACTTGTTGTGACTAGTAGTACCCTCACCCTGATCCTGTCGTTGGTGGCGGGTGCCGTTGTTGCGTCCGAGTCCTCACCACTGCATCTCATCTGCCACCTCCGCGCGTGTGACTCCTCCCAGTCACTCATCAATCGTCGTATCCGTCAGCGATCCAATATCCTGTCGACTACCTACAATACTACTAGTAGTAGTCCTTCCTTCTCTCTTTGTTTCTCTTCTTCGACGGCCACTCTTCGGTTTGGTCTCCTTCTCTTTGTCTCACTCAGCCCACCTACCCGTACCACCTACCAAGGCAACTGACCTTTCTTTGTCCACCGTCCTCGACATCTCTCCTACTGAGTACATCATACCTCCTAGTCTGAACGCGTCATTCCTCGCTCTCCGGACCGAAAGTGTCCCTCGACTCTGCTTACTACTTGTATTTCTTCGGCATCCATCCTTGTAACTCTACTACACAATGTCGGCCTACAGCACCAACGACCTCCGCAGCCCAGCGAAACCATACCAGCGAGAGAAGAACCAGCACAGCAAGTGGGCGAGAGGGGTAAAGACGGTATATAGCCGTTACCCAGACGTGCCTCAGCACGAACGAGAAACTATCATCCCTGGCCGGCCTGCACCCCGAGATCTTGATCGACGATTGGGCCGTGCTGGAGCTCGAGAGCGACACAGCATGCAGAACAAACTCAGTGGCCAAGCGGCCACTCTTGCACGCAAAGTCTTTCGCAACGAGGTGGTCGAAGCCATCGACGGACCTCTGGCACTTGTCTCGGACACATCTGAGGAAGAAGATGTTTTGGACGCCTCTACTGCTCCTCTTCCGGCCGAGGCAGACTTTATGTACAGCTACGATGCCCCAAGCGGTCCTCGCAACGGCACTGACATCTTGAGCCACGCCATCAACCAAGCCGTTCAACGATTCGAGAACAGCGAAACCGAGAAACTGGTCAACAAAGAATACGACGTTGTTGATGGCAAAGACATGGTCGACCTGTCGACCGGTGATGATGAGGACGAGCATGACTTTGAGATGATTGAACACTCTCAGTTGAACTAATCAGTCTTATTACACTACAATCGACGAGACTGTCTGGCCACCGCAGTTCGGCCCAACCGACATTAATCGTTGTATTGCCTATACCCAGTAATCCACTTCTACCATGCAGCTGCATGCGTCATTGCCATCAGTTTATATCTTTTTTCGTTTAGCAAGATACCCAAGGAGTCATTAGGGAAGCGGACCACCGACGGGGTGTGGATCATGGGCACACTAGACTGACGCTTTCTGAGGACATGAATGACCTTGGAGGGCACCTGGGAGCTTTGGCTCCTGTCGCTTGACTTTGTTGGCGTTTATGGACAGATGTGTGCCGAGAGCTACAGCATTTGTTTTTAGGTAGCATACCGTAATTGCACGATATTAGTATCACAGAGCATCAACATCGGGTGGCCGGATTCAGGCGAAGACAGAGTCCTCATTCTTCGAAGCGTACAAAGAGTCGCGCTCAGGACATGTGACGCGTTGGAGGCGCTGCACTGGCGCCTGTCAACAATGACGATATCAAGGTCCATTAGTCAACCCGTACTCGGTTAGCGTGAGATGGTCGGCGGTTAGCAGGACAGACCGGAGTTAACAGCCAGAACCGCTGTGCAAACACGACAAACTACTCAGGCTGTAGTGTACAGGACGAACCTCGAATTTCATAATGTTGTAGTGGTTATCGAGCATCTTCACCAACACTGGCAGAGCCTCTAACCCTATCTTGACCCTCAGGCCGTCTCCTCGACTGTCTCTGGTAACGCCACGACATCTGCTCTCGTGCTTGTACCTCGTGCTCGACAGATCGATTTATCCTCCACAGTATAATCGTCGCGCGCCCAAAAAAGAAAAGAGGTCAAGACTATTACTACTGCGCACCCACACAAGCCCGCACAGCGAGTGGAACAGGGCAGGACAGAGCAGAGCACTTCAATGGGACTGCAGTGCCAGTCTCCGCAACCACCATGCCAAACTCCAATCTAGCCGCCTACCTGGCCAAAAATTACCTAACAGCCTCGACGACATCAACGCCGCCAGACTCGGACTTTGCCGACTCGACACGACCCAAGAAGAAGCGGAGGAAGAACAAAGAAACAGCAAGCGGTGGTGGGGGCCTGATCATCGCCGACGACGACGAGGATCTATCGTTACGCAAGGGACCACAAGACCAAAATGACGATAATGAGATCCCGATATTTGAAACGAATGTCAAATCAGCCGAGTTTAGAAAGAAGAAAGGTGGAAGTGGATGGAAAGTAGTGTCTGAACCAACAACCACCACCACCTCTGGAAACAACCACACAAACAACAATGGCGATGGCGCTGGCGATGCTGCCGCAGCGGCAGAAGCAGATCGCATCCTCGCACAGGCAGAAAAGGAAGCCCGTCGGCGCCGCCGGGAAATCGAAGACGAAGATGCGCCTGCGATTGTCGAAACCGACTCTACGCCGGTCATGGCGTCCGGTGTTCGCGCAGGTCTACAAACGGCCGAAGACACGGCTGCTCTGATTGCGCGGGAACAGAAAGAGTCCAAAAAGAAGTCGAAAAGCAAGGAAGACAAGCCACAAGAAGAAGAAACAATCTATCGAGATGCCACGGGCCGTCGGATTGATATTTCTATGAAACGCGCCGAGGCGCGGGCGGCCGAACTTGAACGAATAAAAGCGGAGAAAAAAGCCCGCGAAGATGCTATGGGTGAAGTGCAACGGAGGGAGAAAGAGGCTCGGAAACAACAGCTTGACGAGGCCAAGTTTATGACGTTGGCTCGCGGCGCTGATGACGAGGAAATGAATGATATGTTGCGTAGGCAGAAACGGTGGGATGATCCGATGGCTGGGTATATTGCGCAGCAAGAGGAAGATAACGGCGAAAGGGAGTTGGTGAAGTCGAAAACGAAAGCAAGGGGGAAGGAGAAGTCTGGTGGTGGTGGTGGAATAGTAAAGACGAGGAAACGAGTTTATGCGGGCCATGCCCCTCCAAACAGGTACGGTATTCTACCTGGTTGGCGATGGGACGGGGTCGATCGCAGCACGGGCTTTGAGAAGGAATGGTTTCAGGCTAGGTCGAGGAGTGCCAGGGTTGAAGAGTTGAAGTATCAGTGGCAGATGGATGAATAGGAAGGATACTAGGGATCTAGCTAGGTACGTGCTGTACATACAGTACTAGTACTGCTAGTCAGTACCTACTGGATGATGCAGGATGAGAACCAAAACGACGTAGTTGGCAATAATTTGAACACTGGCAATATATTCTACCTACCCAATAATGACAACTCGAATGACTGCGAGGTGTTCCATTCAAGAGGCTCGACGGAGTCGAAGGTACTGGGCACGCACAGTACCTACTGTCCTGTACTGCCCATTCTACCGGTCTACCAAGTTCCTGGTTGGTAGATACCTCCTAGACTGCCGTGCTACATACCTACAGTAGATGTACTATAGTAGATACTGTACTGTACTGTCCTGTCCTGTACATTGATCAAAAGCTCCTTGGACCTAAGTAGGTATCGATTCATCAGACACCAGACTACCTACCTTAGGTACCTATATCAAGACCGTGACAAACTTGAAGAAGAGCCAAGCCGTGGCACAAATTTCACCTCCCAGTCACCACCACCACTACTGCCCTCAGTATCTCTGTCGTTGTATCCATCTCCAAAAACAACCCTAAACCTCCCCACCATCTCGGCACAAGGCCAACCATCCGGTCCGCGATTGACATGGACGGTCTCGAGATGATGCATGAAACTGCTGACGTTGCCAAAGATTGGCGTCGAAGACGGCGTCGCAGACGTCGTCGAGCCGCCTCCACCGCCACCACCACCACCTAGTACGCCTTCACCCTCTCGGTTGTTCAAGTTGTTCTCCAACCATCCACGACTCCTCCCCTCGGCACAGCAAAAGATGCATCCGAAACTGCCAAAGATGTCATTTGGACTTCTTCCACCGCCGCCACCACCAGAGGTTGTTGCTGTTGTTGTTGTCAAGACCGTCGATGCCTGCGGCACCGGCATAGCCACAGCCTTCACAGCAACATGACACCGAGCCAAAAACGCCCATTTATATCTCACCCCGCCGCCTTCCGACACGCGGATTTTCGGATCGAATATTCGTTCGACCTTTGGTTTTTGTTTCGATTTCTGTTTGGATTTCTTCGTTTCACCAGTCCCTGTACCGGCTCGGGTTTCACCACTCGCCGTTCCGCTCACTGCGTTCGCGGTTCGCACTGGTGCCGGTCCCTCAAAGTTACATTTTTCACACTTCCAATATGTAATCATACCAGAAAGACCCGATGGTCGATTGGCGAGTCCGAAAGCTTTGCGCTCCATGCCGGCTTGGAGACGGAATGCGCCTTTGCAGAAACCTAGTAGGTCTTTGTCTGTGGGGAGAGTTAGGGGGATATGGATCTGTGTGGGTATGGATATGGGTGTAGACATGGGCGTGGTTGTGGACAGACATCGAGAGTTTGAGTTTGATATAGTTGAAATTGGTGCTGTAGATGTAGACTCAAGAAGATTGTTCAGGTTCCCAGTGGTGTTGATGTCTGTGGCCGGACTCAACAAGGATGATGATGGTGGTGGATCAGGTCGTTGTGCTGGTGGTAGAGGACGAGGCGTAGTAGTGAATGTTGTTGTAGATGTCGACGTGGAGGTAGGTCTGGAATGAGATTTAGAATCAGACATTGTGGTGTTGTTTGACTTTTTCTGCTGCTGTGTCTGGTGCTGTTGCTGTTGCTTCTCGATTTTTGGTGTTGACGAGTGCGGCATAAATCTATACTGTTGGCGTGGCGGTTGAGCTTGTGTCGGTGGCTGAGGTAGAGGTACAGAAGGAGGTTCTCGTGGTTGCCTTTCCGCAGCACGTACAGAAAGTGGAAGAGGATGACTGTGACTTTGAAATTCATCATGTGAACTAATTGCAGCCGCATGTGTTCCGACAGGAGCAGAGTGTTGTCGAGCTCCGCGTCCAAGAACATGACCCAAGCGAACCGGACGAAGTCCAGCCCTACCAGTTTGATCGTCAACTCGAGTCTCTGGATTGCGCAGAGCATTTAGCGAGTCAGATCTCGGCTGTTGCTGCGGCCGGGGCGGTCGACTTGTTTCCTGTAGCTGTCGAACACGCTCACCCTCCCGGGCGTCGGCATGTTGGATAGTTACAGTAACATTATGAGCTCGCTGCACATAGGGCAACGGCGACGCACCAGCAGCAGAAGAGAACATTGGTCGCTGCTGTTGCTGCGATGGCCTAGAAACTTGTTTCTCCGGTGTCAACGGCTGCTGCGGTTGGTACATGTCATATATTGTACTGTGGCTGTACTGTCTCCCATCGGTTCGGTAGGCGGCTGCATCTGAAACCACCGGAGACTCAACCTGTTGATGTTGATCGTATCCATGTTGCTGCTGTTGTTGGTGTACGTGTTCACCGTAATCATCTGGACCGTATCGGTCACGCGAGTTTCGAGTTCGAGGTTGGTTTGTATGCGAAATGTCGGGAGAAGAGGAGTGGTATGTGTGGCCACTTCCGGCGGTGGAAGAAGACGACGAGTACCGATGGTGAACCGTCTTTTCATTTCGGTCAGGTTCGGTTTCTTTCCTGCATGGGTGCGGTCGTCCGCCAGGCTGAGGAAACAACAGCAAAATATTGTCATCGGGCGCCAATGCTTGCGACGACCTCCGCCGTAGACTTACTGTGTCCGAGTCGTCTGAGAGCACGGGTAGTGCCAGAGTGCGCTGATTTCCCTGGTGGTGGCCGCCAACTGGGAGGGGGAGGGCTTCAGTGACACGAGACTCAAAAGGAAGTGCCAACGACGCCCACAAGTTAGACTGTTTCTCTGCACTGGACTTCTCATCACCACCCATTCCTCTCTCCTTCCCATAAGACCTCCCCAAACCGTCGGCGACAGTCAACCCGAAATTATCCAACTTCTCTGGATCCGGAGTCCTCGGACCCATGAAGACAGCGGATGCCGACGACTGTGTGCTCCGACTACTGGAATACCCCAGCGACGGAGACATAGGCGGCATAAGACGTCCCGCACTGGCAGGGGACGAATAGGAAGAAGAAGACATAGACATAGACGGAGGGTAATATGCCTGTGCTTTGGCAGCATCAGATAGTCGTTGAGACAATTGCCCCAAACACACAGCAGCATTGACACGACTGTCGTCGGAGGCGGTCAACAAGACCTGAAAGTCCAGATCTATTCCATCCATGTATACACTTCGCAAAGTGTTGATGAGGGTCAATTGGAGATTGATCAGGACATCTTTCATCTGCTCTCTGGCCTGGATGTCGCCGCAGGCGTATTGTTCTCCAAACCGTTTCAGATCATGTTCGTAATGGCCGCGTACGATGACCGGTCCGAGGGCAAGAGAGTCCAATAGTTCTCGGGTGGATTCGGCGGGAAGATGGTCTGCCTTTGTCCTTCCATCTTCACCTTCGCTTTGAGTGTCTCTGTCTCTCTGCTCGCGAATGCGCTGGACTAGTTTAGAAGAGTCTTCGAACGCGCCGATCACTATGCAGTCGGTCAGAGAAATAACAAACTTCTAGGATCATAACGTACCAGCACGGACGAGAGAGGATATGTCCATTTTAGCCTGTTCGGGCTCTTGACAAGACCACAATCTGTATGGCGCCTCGATTGATCTTGGTCAACTCGGGGAACGTCGGTCTGGTCATGGTCTGGTTAAACGTTGTTTATGCTGATCCGAGTCCAGCAGGAATCCTGAAAGTAATAAAAGCCCACCACCACCAGAGAAATATCCTACAGCAAACAGCTGTAGTGAGTAAAAATAAAAACAAATATCAAAAACGATCCGATCCCGAGCAGAACGGGTCACACGCGTAACAAGACGGAAATGGACGACGGGGAGGGGCTTGGGCTGTCTTCCATGCTATGCATGCTCTGTCTGCCTTTCTCAGCCAACACGGAGCGGAGGGAAACAAGAAGCATCAAAGCCATTTGACAATTCAAGTCATTGAGCCATTCGTTGACAAGCTCGCATGTGAGCTCACACACACAGCCTGAACTCGAGTCAACCTCGCCATCGAACGAGAGGTTGAAAAGGCGGTTTTCGGCCCGTGGGGAGCCTGATTGCATGCATTGCTTGTCTGCCAGGGATCAGCCGTCGCATCGGCCCTCACCTCCGAGGCATGCGGCATGGGCATGCATGGGGAGAGGACACGACACGACAGGGCAGAGCGAAGCTGCAGGGATTGGATTGCACATGGCCTGCCATGGGACAGTAGTAGTACAGCAGAGAAGAAGAGTACTATTTTACTAGCACACCGAGCGGACGCAACTCAAATCGGGGCGCTGCGAGGGCGACTCATTGGCGGGTTGGACGCTCGTAACTGTAACAGCGACGGCTACGCAAGAGGCCGGACGGCAATGCAGACTTCAAAGTTGTCGTTGACCTGTTTCTGCCGTGTGGTTGGTTAAACAATCACAATTGACGCTTGATCAAGAGGCAGCGAAGCAGACTTCTGACCCTCGACAACTGGGCGAACTCGACTGATCAACACAGATATTTCACGAATAGTCTTGTTTGACTGGCTATTTTCCACCTTGTCCATCAACACGGTCAATCCCGCTTCATCGGCAGCCCTTTTAGGGGCGCTTCAACTACCAACCAGTTGGTCTCAATTACTCTCTGCTCCCTACAAACACCCGAAACCCAGACGGACAGACAGACACTCGACCTCCGCCCATCGGGAATTTCCCTCCTCTTCCCCGGGTCCTTCTTCTCCCTTTTATTCTTCAGGCTGCCAGAGTAAACCCCAGCCTGAGGTCTCGATCGTGGACGACACCTCAATCAGGGGACATGCCTGCTTGCCCCAACCGCCACTGTCACCAGGCGCCCACCGTCAAAACCGCACACCTATCCAACAAGTCGATGGCTGCAGCTAACTATGGCCCAGGCTGAACATCGTTGTAGCCTCATGCGCAGAAACAGAACAGTCCAAATATATGCATAATTGTGGTAAAGGAGATATGAATATTGCCGCTATCCATCATCTCAAAAAGAGGACTACTACTACAGTCCTCTAGAGAGAACTATCTTTTATATAAACAAAGGAAAAACATATCTACCTGACTTCAAACAGCCCGGGAATATTGGCCGGACAACGCCATTCTCGCCAACCAGACACGACCAAGATACAAGGACGCTCGATCAATCAATGGCGATCCCATATTATGCCACACTAGACAATCGCCGGGCACCTGCCTCCCCGGCATTCTCATATTTATCCCAGTCTTCCAGAATCTTAGCCAGCCGAGGCGAGTTGGTGAGCTGATAGACTTCCTGGAAGTATTCCTTGGTGATCTCAAACGGCTTGGCCGTAACATTAGGAATGTACTTGCCGATCAACTTGGCCGGGTCGATGCTGGTCTTGTTGATCTTCTTCAACAAGAATGACCGGAAAGGCTTGACGCCAGATCGCAAGAATGTGCTGTGGAAGGGCACGTCGATGCCCTTCAGAGGGATCACGGCAAAGCCTCGCTCCAGCTCGATCGGTTGCGGTTTGGCCTCGGTCTTCTTCCGGCATTCACCAATGATCTCCACCAGATGTGCCTTGACATCTTCCAACGACATTTGCTGCATCAATGCTTGGATGTCAATCTTTTGCAATTTGAGCACATTGAGCACGTTGGTCAAGCAGTCCAATGCCCGGAGGTCGCCGGCGCAGACGTATTGCATGTTGGCCACGTTGTAGTTGACAATCTCAATCAACCATCCGGTGGTTTCCGCAATGTTCTCCACGACGTATTGTAACGCTTGCTCGTTGAACGTCTTGGAGATACGACTGGGGTTGACGGCGCACATGGAATAGTTGCTGCGGCCTTGTTCGTCACGCTCCACCGCCACTTGCATGGTCAAGCCACGGTAAAAGACCACCGACACCAAACTCTCAATGGGCATCACCTCGGCAATCGAGGCCAACGCAGAATACTCGCCGAGAGAGTGGCCGGCGAAGCTGCTGTCACGCTGGATCAGACCCTTGGATCGCATATCCTCAAAACTGGCCTTCTCCATCAACGTCAAGGCTGGCTGGGTGAATTGAGTGGCAGAGAGCAGACCCGTGGGCAAGCGGTAAGTGTATGAAGTGGTGTTCTCATTGATCTCCTTGAAGATCTTTTCCGACTTGACAGATCCATCTGCATTGACCGTCTCGAAGGTCATGGCCATGTAGTTTTGACGAATGGCCTTGCCACGAGGTCCGCCAAAGTGGATTGTGAGTTCCTTCGGGTTGTTCTTGACAATGTTGATGATGGAGAGACCATAATTGTCCAAGAAGTGCCGATCGGCACGGTCCCAGACTTCCTTCGCCACAGCACTGCGGGCGTAGAGATCCATACCCATGCCTTGTTCCTGAGAACCCTGGCCAGTGAAAACGTACGACGACACTGGTTGCTCCACCTCGGCTTCAGCCAAGAGGACCTTGTCGCCAGTCTCTTTGTTGCTGGTTTCGATCTTGATGATCTTGCGGCCTGCAATCATACCAACGTGTTCGAGTTTCACTTCCAAATCATCGTTGGGAAGCACCATGCCCACCAGAGAAACATGATAGCTTCGAACACGACCAATGTTGTTCTCGGCCGCCCACGTCTCGACTAGACTTCGAACCGCGGCACTAGAGTACATGCCGTGGGTGATGGTACCGGGGAGGTTGGCATAGCTGGCGAAGATACGCGAAACGTGGATCGGGTTGTAGTCGCCAGAGACTCGTGCATACGTCTCGTTGGATGCGGGTGCCTTCAGAGACAGGGGTGTCTTTCCGCTCAAGGGAATGGGGTTCTCGAAGTTGACGGGCTGTTCAATGGACGAGCCGTGTCGCTGCAGATAATCCACAACTGGATTGCCGTGGGACACACCGGCATCATACTCGACCGATGCCACCTGGATGACTTCTTTAGTGGGAAGTTCCAAGAGAACTTGACCCACCGTCTCGACACGCTCGAAAATGGTCTTGTTCTTGAATCGAACCAAGCTCGACAATCGGAAAGTCAAGGTTTGGCCCAGTAGGTCAATGTCCGGCTCGTCAAGGTGGAACCACTCCTTGGATCGCAGGACGGACACATCCTTGCTGGTCGCGAGCGTGACCTGCATGGGCGTCTCCTCTCTGCGCTGGAACGTGTTCTCATAATCGGTATAATTACCGCGATACAGGAACTGACTGGTAACTTCCATGACAGGTTGACCATCCCTGGTGATTGTGCCACAAACCTCAACCATTTTGCCAGATTCTTGGTTGATGACGGCATTGATGCGAGCAGTGGTATGCAGCTCATCACCGGCTTTCAATGGTTCCGCCCCAGGAAGCATGCGGAAGCCGTTAGACAGATGGACAAGTTTGAGCAAGTCTCCGTCAATCGATCTGGGGAAGATAGGTTTGGTAATGGCCTTCCAGCCAACCACGATAGCAAAGTCCATAGGTGCAAAGACTTCCTTGCCAGGACGATCGACAAAAGCCTCAGCAGTGTTGCCCACCGCATGAACGAAATCGGCAATGTCCTGGGTATTAACAGTCGCTTTCCCACCGTCGAAAGTGTTGGTGGTCGGAATATCAAAGGGCACATCCTTCTCGCCGAACCAGATTCGATAGTAGAACTCCTTGATTCGGTCGTTGCGTCCTTCCATCACTTCGTGGATGGGGGCGTAGCCAGTCTCCGGGTGGTAGATAAACCGTAATGGCAGTGCAACCGCTTCACCCTCTGCAGTTCGCTCCTCCCACATGTTCATAAGAATCTCATTTTTCCCGACCAGGCCAATGTCAAGGGTCTTGACCATCTGGCCTGCTTGGTTGGGCTCCTTGACCACGATAGTCGTCTTGGAAGGATCCTTAGGATGGGCGATCTCGACAGTCATTCCACGAGTTGGAGCCAAAATCCGTTTGACAGGGTTGTTTTGATATCTCGCGCCTTGCACGAAGACATCCGTGGTGAAAAAGGCGTGTCGCCACGAGTAGGTCTTGCCGGCGAGGAGCTGAGTCCAAGCATCAACATCTGGAAGAGTGGCCGTAGGAGAATTGGACAGTCGGTAGGTGATACGAGAGCCGTCAGGGATCACGGTAACGCCGTCGAGCTCGACCACGCTTTCAGGGGACGTGATAATCTTGCCACCAAAGTACTCCACGACCGGAACAGCAGATTCACGGCCACCGTAGATATCTTGGATAAGGCCCTTGATGTGAGCATTATGGATGCCATCCAAGATGTCTTTGACAGGTTCGTCAATCTTGGTGGAGTATCTAGCAGCCATTGGGCCCTGCAGAATACAAGTTCGCCCAACGTCCTGGCCTACTACAGCGTCCAAATCTTCGGCCTGCCACAGCGAATCCTTCTTGAACCAGAATTCAAAGTTTTCATCCAGCGAAGGAACGAAAGGCACTGGCTTCTGACCACGGCGCTGGCAGAGAAGCAGGAAATGCTGGACATCTTGGGCGCTGATGAGTTGGCTTTCAGCCTCAGGGTAGGCAGCCAGGACCTTTTCCACCACTGGGAAAGGATCGTCCAGTTCGGCGTAGCTTTGGATAAGAGATGGCTTGCCGGAGCCGACAGTGAACCGCTCTTCGACTCGGCGGATGAAGTCCACGGTGAGGTTGCGAAGACTGACATCGATCCACCGTGATTGATGTTTGACGTACATGAGCTCGACCATTCGGCGAACCACTTCGGCATAGGTCATATCTTCGAGATCAACCGTTTCACCGGCCGAGTTCTTCCCGAACCAGACCTTTTGGAAGTCATCATTGAGCTTCTTGATGATGTACTCACGCTGCTTCTTGAGCTCTGCAACACGCTTCTTCTTATCCAAGCTGAAGATCTTTTGATCCATCTCAGCCCAGAATTTGACACCACGAGTGGCCAGTTTGTGGATTGGCTCGCCCATCTCAGATCGAACGGTGATGACGCCGCCAGCAGGTCCTTTGTACGTCTTCTCCCATTCACTGTCGTCAACGCCCGGGGCTTCGACGATGGCTTTCTTGGCGTTGTACGAGGTGTGAGCTTCCTTCGCAGTCATCATTCGGCTGCCAAACAGGAAGCCGTCGAATGGCATCGAAGGATATCCGAATTTCCGGGACCAAACACCGGTAAGGTAGGGATAAGTGTCTTCGGCGCCACCAAAGCCGCTGCCTGCCACCAGAATAATGTTCTGGCATTTGCGAATTCGGCCGTACATCTGCAAAATCGGTTGATGGAAATCCTCAAAGGAGTGATGACCACCACCACGACCGCCTGTCCATTGGAGGATGACCGGGAAAGTTGGGTTGGCCCTTGCGATGTTGATAACTTGCTGTATGGCGTCCATAGAGCCTGGCTTGAAGGAAATGTGTTTGATGCCTAGAGTGTCGATATACTCTTGGGCGACTTCGATGGAAGGCACACCGGCACCAATGGTCAAACCCTCGATGGGGACACCGTCGGCACGGAGTTGTGCCAGCAAAGGGATCTGCCAGCCCATCGCACGGGGGTTGACGTAGATCAGATTGACTGTGATGCCTCGTCCAGGAGGAATGGCCTTTTCGATTTTGGTCAAGGCTTCAGTCATGCTTTTGGCATTATAGTAACCACCACCGGCTAATTCGATATGGTAGCCTGCATTCATGGTGGCAGCAACGAAATCCCACGGCACTGTAGTGGGAGTCATGCCCGCAACCATTAACGGAGGGACGCCCAGCAAGCGAGACATCTTGGTATCCACATAAGTCTGGCCAACGGATGTCTTGACCAATTTGGGGCCATGTTCTTTGACCCAGTTGGTCGCGTACTTGACTGCATGTTCCTCGTCTCGGTCGAAAAGCTCTGGCTTGTACCCGACTTCGGCATTGGTGCCATCCATGGCACCCGCCAGAATAACACGGACGCCAGTACCATCTTTGTTTCGATTGGTGAGAACGCCCAAACCGGAAATACCACCAGGACCGAAGTCGACGATGTGGGTGGCTCCTTCGAAAACTGTGGCCTGTTCCCAATGAACAGGATCTTGAGTGATCATACGCACGAGAGATGGAACAATATCCTTGTCGTGTTGCGCGCGGAGGTCTTCACCGGTATTCGTATCGAAAACGGGGATTGTCAACCGAGAAGCTGGGATCTTGATATCACGGAGATCTTCCTTGATATTTTTGAACGCTTCGCTCAGGAGCGGGCTGTGGAATGGAGCCGTGATCGGCAAAAACCGATTGACGAAGCGTACTTTGCGCTCTGTGTACGGGATTCGGTTCTGGTCCAATCCAGTGGGTGCTTTGACCTTACGGAGTCGCAGGTTAAGACCATGGAGAGAGATGGGTGCCCCAGTGACAACAAAGTTCCGGGCGCTGTTGATCAAGGAAATGGCAATGTGCCGGTCCGTGGGCAAGTGCTCGTTTGTAGCATCAATATGCTCTTGGAGCTGCTTTAGAGAAAGGTCGCGCACAGACAGCATGGGTGTCGGCACGCCTTCTCCAGCCTCGAGCGAATCTTGTAAAATAGATGGCGCAATGCTTGTACGAGGGTAAGCCTGTTGACTCCTCATACCAATCCAGAAAAGCATTGTGATGGCATCTCTGGCGACCCTGGCGAAGCTTTCCCATGATGTTGCAGTAGCAATGGCGGCTGCGGTGACCACTCCTTGCGAATGGCCAGTGGTTCCATTGAAGTGTTCATTCACCTCGCCAGGAGTTTTACCGAGAACTTTACAAGTGACCTGGTAGTGGGCGAGCTGGACCAGACCGATCAATGGCAAGCTGACGGGCGCTGAAACCAGATAATCGGTGTCTGGTTGAGTCTCTCGATCTTCCAACCAGCGGAGGATATCGAGACCCTTGGAATAGAACTTGTCTGCCTTCGGGTCTCTGGCTAGGCTCTGCAGGAGCTCTGCTGAAGACTCGATCAAATCTTTGGTAAACCAGGGATATGTATTATAAACCTCCCGGAGCTCATCAAAATATTCTTCGATATTCCCTTGACCGCCAAAAACTGTGTAGATGCTAGCCTCTTCGTCGTCTGCGGCTCGGAAAAGGGCCGAATCATGGGGTTTGATGGGTCTCGCGACTGCTGCGCGACCTGCATAGTAGCACTTAACCACCTCCAGCTTCTTTGCCGTAATCCCGGGAAGACTGGCAGCTAGAGCATGGACATCGTTGGCATGCATAAAAGATCGCTCAAATTCGTTCAAGACAACCTTGAGCACTTCAACAAAGCCAGACGCTTCCTCGTCATCATCGACTTCAGCAGCAATGAAGCCAATGAAACGAGCAACAAGCTCTGCCTTTGACGAAGGCTCGTCATCTTGAGCTAATTCGTCTGTAGGTTCTGGTAACGAAGCTTTGAAAGCATCTTGTAGCTGCGAGGCGTGGAAATGTAGGGCGGTCGGGATCAAGAAGGAGTATTCGAGGGAGCCATGAGTGAGGCTCAAAGGCCGTAGGTTTTGCGAGGACCGGGGAGTATGAGTGCCAGTAGCACCGCCGGAATACATGTTTGCGAGTGCCGGCCGAGAGAGATGACTGAGGTGAGGAACTCGCAGGGAGGATTAAAGTGAGCAAGCTAATGCCACCCAAGATGTAGAAAAATGAATGAAGAAGCTCTTGCAACGTAGAGCTCTTTGCTATACAGAACAGAGGCACTGGGTCACTTCGACCACAGGTGTGAAGAGTGAGAAAGGAATTGACTGCGAAAGAGTCGGAGGTGAAGGACGAAGCGATAGAGCGACGAGTTAATCAGAGATATCAGCCTCTGGGTCAACGGAAGCTGAGAGGAACTCTAGATGCACCAACTTGTCTGTGGTCGGGCTGGACAAGACCATACAATACCAGTGTGGCAGTTGAGATGGTGGTATAGCAAGTTACCGAGAATAATGCGCCCCAGGCTGCGCCGCGAGATGGTTGAGGACGGCGACGAGGTTTTTCCGGCTCCGCAAAAGCAGGCACAGCCGCCAATCGCCGAGCTCGGATTGACGGCGGGGGGCAAGCTAAATTCTGGTGGGCAGCCGCTGCTGCAGGGACAGGGCCCAGAGGCGTCACCGTTTCTCCCAACCGCAAAGAAAAAAATGGCCAGTCTGTCCTTCATCAACATTCAATAATGAATGAATACTAATCAAAACGTTGCAAGTTGGTGGTTCTAGGCAGCAGTGATCAAGTAGCGATATTCAGCGTATCTCTCTCGTGTCTCGTATGTTAGCTGTTTGTATGTGGCTCGATTGAGCAGTTCAACTTGGCCATGGCCCGTCCCCGGGTGGTAGCTGACAGCCCTGCATTGCGTAGGAGGTACTTGGGAGGGAGCTTCGGGGGTTCTCACCCGGCGCCTCCACGGCCGCTACTGGTGCTACTGGGGCGGTCGTAACACCTAAAGCCCATCGACCCCTGCTGAAAATTTTGGCGGGGCGGCGCTGGGAGGGCCAGACGAGGCTCTCCACTTCTTTTCTCAACCTTCATTATTGATTGCTTGATTGATTGAGCTCTCCAACCGATCAACGACTGGGGAAAGAAGACGATACTTCACTGCCAGTGGCCATCGAGGCCATAACATCTACTGTGAACAGTGCTAGTCGTGCCTATCCGCAATCGCCGCGCTACGCTGACTGGACCCTGTAGCAAAGTCCTCGCCTAGTCTTCCCACGCTTGAGCTCGAGCCTCACCCACTCCTACCGCAGCTTAAGCCAGCTGCCTGGTTTGTTGCAGGCGAACTGACGGCGGCGCTGGTGAATTTTCCCCGACTACTACCAGTACAATCCCAACCAACTCCTTCGAGAATCCATCCATCATCCACCGATCTTCCAGACTCAACCCTCTTGTCCGAAGCCGTGGTCAAGAGCAGTGGTGGCCTGGTTACCCATAACTTTTGCATCTGAAATTCACTCACCACTTGATCAATTGGTGCTCTTCCAGTCCTCCTCTCTCCAAAGCATCCTCTCCTCCAATTCTCCCGGCCTTCAACAACTACAGTACATCTACGGTTGTCGGCCAGCACAGTTCTTTCTTTCGTGCTTTCTGTGTGGCCTGTTGTCTTCCGCCCTGCTCTGATTTACTTCATCCAGCACCGGGCAGAAGATTTGTATCCTCCCTAATACCCAAGCCCGCCATTTCTTGGGGCTCTACAACAACCACAGACACTCCCTACGACGACCGCATCCCGCCACAATGCGTCCCGAAGTCGAGCAAGAGCTCGCCCACACGCTCCTCGTCGAGCTTCTGGCATATCAATTTGCCTCGCCTGTGAGGTGGATTGAGACTCAAGATGTTATCCTCGAGAAGAACCGAACAGAGCGGATTGTTGAAATTGGTCCTGCGGACACGCTCGGAGGCATGGCCAAGAGAACCCTGGCCTCCAAATACGAAGCATACGACGCAGCCACTTCTGTGCAGAGACAAGTCTTAGCCTACAACAAAGATTTGAAGGAAATATACTATGATGTTGATCCTGTCGAAGAAGAACCTGCGCCAGCCGCTGCCGCCCCGTCATCCTCCGCTCCCGTACAAGCAGCTCCCACGCCAGCTGCTGCTGCACCTGCTGCAGCTCCTCCTCCACCAGCGGCCGGCGCCGGCCCAGCAGCAGCTGTTCCTGATGCGCCTGTCGGTGCTGTCGACATCCTGCGAGCACTTGTCGCACAGAAACTCAAGAAACCGCTAGCGGACATCCCGCTGAGCAAGGCCATCAAGGATCTGGTGGGCGGAAAGTCAACACTGCAAAATGAAATCCTGGGTGACCTGGGGAAAGAGTTCGGTAACACACCAGAGAAGCCTGAAGACACTCCCCTTGACGAATTGGGCGCTTCGATGCAATCAACTTTCAATGGGCAACTGGGCAAACAATCACAGTCTTTAATTGCTCGCTTAGTGTCCTCCAAAATGCCTGGAGGCTTCAATATCACAGCTGTGCGAAAATTCCTGGAGACCAGCTTTGGTCTTGGTCCTGGAAGGCAAGATGGCGTTCTTCTACTCGCTCTTACCATGGAACCTCCATCTCGTTTGGGCTCCGAGACTGACGCCAAAGCCTACCTTACCGACGTTGCCCAGAAATACGCCGCAACCGCAGGGATCAGCCTGTCATCCGCCTCATCTGGTGGTCCAGCTGCCGGTGGTGCAGGCGCTGGTATGATGATGGACCCTGCGGCCATTGATGCTTTGACGAAAGACCAGAGAGCTCTCTTCAAGCAACAACTTGAATTGTTTGCTCGGTACTTGAAGATGGACCTTCGTTCCGGCGACAAAGCGTTCCTTGGCTCTCAAGAAACTAACAAAGCTCTCCAAGCTCAACTTGATTTGTGGAATACTGAGCACGGCGAGGTCTATGCCTCCGGAATCGAACCTTCTTTCAGCGCTTTGAAGGCCAGAGTCTATGATTCGTCGTGGAACTGGGCTCGTCAAGATGCTCTGAGCATGTACTACGACATCATTTTTGGCCGCCTCAAGGTTGTGGACCGAGAAATTGTCAGTCAGTGCATCCGTATCATGAACCGATCGAACCCAACCCTGATCGAGTACATGCAATACCACATTGACAACTGCCCCACTGACCGCGGCGAGACTTACCAGCTAGCGAAAGAGCTGGGCCAGCAGCTCATCGAGAATTGCAAAGACGTCCTCAATGAAGCCCCTGTCTATAAGGACGTCTCCCTTCCCACAGGCCCACAAACCACAATTGACGCCCGTGGCAACCTTGACTACAAAGAGGTGCCGCGACAGAGTGCTCGCAAGCTTGAGCATTACGTTCGTGAAATGGCGGAGGGTGGCAAGATCACCGAATACAGCAACCGCACCAAGGTTCAAAATGATCTCCGTCAAGTGTACAAGCTGATCCGGAAGCAACACAAGCTTTCCAAGACGGCCCAGCTGCAGTTCAACAGCCTGTACAAGGATGTTATTCGTGCCCTTGCCATGAACGAGTCTCAAATCATGCCACAAGAGAACGGTGACGTGAAGAAACCAGGCCGAAATGGCTCTTTCTCTCGAGCAACGGTAAATGGCACGATCAAGCAGGGCAAGACCGAGACCATTCCATTCCTTCACCTCAAAAAGAAGGACCAGCACGGGTGGGAGTACAGCAAGAAGCTTACCGGCGTCTACTTGGAATGTCTGGAAAACGCCGCTAAGTCTGGCCTCAGCTTTCAGGGTAAGATGGCTCTCATGACCGGCGCAGGCGCTGGATCTATCGGAGCCGAAGTCCTTCAAGGACTCATCAGCGGTGGTGCCAAAGTTGTGGTTACCACCAGCCGCTATTCCCGCGAAGTCACCGAGTACTACCAATCTATGTATGCTCGCTACGGCGGTCGTGGTTCCCAGCTCGTGGTTGTGCCTTTCAATCAAGGTAGCAAGCAGGACGTCGAAGCTCTTGTTGACTACATCTACGATACCAAGAAGGGTTTGGGCTGGGACCTCGACTTCATTATTCCGTTTGCCGCCATTCCCGAAAACGGTCGCGAAATTGACAGCATTGACTCCAAGTCAGAGCTTGCGCACCGTATCATGTTAACCAACCTGATCCGCCTTCTGGGCTGCGTCAAGACGAAGAAGTTTGAGAACGGCTTCAACACTCGACCGGCCCAAGTTATGCTGCCTCTCTCGCCAAACCACGGTACCTTCGGCAACGATGGTCTCTACTCCGAGTCCAAGCTGGCTTTGGAGACCCTCTTCAACCGTTGGCATTCCGAGAGCTGGGGCGACTACCTCACAATCTGCGGAGCTGTCATTGGCTGGACTCGCGGAACTGGTCTGATGAGCGGTAACAACATCGTCGCTGAAGGTGTGGAGAAATATGGTGTTCGGACATTCTCCCAACAGGAAATGGCTTTCAACCTTCTTGGGCTCATGTCTCCGGCCATCATTGACTTGTGCCAAACCGAACCGGTCTTCGCCGACCTCAACGGCGGTCTGCAATTCCTGCCAGATTTGAAGGATCTTATGACCAAGCTGCGCGCTGAGATAATGGAGACCAGCGCCATCCGCCAAGCGGTCACTAAGGAAACCGCGATCGAAAACAAGGTCGTCAATGGTGAAGACAGCGAAGCCCTGTACAAGAAAGTCACGATTGAGCCAAGAGCAAACCTCAAATATCCTTTCCCTGAGCTGCCAAAGTGGAAAGAAGAGATTGAGCCACTCAACGCCAAACTCAAGGATATGGTTGATCTTGACAAGGTTGTGGTAGTCACCGGGTTCTCCGAGATTGGTCCATGGGGTAATTCCCGTACTCGGTGGGAGATGGAAGCCTACGGCGAGTTCTCGCTGGAAGGCTGTGTGGAGATGGCCTGGATGATGGGTCTTATCAAGAATCACAACGGGCCTCTGAAAGGCAAATCCTACTCGGGTTGGGTCGACGCAAAGACCAATGAACCGGTTGACGACAAGGATGTGAAAGCCAAATATGAGAAGCACATCCTTGAGCATTCCGGTATCCGTCTGATCGAGCCTGAGTTGTTCAATGGATACGATCCCAAGAGGAAGCAGCTTCTCCAAGAAGTTCAAGTCGAGGAGGATCTGGACCAGTTCGAAGCTTCCAAGGAAAATGCTGAAGAGTTCAAGCGACAACATGGCGACAAGGTCGAGATCTTCGAGCTTGAATCAGGCGAGTACAGCGTGCGCTTGAAGAAGGGTGCTACTCTCCTCATCCCCAAGGCTCTCAGATTCGACCGCCTTGTCGCTGGCCAGATTCCTACCGGTTGGTCTGCGAAGACCTACGGTGTTCCGGACGATATCATCTCGCAGGTCGACCAGGTTACGCTCTTCGTCCTCGTGTGCACAGCTGAGGCTCTTCTTTCTGCTGGTATCACTGATCCATATGAGTTCTACAAGTATGTCCACCTCTCAGAAGTGGGTAACTGCGTAGGCTCCGGTATTGGTGGTACGACCGCTCTTCGTGGTATGTACAAGGATCGGTTCATGGACAAGCCGGTGCAAAAGGACATTTTACAAGAGTCGTTCATCAACACCATGGCCGCCTGGGTCAACATGCTGCTTCTGTCGTCGACTGGTCCCATCAAGACCCCGGTCGGTGCTTGCGCGACTGCCGTCGAATCTATTGACATTGGCTACGAGACCATTGTCGAAGGAAAGGCGCGGGTCTGTTTCGTGGGTGGTTTTGATGACTTCCAGGAGGAAGGTTCATACGAATTCGCCAACATGAAAGCTACCAGCAACGCCGAGGACGAGTTCGCCCACGGCCGTACTCCGCGAGAGATGTCTCGACCTACCACTACAACCCGAAACGGTTTCATGGAGTCTCAGGGCTGCGGTATGCAAGTGATCATGTCAGCCCGTCTGGCCCTGGACATGGGAACTCCTATCTACGGTATTCTCGGTCTCACCACTACTGCCACCGACAAGATCGGCCGGTCGGTGCCTGCTCCTGGCCAAGGTGTGTTGACGACGGCCCGCGAGAACCCTGGGAAATACCCGTCACCACTGCTGGACATCAACTACCGGAGAAGGCAGCTGGATCTTCGGAGACGAGCCATCAAGGATTGGCAAGAGTCTGAGCTGTTGTATCTCCATGAAGAGGTGGCTGCCATGAAAGCGCAAGCCGGCTTCGGCTTTAATGAGACCGAGTACATCGAGGAGCGTGCCGCACATATTGAACGTGAAGCTATCCGACAAGAAAAGGAAGCTCAGTTCAGCCTGGGCAACAACTTCTGGAAGCAAGATTCTCGGATTGCTCCTCTGCGTGGTGCTCTGGCCACATGGGGTTTGACAATTGATGATCTCGATGTCGCATCGTTCCACGGTACCTCTACTGTCGCCAACGACAAGAACGAGTCCGACGTTATCTGCCAACAGATGCGACACTTGGGTCGCAAGAAGGGTAACGCTCTGCTCGGTATCTTCCAGAAGTACCTGACCGGTCATCCAAAGGGTGCCGCCGGGGCGTGGATGTTCAACGGCTGTTTGCAAGTCTTGAACAGCGGCCTTGTCCCTGGTAACCGAAATGCCGACAACGTGGATCAAGTGATGGAGAAGTTTGACTACATTGTCTACCCGAACAAGACGTTGCAAACTGATGGCATCAAAGCCTTCTCTGTGACCTCTTTTGGCTTCGGTCAGAAAGGTGCGCAAGCGATTGGCATTCATCCCAAGTACCTCTACGCCACCTTGGATGAGGCCGAATTCAACAGATACAAGGCCAAAGTGGAAGCGCGGCAAAAGAAGGCCTACAGATACTTCCACAACGGCATGATCAACAACAGTATCTTTGTTGCCAAATCCAAAGCACCATATCCCGATGAGATGATGCAAAAGGTGTTCTTGAACCCTGAGCAGCGCGTTACCGCTGACAAGAAGACCGGCGAACTCGTCTTCCCGCCTACACCGACTAAGAAGCCGACTTCAGGTCCGCAGTCTCTGGAGACCAAGGTTTTGCTCGAGTCTCTGACAAAGGCAAGTGCGGCTGAAGGGTCGAAAGTTGGCGTTGATGTTGAGGACATCCGAGCCATCAACATTGACAGTGAGACTTTTATTGAGCGGAACTTCACCGCCAAGGAGCGTGAATACTGCAACAAGGCACCTTCTCCACAGGCCTCATATGCCGGCCGATGGAGTGCCAAGGAAGCGGTGTTCAAGTCTCTAGGAGTGCCCAGTAAGGGTGCCGGAGCACCACTGCGAGAGATTGAGATTCTAAACGATGAGAACGGTGCCCCCAAAGTTATCCTACATGGGGCTGCTCTCGAGGCCGCTAAATCCGTGGGCGTCAAGAATGTCAATGTCAGCATCAGCCACAGTGACAGCCAGGCCATTGCCGTTGCCGTGTCGACTGTGGAGAAGTGAGAAAGATATGAACATCCTTGAAGGATTTGAAGCGGTGTTTGTCTACGGGTTGTGAAAGCCTGTGTTGAAAGGCAATGGGGAGATAATACCACGACCGTACAGAGCGATTGGCTTTGTGAGATTTCTTTTTCTGTAGAGTTGGCAACAACAGGGATGGGCATGATGGCGCTCGTCGGTTTGTCCGATTGCCGCTGTAATTAGTTTATAGTTTCCTCTTCGGTTCTCGATTTTGCAACAACTGGAGGTGGTGCTCTTGGCATTATTGGTCTTTTTCTGCATGTACAGAGAAGAACAGGCCGAGGGGCAAGAACCTTCATCGTGGATACATTGTGCACAGAAATGCCCAAATGGAATGGAAATAGAACTTTTCTTCATCTCTTTTACTGCTTGCTGGTACTACATGTTATTAAGGTGCCCGTTCCAGGCACTTCCCCAGTGTACATGAGTAGGTAGACATCCGTCTTCGATGCTATTGATGTTTCAACAAAAAATGGCAATAGGAACAAAGGTGGTAAATGTGGTAAACGTGGTACACACATGACAATGTTCTGTCATGATCCGACTTTGTGGTGTGTCGAGGGCAATCTAAATACCTTAAAGGTAAGTGAAGGCTTTCTATGTATGTCGAAAATATAGAATGTTCTGTGGGCAAAATAAAGTAGATAGATATACTGCAGGTAGATATCATCAACGGATTATTTTATGTGGGATGTTGATCACCAGAATCGCTAGCGAGACACCCGCCAGTGCCTGTCCACCTCTCTTTCCAACAAAGAAGTTCGAACAGCTAGCTAGTCCGCTACGAAATTGCCATTCTCACCCATGATCTGGTGGATCGGACTCTCATTGTCGACCCTCGCGGAGGAAACATAATGCAACAACTCCTTCGTGCAAGCGGCAGCAGTGGCAGCGGCATATTTATGCCAAGTGTCACCGCGATGAGAGTCGGCATAATCACAAATCCCCTTGATGACCAGCCCCGGAAAATTGTGCATGAGACCCGCGGCTTCCATTTCGACACACAGGGCGCCGTATTTGGAGCGCAGAAAGTCACGGACACCGGGGTCCTTGACGACCTGGTCGCCCGAGGCAATCAAGCCATAGTGGACTTGAGGAGTGGTGGTGCCTCGCTGGGGACGGGGGACCTCGCCGGCGGGGTTGCACGCGAGGCAATTCGGTTGGTTTTTGGGGTGAACGGAGTCAGGGCGGAAAAACCGGTCAGAGGCAGAGCCCGGGTAAGCAAAGTCGTTTTTGAGGTTAGGGTGTCGATTGATCATGTCGTTGAGAAAGGCATTCATCTGTCGGCTGCCGTGGAGTTGGTGTTCGGTCTTCTGGGCCGTCAGGGCGGTCAGCAGCACGTTCGAGGGCGCGTTGACGGACCCTTTACGCTCGAAGTGGCCGCCGTGGAAGTTTTTGCCCCGGTTGAATTGGATCACGCCGCCCGTCGTGCCGGCCGGTTGACTGACTACGACATCACCCAGGCGGATGTCGAAGATCGGCAGGTTGGGGATGCCGCCGCCAATGCCTACCAGCAACATAAATCGTAGGTCGTGGAATGCCCGTGTCATGTCCTTGACCACGCTCGCCGCCGACACGGGCCCGTCGATCCCTGCGGGAAGTCCCGCTATCACCACGTTGTGGTCGTGGATCCGTCCCACCGCGTACGTGTTGGCGTCCTGGCCGTGGCCCCGGATCATGCCGTGGTCTTCATCGAGCATCGCCCGCGCTGCAAGCATGTCTGTGTGAAGCGCGCATATCCAGCCCACTCGATATGCTTCCAGTGATGCCGGTGGAGGCATGTTGAATGCGGATTCAAAGCTTGGACTGACTGGATATCGCCAGTATGGATATGGCCCGTAGAGCAGCTGATTGTGAGTACAATAATGAACTAATGCCGGGCGGCAGTGTCCGTGTTGTCGTAGTCGTTGTCGTCGCCGTCGTAAGGCTGTCAAGTACAATTGATCCGGCGCAATCCGGGTGCGACTTGGGCACGCGCACGACGCTGGTTTCCTGCAGCAGGGCGTCAATAAGAGACCATGGCCTTCTGCAGAGTGCAAACTCAACAACTCAAAGCTCGGCTGCAAAAGTACTCATCATTGATATGCGATGCAGTGCGATGCGATGCTTCAGACAGCTTTGACTCTGTGCTTGCGCGTGTACTTGTGGGAGGATAAAGGTTCAAATTCAAAAAAGAGCAGTAAGACTCAGTGTGTCTTTCGACAATAACGAATCATGCCGGTGAAGAGAAGATGGTAATCATTGAAGATCAGGCCAGTGAGATCGGATCGTCCACCATGTCCGTGCTGGAGTGAGTGGAGAAATCCAGATTCCCATCAGGGATCCTGAATGATGCATCCGTGGGAAGGGCCTGAGAAGGAATGCTGCTGTCTGGAATATATTCATGGGTGCCCTTCATCTCGCTAAGCGAGGGTTGAAGCTCTGTAGCGGCGGGGGGAACTATGCGTGCTCTGCGTGAGGCTAGCTGAGAACATGAGGGCGGTGTTTGTCGTGATTCGTGAAGCTGCTGGGTCACCCACTGGCGGCAGCATTCAAGGTCCCGATCTCTACAATGTAGGAGGGGAGGTGTGGGAGATCAGCAACATTGCAAGGGTGTATGGATCCTCTGACCAGGGTTCGCTCCCCTCGCCTACCCATGAGCCAGCAGTTTCCAGGCGATCTGACCACAACTTTGGCTTTCCATTTTCTTGTCGTGGGCTTGATCCTCTCGTCCCGGCCCGTTGTGGACAAAGCTTTAGGACGTTGAAGATAGGGTTTCATCAGTCACTATGGTCTCTCCGTCCATCCATGATGCCAAAAAGACAACTCATCTAGTGCGGTGTCAACACGATTAGTGGTATGCATGATAATAGACCGACCTGGAGCAAACTCAGCAGTCTACCATCCGCGTCGACTTCCTGCGTCCAACCAGTTGCGTCGTACCTTTCATTGTCCACTAAACGATGCATCTCGATGCTAGCGAGCCAGTATTTTGACAGGTGTCGAGACAGGGGGCCGTCAAATCAGAACATGGCTTGAACCGCCCGACGCGCAGGTCTACCCAACACAACCCCGGACAAGGGGCCCTGTCAAAATTACCCACATTCTGCCAATGACTGAGAAACACCATATGATACATGCCGGGTCTAGGGCAAACTTCATCCACAGCTTGCTCTTCGTTTCAAAGCAGGACTGATTGGCCCATGCTCGCAGGGGCGTCCACGGCGTCGAATCTCCAATGCCTTGTCAGAGGGGTTGAGCATGACAGTACTTTAAGCCATAGGCAATGGATATGCGGTTTCAGCTGGGGATTGTGTTCGTTGCTACCGGGAATCTAGGCCACGGTCATGTTGAGTCCTTCAAAGTGCTCTCTTTGATATGATCATCAGCCTCAGTAGCTTCCGCCTCAACATAGCCTTCGTCGGCACCAACGTAGCCGTCCTTGTCCACATAGATGCCGGGCGGGATGAACTTGCGCATGACATGGTCAACCCAAGACTGGGGTAGCCCTAGCTTCACGGATTCATCGATTGCCCGGTTCATCCGGCCAATATACTCTTTGGCTATCTTGCCAGGGCTGGTGCGGAACTCATCAACATACACCAAGGCACGGATAGTGGTGTTGTGAAGACCAGGACCATCCCAGTCCGGCACACTGACACCATACTCGTTGGGATCTCGCAGCCATTTGGTCACTGTCACAGGCAAATATTGCTTATTATAGTCCCAGCCGCCTTGCAGATACCGTTTAATGTGCTGGGTCTCCGGGTCGGGGTTAATTTCTGGAGTTGGGTTTCGCGCTTCGTTGTGTCCTTCATACATGTCCAACCTGGCTTCGTCGACCGGGTCCAGGTTGTATATCACACCCCATACTGTGTTGTCGTCTGATGCGGCGTTCGAGGGCGGTAGAGACACTACGTTGGCGTATCCGCGCTGACAGATGATCCAGGCGTGGCTGTCCAGGCGTGCAATGGCCACCGGCACACTTGATGAGGGGCTGTGCTTCAGCCTGATGGACATCTGGTAGGGCGACAGATTGCTTCCAAAGGCAAAGTAGAAGGAGCCGGTCTTGGAGGAGGTACTGGGATGGATGACGGACTGTTCCTGAGCCATGGTGCGAGAAGTCGAGGGGAATCAGACTGGATATCGAACTCGTACAGAACCCAAGGCCGATCTAGAACGTAAAGCCACACTGGATGCAAGATGGCACAAAAAAACAATGGTCTAGCAAAACTATGCAGCTCTATAAAAGCAGACAACACTCTATGCCGGAGCAGATTGAGATGAAAGGACAGAGATGGCGGCGAAGCTGATTCATAATATGATGCTGCACCGAGTTGCTGCCAAGACTCCCGATTGGGATGTCTACAAGAAGCAGGAACTGAGGACAACAATGACATCAATCGCCCGCTGTTCAAGTTGGAATCTTCCCGTCTCTTTGACCTTCTTGTCGGCATTTGATCCCAGGTGGGCGGACAGCGGTAAGGGAAGAGACGAGACTCCGGTAATTACGATCTAGTCCGTCCACTGAGAACATCTTCCCTCTTCCAACAACTGCCGCATCGACAGTAGCCGAGAGCAGATCGTCGACGATCGTCAGCCCGTCCAGCCAGTACCTTGCAGCAGCCAGAGTTATCTTATCGTAACAAGCGAAGAGGTTGAACTACGCCATTGCCGTCACGTTATCATGTCAGGAATTAGTTCTGAACAGCAACCACCGAACGCAGATCCAAAGAACCAACAAGTCGAACCATCGACCACAATGCCGCCTTTCCAACTACCGCCAAACCTCAAATTCGGCCCCTTCTCCGTCACCCCTCAGGTCTTTCACCTCTCCCGTTCCCGGCTATCATTTGGCCTGGTGAATCTGAAACCCTTACTACCGGGCCACGTCCTCATCTGTCCAGTGCGGTGTGTTCCGCGGTTATCGCAATTGAGCTCTGCAGAGACGGCAGACCTCTTTCAGACTGTGCAACGAGTCTCGCGGACCCTGGAGCGCTTGTACTCGGCTAGTGCTTTCAATGTGGCTGTTCAGGATGGTGTAGACGCTGGCCAATCAGTCCCACACGTCCATGTGCATATCATCCCACGGCGACGAGGGGATTATGACCATAAAGGCGGCGGAGACCAGATTTACAATGCCATGGACGGCGAGGAGGGAGATGTGGGCAAGGCGTTTTTGGAGATGCAGCGGCGGAGGGATGAGCTGGCACAGCAGAGGACGGAGATCGCCAACGGTCCGGACAGCGATAGACAGCCGAGATCGATAGAGGAGATGATGAAGGAGGCTGAGTGGTTGAGAGAGGAAATGGAGAAGGACCGTGTTGATGGCGACGAGGACAGTTGAGAACGTCGGATTGATTGCATCGGGCCATGAATACTGACGTGTAATCACTCAATCTTGTGGCTGACCCAATTCGCAGTTGTGGAACAAGGCATCGCTTAGAGGGTATGTCCACGATATGGCCCTCAACTGGTCATCCGGGCCACTTCCATCAGCATTACCGGAAGTACGAGTGGTCTCAGTCTCACGCGTAGCGAGACAAAGCCAAGCATAGTGCCTGGTCAATAGCCAGACGAATCACGGCCGGAAACAGATCATCGAGCAGCATGGCCTTCTATTGCTTCCTGGGTATTATGACTGCAACAACTGGCAGTCGTGGCAGTCCCATCCGTTCTATCATACAGTAGCATCAATCAATCGCAAACACAAACACCTCCGTGTCTTCATCTCCATCCCACTTCAGTTCACGACTCTTTATGGCCGTTCGTCTCAGCATTTCCATTGCCATAATACTCATCCTGTTGCTCCTTAATAGTCGCAGCTTTCGTAGGTTCACGCGGCGCCAGATCCTTGCTCTGCCAGAGTTTCGATCTCTCATCCAGAATCTCCTGTGCCCACACCTTCATTTCGTCTAGACAAATCTTCCTCGCGACCCAGCTGAACTCGCTAAGATCAACCGCGCAATTACTGGCTCTTTCATACTCCACCATCTGCAGAATCAACTCAATCTTGTCGACATCATGGACGAATTTCGATTCCAGAGTCTCACTGTCCTCATACTCTTGCCAGACCGCACGGATCTCCTGTCCGGGGATTCCGCCATGTACTTTGCCCAGCAACGAATTGGCGACCCAATCCATGGTTTCGGCCTCGCGACGGTTCTTTTCGACCTTGGGCACCCCGTCCACAGGAGTCAGGTCGCCAACCAATCCCTCAGCCATGTCGTGAACCAGCGCCATCTTGGTACACCGGGGGATATCCAGTCGGGCACTCAATTCGGGAGGTGCGAGCATGGTGATCAGAGACATGCGGTACATGTGGTCTGCTATTGATTCTCCCTTTGAGATTCCAAATCTTCGCCATCCTTCGCGCTTTTCAATCTTGAGTCGCTCGACGTAGTGGAAAAATGAGACTGGTGAGGTTGTATTTTCGGCTGGCGCGTTTGGGAGGTCTTTGAGTACTGCTCGGACGGACCATGGATTAGGTCGAGGGAGGAGAGACGTGTGTGCTGATTTGGGAGGTTCTGCAATAAACGTAAACATTTAGCTGGCGCATAAACTAACCTGACCGGATAAACATACCTTGAGGCTGATTCGAAGCCATTGTGCTTAGTTTTTGGTAATTGTGTGGCCTCAGCAGACAAAAGCAAGAGGAGTGGAGGGGCGATTGAATGGCGAGAAGAAATAGAAAAATGTCTAAACCGCCGCAAGAGAAGTAATTTTCAACTCCCTAGCACATATGTACAGAGACAAACATACGAGACAAAGAGAAAGAATAATTGTTTGGCAGCGTGTTGTAGCAAGGCAACCCAGCCAGGAAAAAGAAGACACGGTCCAGGTTCTTCTTTGCCGCAGTTTGGGTGGGATTCAGTTCTCAGGGTCTCATTTTGCTTTTCCCAACTTTGTTTACCAACTGACGTCGCGCGCCGTCCCGCTGCCGTCGCCCCTTACTATTGACTACACATCGATTTGATACGGACAACCAACCCTGCAAGAAACATGCCAGATGATGGAAACACCCTCCGGCCTCAATTGACAATCTTACCTATGTCAAACCTGAAGGAGACATATGGACAATCCAATCACAAACCCAAGCGACACCGGCATCGCGATCCATTGGATCCCCCGAAGCGACATTGCCATCTTTATCCGAGCCCTCCATCTACTAAACCTCGACCTACTTCCAGATTTCCCCGGTATATCTGAGTCGACGTTCACCAGCAACAATGTGTCGCTATCACAGTCACACATCTCGACCGCCGCCGGCAATGCGACTGCCACCGCTTCTAAATTACCATCCTCCAGATCGGCTAATCCTAATCATAAACACACATCCACATCTACGTCTACGTCCAAGGTGACAACACAAAACGCCCCTCCATCTACATCCCGCGTCAAAGCCATCGAATGGTGCCTCTACCGCCTATTCGAGATCTTGAATCCCGAAGGAACACGCGCAAAACTAGCAGCCTACTTCCCGCCCACGACGCCCAGCCATTCTCTAAATCTCCGGGCCGCACTGTACAAGTGGCTAACCGAACTGAAAAAGGATGGCTCTCTTCCACGAGAGACGGTCCTGCGAAAGACCATGCTGGATGAGTGTAAAGGCGAAAAGTTTGATGAGTTGATGGCGAGGTTTGCAATGTTTGTGGTACGACGTAGCCTGACAAACGCCGCGTCAGGCAAGGACGGTGTTGTCTCTGTCGTCAAGGGCAAGCAACCACCAGCGCAAATAACTGCACCAGTAGCGACAGAAGCACAATCAAACCCAAAGTCAAGAGCAAGACCAATAACAGTGGTCTCTCGCCATCTCAAGGAAGACCAGACTCAAAATCAAGATCAAATCCCGCATTTAATCCTCGCCTACCGAGTCTCACTGCACCAAACCCTCCTCAGACGTCAAGCTCTTCGCCAAAAGGCAACGACAGCCGTTACCGAACTGGACCGACTTCAACATGATATCAACAGAAGGCTACAGGCGGTGGCATCATCAGAACCAAACGACAACTCTGAAGAATTTGAATTGTCAGAGCAGGAATACGACGCGCTGAAAGATCAAATTTACCATGCGTTCGCTGCTGAGCGCCAGTGGGGGGATTATATCCTAAATGGCAACCCTGCGGGATTTCCTTCTTCTTCTGCTGTTACTGCTGGTGGTGGTGGTATTACAGATTTCATCTCCTCATGGGACAAAACAGGAAAATCACAGCTACAATCTTCCCCGAAATCTGAATCAGAACCCGAAGCCGAAACATTCATCAATCAACCTGTCACATCATTCACACAGTCAGAAAGCAGAGTCCGCCCTGGACAAGAAGCAATGACACACCTACAACAATGCATACTCGAGCACCAAGCCAGGACACAACGGCTATCCGGTCTTCGCGAGTCGATTCTTGCCGCTAGACGACGCTTGTCGGAGGATGAGTCTCAACCTGCTCCACTGGCAGCTGAAATAGAATCAACAGAGGCAGACACAGAGAGAAGAGGAGATACATTCACAACCACAACCACAACGGGCACCGCAACCGCAACCGCCGCCGCCGCCGCCGCCGCTGGACCCCGATTCAACAGACACCAGGCGCTGACGCTGACAAGTATAGGTATCTGTTAGTACCTGTACCAGTTTGCATGTGGTATCATGTGAACGTACTGTGATTACCAGTCTGCCCGACAGAACTCACAACTTGAATCCCAACTTGAAGGCCTAGCCTCAAATCACAAGCCCATCCATGCCTACTGCTTATTCACCTGCCTACCGTTGGTACGGTATCTATGCGTCATGCACAAGTACGACTACCTAGGTAGCTAGGAGGACTTGAGTAGTACATGTAGGTACCTAACCTTTGCCCTCCGTCATTGGGCTACTATGGCCCTTTGTAAAGTGCCAATCGATTGGACTTGGAAACTCTGGGAAAATGGATGAACGATCAATGAATGAATCGATCAATCAATCAATGCGCTTGCTCAGTCAAGCACCACGCCATTGTTAAAGCCATGTAGCTAACCTAGGTATCCGGGTACCTGGGCACGTAGATGGGCGTCCTTGAGCGAGTTTAGGCTACCGGTCAAGTGCTGTAGGACGGGCACCTTATCTGGCGCGAAGCACCTTTCGTCCTTTGAGAGCCCCTGCTCCGCGCTCGAGCTGCCGGTCCCTTTCTACCATCCTCGCCGACACCTTGCCCATCCATGGCATGATCAGCCATCCACTGCGTCGTCATCATCATCATCGTCTTCGTCCACAAGTTCGACTTCAACTTTCGCCCCGAGAGCCTGTTGTCCTTCCCGAATCATAGCCTGCAACTGCGCGTTGAACCGGTTCATCGTTTCGTCCTGCTTGGCCTCCTTGCGACGCAGTTTTTGTTCAAATTTGCGGACTTCTGGGGACGGTTGATGGTGAGGGGACACAATAATAGTAGGGGTTTCAGACAAGCCATCTGGACCTGCGCCGACCGCTCCCGTGGCTAGCTGGCTGGCACTGGCATATCTGCGTGGCGAAGCTAGCGAAGCTAGCGAAGCTCTACTATTGCTGCTGCTTCTGCTTTGGATACCAGTTGGCCGTTTCGGTGACGTGATTGTAGTTGTACCAGTATGGACATGGCTGCCTCGACCACCGGATTGACGAGTGGCGTGCAGTGCTGGACTGCCAGTGTTGCCATTGTTGACAGTTGTAAATGTGCGGCGAGGAGAAGCAAAGGAAGCCGATGACAGAGAACCAATCGATGGTTTCTGGTAGATGGTAGACGACGAGGATCTCGAAGACATGCGCGGTCGAGCTGAGCCGCTTGCTTGTCTGGCTGTCAGGGCTGGACGCGCATAGAGACTCGCCGTGCTCGCCCTTGACTTCTTACGTACTGGGCTGGCGTCTCTTGAAATGGAGTCTTGGTTGTCATCTTCTTGGTCTTGATCTTCCTCGCCTACCACGACCCATTCGTTCCTTGATGCCGAAGATACACCTCTTTGTAAGGTTGGAGTTGCAGCATAAGAAAATTTAGGACCGGCACCGTTCATTCGCGACGGGGATGGATTGGACATGTAATCTTCGATAAAGTTGGGTTGGTCTTCTGGAAACCCGCCTGGGACTGGGGTGCGTTCTCGTGCGCGGTCTTGGCTGGCAGAGTAGTCATTCTGAAACACATCTTGCTGCGATATACCGACTTGTTGCGTCCAGGTTTTCGAATCGCAGCCACTGTCCACCTGGAGTTGGTATCCGTTCCCTCCGCCGGCATAGAATCCCTTGAATGTAGTCTCCCAGCAGAAATTAAATACTTTCCCAGCAATGCCTCCGGTCAAGGCCCAGACGGTCTTGCCCCACCCTTTCGGAGAGTTTGAGGATAGCCTTCTTTTGCCCCTTTGCTCGGCTTGAGGCGTAGATGAGAGTGGGAAATAAGAGTCGGACTGGAAGGGCTTGTGCTGCGCAGCGAATCTGCTGGGTCGGCAATCGGCTTCGTAGTCGTACTCGTGGCCATCCTCTTCCACCTGCACTCCCGAAGCAAGTTGGGCATCGAGGCCTCCTCCTGCCATGCGGTAATCTGTGCTGACGAACGGCGGTGGACTTAGGGCGTCGTCACGAGACGGAGTTTGTGTTTGTGTTCGTGTTTGGAGGGAAGATAAACGTTTAGAGTCGTAAGCACTTCTCCCCTGTTCCTGAGACTGGTTGCGGACAGTGGTAAGACGAGGTCGCTTACGACTAGTCTCGTGGTTGTAATCCGTTTGAGTTGAGATCGGTTGGCTGTGGCTTGGGAATGATGTCGACGTCGGAGTTGGTGGGTAGGAATTATTATCGGTGGCAGGTGGAATAAAGACAGATGGTCCGCAACGCGCAGGTCGAAACATCAGGCTGTCTTGATCAGGCATGAAGGATCCTGGTATGGTGACAGGCGACTCTATAAGGGTAGACATTGTCGCGTTGGAGGAAGGTTGATAGATGAGATGGATGCTAGGCGCAGGGAGCGGTAAACATTTGTAGAGGTTCTGGCATTATTCTGCCGCGAAGAACAATGACATGTGCACTGGAGGGAATGGAGAAAGAACTGATTAGTGGTAGAATGTGAAGCGTGAACGATATCAGGAACAATAGACAATCTGGTCTGGTTAAGAGTCAAGCCTGTCCATCTTGCTGACTGAAGTGCGACGTAGACATTCACTTCAAGTTCAGTCGCACACGCTCCAGGCTCCCGCAAAACGAACCAGGAACAGAAAGTTGGTGCAGTGCGGGGCAAACTTGGCCGTTACCCAGCAACTGCGGGAGATGACGGGAGAGTTCCGTCGGCGTCACATGATTTTGGATTAGATAATCATATTAACCCCGGTCTCACGTGACCAAATTTTGACTCGGGGGGCATCGAGGTCCAGGGTTCAGCTACAGTACACATTCAGCTGTAATAGAATATCGTTGTTCGACAGCATATTGTACAGTACTGGTACATACCCTCCTCGCCAGTCCTGTGGACTCATACTCACTCAACACCTCAACCACAAAAACTGATATGGCCTCAACTCGATGCCCGCGTCCCTCAAGTTGATCATATACCCGGAAACCAAGTCCTTCGCCTCGACAGGCATGGCCAAGAAGCGATCTCTCCCAATCCACTGCGGCCTGTCCGAGAAACTGCACAGACAAAGCAGGGTCTCTTCCGGCCCAGGTCTCTGATACCCTAGGACTGTCGGGTTGCCAGTGCGAAATCCGACGGCAGTACCGCCAGCCAGTTCGGGCGTGGCTTTCCTTAACTGGATCAAATGCCTCATACCAGTAAAAATCCTGCCAGAAATCGTCCCGGGATCATGTCTCTCGACATACTTTGACGCAGGATACCAAGGCCGATTGACCCATCTGCTGTCACCCATTTTGGCCGGGTCCTTGAGACAGCTATAGTCATTAAGCTGACCGACCTCATCTCCCAAATAAATCAGCGGAACGCCGCCCGTACTCATGGCGAGCGAATACAACAGCAAGATACGCTCCACTGCATATTCCTGCATCGACTCCAATCCGGCCAATGAAGCCGTTGTCCCGGATATCCGACAGTCTCCCGTCTTGGGGTTATCCTGAAACGGAACACCACGCGCAAAACTGCCAGGAAACCGATTGACAAAGAAAGCGTTCAGAAACTTTCTATGTTGAGCACCATTCTTGCCCAACTCCGCTGCGTCCTCGTCGGAGAAAGTCCAGCCGATATCGTCATGGGATCGAACATAGTTGACCCAGGTACATCCCGGGGCGATATTATGTCTGCGCTCAAGTGCCTGGGACAACAACGAGGCATCTCGCGTGGCCAAGGCTTCCCACCCCAAAGCCATTTGAAGCGGGTTATACGACAGCGGACACTCATCGCGGTCGATATACTGGACCACAAAGTCCGGATGCACAATGGCCTCAGACTTGAAGAGCACCGACGGCGCGGCGACGCGACACAAGGCATTGAACGCCCGCAGCAGTTTGTGGACCTCCGGCAGGTTCTCACAATCAGTACCCATCTGCTTCCACATGAATGCCACGGCGTCCATACGGAAAAAATCCACGCCTAGGTTGGCCAGATACAGCATCTCACCCGCCATGGCCTTGAACACGGCCGGGTTGGAATAGTTCAGATCCCATTGGAAATGATAAAATGTCGACCATACGAACCGTCCGTCCGGCAACTGGATGAACGACCCGGCATGGTCGTCCGGGAAGATTTCTCTCGTTGTCCGCTCGAACTCCGTCGGCACATTTCGGTCCGGAAATATCCAGTACATGTTTGAATGCTCGGCGTCGCCTTCCGCGGCTTTCTTGGCCCAGCTGTGTTCGTGCGAAGTGTGGTTGAACACTAGATCCAGCACTAGAGAAATACCGACCTTTCTCAGCGCCGTCGCAAGATCACGCAATTCCTCCATGCTGCCTAGTTCGGGTCGGACGTCCCGGTAGCTCGAGACTGCATATCCGCCATCGTTGAGGGGCTCGGGAGCCAGAAACAATGGCATCAAATGGAGGTATGTTAATCCTAATTCCCGGAAGTATGGAATCCGCTCCTTGATACCCGCCAGGTTTCCCGCGTATCGGTCGACGTAGCATACGCCTCCTACCATTTGGTTGGACAGGTACCATTCAGGCTCCAATTCGCGCTGCTGGTCGATCTTTCGGAGCTCAGAGGGTCGCTCGAGCCAGCTGGTTCCGCACATGGCGATCAGCTCGACTAGCTGATCCAGGCAGTCGTGGCGACGCCCGTATAGCTCCGCGAAAATGCCATAGATCGTGATGAAATGCTTGTCTAGTCGGGCGAGGAAATCTTTGTCTTGGAGGATTGAATTGCTGTCTGCCCTGCTTCGGAGTTCTTGCAGTATGTAGCCTTTGACGGCCCGTGCCTGCTGTTCGATACATAGGCCGGCCATCGGGGCCGGGGCTGTTTGAGGGGGAGGGGAGGGTTTCGGTTTCAGACAGTAGGAAGCTGTCTTGTGCAGTGCTCAAACGGTGCAGAGCCAGTGCCCTGGGCGATACAGTCGGCAAGTATCTAAGGTAGCAGTGGAAATCGCCATTGTTTTCCGCCAGAAGCGCCTATGTGAGGCTTGCTCAGGAAGTCTGCAGAAGAGAGAAAATCATCGTAGTAGTTGTAGAAAGAAGGAAAAAAGACACTCCTCGCACTTCAGGTACTTACGATCCTGTCCTACCTCACACTTGATCCATGACCATACCCAAAAGACAGAATCATTCTGTCAAACATTCCTCCAGGGAGGACCCTCGGCCATCTCTTCTTTTGTTGCCGACCGGCCGGGACTCACGTTCTCTCGTATAATGATAAATCTAGGGCAACTTCGGACGATGACGGTGGCAACAACACAGCAGCTAGGTAGATCAACGCCATGCCCCTCGGGGGCACTGTACTGTACCATGCTCCGCCGTGACAAGTCCAACCGAGGAAGTCCAGCTGATGACTTCGATGCCACTCAAGCTTGACGTTTGAAGAACTGAGACGGCCCTTTTTTCGGCCGAATTATTTCAATATAATAATAGGCCAGGCCCGAGCGCAGTGACCGAGGAAGAGCCGCCTTAGCATTTCGCTACCTAGTCAAATCCCCATATTTCGATCCCCACGCCCGTTGAGGGACGGACAAGAAACCAGACTCCCTTTCTGTCAACTTACAACACTGGTCCCGGTCCGAGAAGAAACAGATACAGTACCTCTGTTCAACGATACATTAGCTTCCTGGTCAACACGTGAACTCAACCCCTTACAGTATTTCCAGACGCTCGACTTAATCAATTGATTACCTACTACCCTACACACTCCAAACTCCAAACTCAACTTCATACCCATACAACAGTACCACATACTAATCAAGGGTCCCCAAGTCCGAGTCTGGGCCTGAGTACCCCCAACCACCTACCTAGGTAGGTAGCTACCCAGCCGTCACACTCCTGTACATCGATCTAACAAACAAACCTCCCCGGCGCACTGGCCTGACTGATTTCCCTCCTTCCATACGCATTCTCCTTGTCTCTCGCGGCAAACAATCCAGCAACACCATTAACAACCTTTGGTTTCGTCGGGCTATTTCTCGTCGTACCACCCGTTATCCCCTTGTTCAAGTTCGCAGTGTTCAAGTTGTTCTCAGTCGACTTTTTCAAATTGATGCTCCGCGCACGATCTCTCCGGGCTCGAATTTGTGCCAACGCCGCTTCTCTCGAGATCGGCGTGCCTGGGATGTTGCCGAGAATCGAATTCGAATTCGAACTCGAAGATGAAATCGAACCAGAACTAGAGACCGGTTGCAGTGGGCGCGCTGATTGAGCAGCACCATCTCTGACATTGGCGGCGGTTTCTATGTCATCCATGTGCACATTGACATTCACATTCAACACTTCAGTATGAGCGTGCTCGTAACCATGCCCATAAACATGTCCATGTCTGTTGTTGCTGTGTCGATTGCTGCGTCTTTCGGTATGGCATTGTCGTTCATCAGAACCAGACATCTCATCTGTATCCTCGAATCCTCGCAGGGGAACTCTTGTCGTGGTCGTCGTCTCCGTTCGAGCATGATCAGAGCGACCTTCCGCTGCTGCAGTGCCACTCTCACCTCTTGGCCCGGTCTGATGGTGGTACTGCTCATGCATTGATCTCGAATGCTTATGCACGGGCGTCACAGGGAAGATCGTATGAGGGGCCGGCGAGGCCGATGTCTCCTTGATGAACTCCGCTTGTTGATCATCATCATCATCACCTAGGTGAGAAATGACTGACGACGCTAGAGGCGAATGGCTGGGGAGGACATTGGGTCGAGATTGCGCCCGTCTGTGCAGAGGAGTTCGTGAGGGACAATCTTTTAACGCCACTTTGGTAGTCATGGTCATCATCGACTGGGTCTGATTCTGGTTCTGGTAACCACCATGTTCGCGCACAAAAGTTCCGCTAGTGTTGGACCAGTTATTATCACGTCTCGAATGTGATACCCGAACTGACCGTGGCGAGTCGGGTACCAACCGTATGGGAGAGTCGACCGTCAATATACCCATAGCCGTAGAGGGACGTTTGGGAGGATGAGGGGCTTGTTTGGGAGGAGACAGATCGAAAAGGTCCTGTTCCATGACTGCTGATGCGCTTTCCGTGTGCCGCAAAGGTGGTGCCATTTCCCTATTCGCTGGATTGCTGGTAGTTGAGGTGGAAAAGCAGAAAGGCTTGGAAGCTGTCCCAGCTTCCACTATGACTTGTGTGATTTCTTCCAGTTGGGCTGTTGGCTCGGGCGTTTCATCTCTTGCGTCTAGTTCCATGGGCTGTGGCTCCGGGAGAGGAATTTCAATGGCCTCCTGTAGGGGTGATGGCAGTTCTGGTGCTGCTGAGAGAGTGTCTGGGGTCGGATCCGGAGGCAACTCAGTATGACAAGTTTCCCGAGTATGTGTGCTCTGATCAGCTTCGATCGCACCGTCTTGATGCTCTGTGGACTGCGCAACTTCTTCACTCTTGTCTTCTTGTGCTAGAGGTTTCATTTCGGATGGTCCATGTGAGACCTTTCTCTTCTTCGAAGTCCTCTCCTGCTGCAACATCGCTTCATATGCATGGTCGTGGATAAATCGTTCGCCTTTTTCCTCGGCCAGGCGACAAGGGCAGGCCTTGAACTGACACTGCATGTGCATGAAATGGATTGTTTCACGGTCCTCGGCGTGTTGTTTCCGGGCGAACTTGAGTTCTTGTTTCAAGAACCGAATCTCCTCCGCCGGAGTCACCGGCTCTCCCTGCATCTTTTTCTCATAGAGCTCCAGTCGGAACTTGAGTGACTCAAAGGCCGGGAATGCTGGTCCATTTGGCACTGAAGACACTTCAAAGTTCGTCGGTGCCGAATCCTCCATCTCCGACCAGCTTCCGTCTTCAGTTCCTTGAGTCAATTGTCGAGGCTGTGTGGTATCCTCTTCCATAGTTTTCTCTTCCTTCCTCCGTTGATTCTGTGGCCTCGACGATTGACCGATTTGGTTCGCCTTGACCTCGAGCAATGCAGCATCTCTTTCTTTCTCGACGACCCTCAATTTGTCCTTGAGTTGTTCCATCTCACCGACCGTGCCAGCAAGAGCATATGCTCTTTCAAAACTCTCCTGGCGACTCTTCTCCTTCTCTGCTTTTTCGTGTTGCACTTCCGCCTGACAACGCTTAAGCTCGGCCCTGACCTCCTGTAGATCTTGTCTTGATTCCACGGCAGCCAACTCCGCCCGGTAAGCTTCTTTACGGCACCGCTTGACTTCTTTGGTGTACGATTCCTGGTCTCGGGCTCTCTTTTCCTTTTCCGCCTGCAACTCCTCCAGGAGACTTTCCACACGTTGGGCAAGCAGTCTCTCCCTCTTCTTGCGCGAGGCCAGTTCTTCTTTTGCTCGCTCTAGCTCCGCCGTGATTGTAGCTAGACTGGCTTGCGCTTCCTCGTAGCCCATCACTGCCTGTTGCAGCGCAGTGTTGGTGTCAACTCCATTGGTATCGGCGCTTCCGTGCATGAGCGACGTAACAGCAGCGCCAATCCCGGCATTGCTGGTAGTTGGCATCACTCTACCGGCTCCTCTGCCTCGTCTGGTCGGTGACGACTGAGCACTGGCGGTGTTCCCTGCCAAGCTGTTCAACAAGGCGATCTTGGCCTGCACGTCCGACGTTATGGAGTCGCGGGTTCGTGGCCGGTCATTCTCGACAAGAAAGCTGTGTAGGGATGGGGATTGAGGAATGCGTGGCTGGTTGAGTCGCTCTGGAGAGAGCTGATTCAGTGCTGCGGTGGGCAGCTGATATTGAGGTGTAGGAGGACATTTGAGCGGATTGGGGCTGACAGCGGCAGTGTTGTTATTGTTATGGTCAATGTGACTGTTGGTATCTTCTGCGATTATCGTTGAATCCATGTTCTCGAACTACCCAACGCAAACCAACTCTCAGTATGTTCGTATTGCTGTCATGTTTCTGAATCGTGGGACTGTTCGGCAGAAAACCTGGTAACCTGCAATGTGAGAGTTACCACTCAAAATCGCAGTCTATCATGCGTTGCGCTGCGCTCGAATCTTTGTTTACATCCGAGAATGGCAACCCGCAATGCAGCCTTGGCGGAGCTGATGATCACGTGCCACTCGTTGTCAGGGGCCGCTCGGGCTTATTATTAAGCCGAGGCGCTTCTCATTGACTTGGAGGATGATGATATATCAGATAAGTAGCGGTGAAGGTAATGCTTTGGAAGTTGTATGCTTGCTCGCAACGTGTTGCCGTGCTCTTTTCTTCTATGAACCGGGTTGCTAGATCGCTCTCAGATCTGGCACACCTGCAGGCATATTGGCAGAACACATCCCAGCAGTAACGCCGACTGCTCCCTTTCCTTGAATCCGTCGAGGCGACTCCCTCGCCGCCGTGATCCTCGATGGACCCTTGCTGTCAAACAAATATGCAGTTCCGTGTTTCCTGATTCCCTAAATATCCTACAAATCCAATTCCATCACATCGAGTCGAGCTGTCACACCCAACTCTTTTCACCTCGTTCGATTGCCGTTCCAAACACTTTGAATCGCAAACCCAAGCCTTTTATGGTAATCGCGCAATGAAAGACTTTGTCCGCAACAAAGTCTTTCCAGAAACCCGAATTCCGAAAAATGAAAATCATAACACAATACAATACAATGCAGAAAGAAACAATCAAAATCAAACAAATGCAGGAAGCTCGGTTCTAGGAGCAATCCATTTCCACGTCCTCTCGTCGCTGTAGAAATGGGGCTTCACCAAAATCCATAGCTTCCATGCCACAGCTCATCATGCGTTTATGGGTGGAATGAGCAGGCACCGTTTCAGGCTGCGGCTGCTCAGCGGCCATGTTCGCAAATGCGCTAAAGGCAGAGGTTGGCGCCATTTGTGACTGAGCTGGTTGCAGAAAGCGGCTGCGGCTCTTGGGCATGGCCATTCTTCGGCCATGGATTTGTTGTTGTCTGGCTTGCTCGCTGACATGGCTCATTTGGCTGACTTCGCCCATAGTGTCCATGTCGATGGCGAAATAATCCACAGGCATGGCCATACCAGCATCTGCATGCAAGTTCGGTGTCTGAGGCTGCCAGTCCTGGCTTTCCTCGCTGTCCGATTCAACCTCATGACCTCGCTTGTGGCTGGTGGAGTAAGACCAAAGAGATTGATGTGAGACGGACGAGCTAGGGGGTTCCTCGCTGCAGTGCGACAAAAAGGCCAAGTTAATACCGCAGAATGTGGCCGTGCTCAGAGGCTGGACTTGCGACGCAGCAAATGGAGCCAGTTCAGCCGTTGCGCCGACATTTCCCCCGGCTATGGCGGCCTGAGTCTCTGGCGACAACTTATTGACGTCAAAGAAGGGTCGAGGAGTGAACTTCTTTGGCTGATTTTTGTATCCTTCCGCAACGGCTTTCCTGACTCGCATGCCCACCTGGAGCAGACCCGCTTCGATCTCTGCCTGGTCAGGAGCTTGTTCGCATAGCTGCAAGATCAAAGGCGAATCAAAGGTATGATGCTCTATATCTGTGTTATCGGAGACGGGGATGACAGGAGGAAGGGTATTTGGTGCGAAGCGACGTCGCTTGGTGAGATGCGACTCAACTTCGATTGAGGGAGCGACGAAAGAGTCCTGTGGCAGGCCCATTTTGAGGGAGTTTATGAGTGGTAAGGTTTTATGAGTGGTAAGGTCGGAGTCGAGAGAAGGTCGTGAATGAGAGACGGCGAACAAGCAGCGAAAGATGCGGTTGTTGCTGAGCTTGCTTCTGAGGTCGAGCTCCTGGACAGTAAAGTCAAGGAGGCGGACCGGATAAGAGCGAGAGTATGGTCTAACGACGTGATCCTGCTAAGTGAATAGCAAGATGAGAATTAACAGTATTGAGTGAGCGGGAAGGACAATTGATCTTGGTGGGAGAAAGTAAGAGTAGGTAGTGTAAGGAGGTGACAAGCAGTAAGGGCGAGCGAGAGTTAAAGAAGATAGAAAGCGGTTGAGATCAGAGGTGAGAGTTGAGACAAGCTGCGCGACTCCGGACAAGAAGCCGTACACTAGCTCAATTGGACGAAGACAATATTCTCTATAAGAAAGGTACCAAACACACAGTCCAATGGATGATGCGATTGCTTGCTCTGCCCGCTTCTAGTCGCTCGCGATCTCTTGGTGTTCAGTTGTGTTCGAGATTCAAACTCCTCGTCTGGCCAATCCGCCATGGTTCGATCCCACTTATCGCCATCTTATCCTGATCCTAGCCCCCTAGACAAGACGCCTGGGGCGTGTCTTCTAACACTCCTGTTCGGCCGGGCCAAGCGAGGTCGGAATTAATGGATGGCTGGTTGGTTGGTGGACACTTGACATTTGACACAATTGCAGGCTGTGTGGGCTGTGGGCTGTGGGCCTTTTTCCCTCGCTTGCCCGCAGCTGCACCTGAAATTGCAGCCAGAGCCCCCATTCTGTGCCTGGATGCTAAGCCGTAAGAGGAATCCGGCCCTGCTCAAAGGTGGCCCCAGCCCCCCTAAATTATCATCATGGCTGCGAGTGCCTGAACCTGCCGTCCGAGTCCGCCATTGATATTAATAGTGCCTCGCTCCTCCGCCGCTAGTTGTGTTCCAGGGCGTGGTTAAGCCGGTTAATCCATCAGACGAGGTCGTACGGCCTGCGGACAGCCACTTGTACTCCTGGACTGCATCAGGTCATTGGGGCATTTTGTATTACTAGTATTGCCTTGCAGCGCTCGGCTTTCCGCGCCTCGTGGTTTCTTGCCAAAGTCCGGGGCTGGCATGTCCTGGTCCACCAAAAACCACTACCACCGTGCTACTAGTAGGATTGAACAAGTGTTGCTAGCAAGGTGCCAAGGCTTTCGACCTGTCATTATCGGCAAACAGGCGTTCCTCCCTGGCTGACCCCACAGGCAATGATGCAACCGCCTAACACGAAACCAACGCGCAAATTTGCACAGGACTGGCTCAAGCGCGTTTTGCACCTACTGGCCGCGTTCTTGAGCTTCAAAGGGCAGCAGCAGCAGCAACACAACCTCAATTTCTGGTGACCTGCCGCCTAATATCTCCCATTGCAATGCGTAGCCATCACAGCCTATGTCAAAGGTTGATATGGCCTTCTTGAACTGAGTGCTGTGTTATGAGGCTGAAGTTAACCACGTAGAATAGTCCATCATATAGTGGATGTCAGCGCTCCTACAATGTACAAATCCGTTTCAGCTGTTATCGCCAGGTTACGTATGGCTCTCTCGCCCAGCTCACTGCACAACTGGGTCCAAGTCCTCAGCAGCCCTTTCACCACTTATTGCGGTATCTGCTTCATGACATTGAAGTTTGGAAAGGTGAAGATGCCATGCCTACGGACAACCACTAGGCAGGCTGGTACGTACCACGCCCACATCTGAACATTGTCACTGCATGCACACCACTTCCGAATTCATTTGAATGTGCGCATGATATTGGAAACAGTATCAGGTTCCCTAAGCATCGTACCTGCTGTATAGGTATGGATGCTGCGGTTGCAAAAGAGCAGCACACTGCACTGGGCCTGGGTTGTCACAAGGCTGTAGATGGTCCCAGCACTGCATGGTTGGTGGGGCTTCGGGCGGATCTCTTCAGCCTTGTGGCTTATCAGTTACTATCACCCCGAGAGACGGAATCACTCCATGTTCCAAGCATGCATTCATGAAGACCACCACTGTAGTGCAGGCGTTGAATTCACATGCTAGTTTTTGCAACGAACCTTTGGAAGACATTTTCGAATTCTCGTTCTCTCGAGGAAGGATATGGTTGGTTAGGAAAAGAGTCAGCGTAAGTATGACAATATACGAATGTGCAGCATTGCATCACCGCGCCCCGGCTTCCGTTTCCGACGCGGTGCAGGCCGGTGATTTCATCGCAACAAGAATACACAAATTATTAGAACAACTGGATCTTCATAACTCCAGAACCCTCCATCTTGACTCCTGTACTACTAGGTAAACTCTTCAAGCTATTGTCTACAAACTGAAACCAGCGAAACCACACTCCACACATTCATCATGCAGTCAGCACTTCATGCCGTCGTCGGCCCCAAGAAAGAACTGCATGACCTTTCCGGTCGAACCGCAATTGTCACAGGTGGCGCAAATGGCATTGGGTGAGTTTGGACCGACCGGTTCCTGTAGGACAGGCATCTAACACCGTTTCTATGATAGTTTCCAAATCTCGCGGCAGTTCGCCCAAGCCAAAGCCAAAGTCATTATGGTCAACCGGAAAGAAGAGCAGGGCGATGAAGCAATCAAGCAAATCAAGGCCGAGACGCCAGACGCAGATGTAGACTGGGTTGGTTGCGATCTCGGCAGTCTGAAAGAAGTGAAGGAGGTCTTTACCGATCTTCGGGAGAAGCTTGAGCGACTGGACTTGGTATGTCAACTTGGTGGGCTCTCTCCGGCTGTAACACGGCTGACCAGACTCGACAGCTGATTCTGTCCGCCGGCATCAACACCGACAAATTTGATTTGGACGCCGACGGCATCGACCGACATTTCGGCGTCAATTACCTGGGCCAGTTTTATGCCGTCAATCTCCTATACCCACTCATCCGCAAGACCTCCAAGTTGCCCAACACCCCAGCGCCACGCATTGTGTTCGAGGCGTCCGAAGTCCACCGAGCTGCACCGTCAGACATCCACTTTGGTTCGCTCGAAGAGATCAACAATAAAGACTTTGGTGCTACACATCTATATGCGCGGTCGAAGCTGGCTCTCATCCTCCTTGCAAAATACTTGCTGCCGGAGAAGGTGTTCAAGAAGAACGGCGACAGAGTGTACTCACTGAGTGTACATCCGGGCACTGTCAATACACAGATGCAGCAGACATGGAAGTCCGCATACCCCGGAATCTTCGGCAACATGCTTTCTTGGGCTATGCAGGCGGTAGGACGTGATGTTGAACAGGGATCTTACAGCGCCCTTTGGGCTGCTACAAGTTCAGAAATCGAGGAAAAAGACCTGCAAGGCTATTATTTCGTTGACCCTGTAAGTTTGACTGGTCATATGTTTTGCTTCAAATGGCAAATTGCTAACGGCTACACAGGGACAACCTGGCAAGGAAACGTCGCAAGCATCAGACCCAGCGCTGGCTGAGGCTCTTTGGAACTTGAGTATCAAGTTGATCAAGGAGAAGGTCGGCGAGGATGCTCTTGTGCCTTGGGACCAGGAGGCATCATGAGCATAGCTGTCAATGAGTGTCCCGCAGCAATGGGAAGTTGTTGACAGGAACGTGGCTCCGAAAGTGGTATCCTAGATGTCACTATGATTCATGATTCATAGACATAGTAATACACATTTGTCAATTCCAATGGGGTCGATAATATTGCTCTTTTTTTCGAATGGTACGTGAACAACATCGAAGTCTAAGACCACAGGAGGCAATCAGTAGATCATGGTAAGATCATGCAGTGCAATGAAGGTCGTCTTCAAAGTTGTAGATCTGACGGCAATCGTCATATTACACACCGCTCAGTGGGCAGTTCGGAATTCTTTCCCTTAGTAGCTGGATCAGTACTAGCAGGATGGTGGGATAATAGGGGCCCGGGCTAGTAGTCCCTTATCAATAAAAATACAAGATCAACAGATCATAACTGTGGGGACTTGCTACTTCCTTCAACTTCAAGAAATACTCGACCTCTACCCATGCACTGAAGGGTACACAATCCAGATCGATGGGATCTGCTCCATCTTGAGACGCTGGAGACATAGGATTCCCCATATCGGCCAGGAGTGAAATCGCAACTAGTTCACATGAAGGTTTCATGGAAATCACTGTTTGGGCCAGCGACAATCGTCATGACTCTCTCTTGACGGGGCGGGCGCAACTTCCATCAAGCGACTGGGAGCTGCGCGTTGCTGCACAACTCGAAGACGGGCACTGCCAGGGGTTTTGCACCACGATGTCTAACCACTACTTGCGATTCAAACTTAGCACTACTACTGCTACCACTGCTCCTACCCGCAGCCTGCAGTGAGTGCAGTGAATAATTGACTCCTTCTCTCCCCAGTGAAGCCTCTGACGTCTACATGACATCGGCCTCAGCACATTCGCTGCCAGTGCAAGTGGTTGTAGTCTGCCAGTGACCTAGCCTTGGACCATCACCTACCTGCCACTACTACATCGCATCATTCCATCCCAGGCATATATTGTACCAGCTTCCAGCTTCCTTGCTCGTTCCCCGAATCCAATTCTCCATCATGCCTCTACGAATTCCTCAAGCCTCTGTCCCCCGCATTGCACAGTTGACTGTCACTCGAACCAGAACCGTTGCTCGACCATTCTCAAGCAGTATCACGAGTAAGTCCAGTCTGCCGCTCACTGGTTTTGTCCATCAGGAACCCAAATCACACCTCAAGTCCGCTTGTTGAACAAGCACTTCACGACTAGCATTGGTTTTCATTGAGAAGTTGCTAACTGGGTCATTCTGTCCCTGTAGAGATGGCTTCCAACAAGGATACCTCCTCTCTCGACGCCGGTAAAGGCTCCGTTGGTCACGAGTTCACCGAGAAAGGCTCTGTCGGTGGCACTGCGCAACAGGTCGGCGGACCATTTGACAAGGAGGGCGCGATTGGCAAACAATTCAAGCCTGAAGGCAGTGTTGGCGGTACCGCGCAGTCTGCGGCAGAGCAGATGCAGGGTGATAAACCGGGTCTGTTTGACAAGGACGGAGCCATCGGCAAGCAATTTAGACGTAAGATTGACCTCTTTTCCCTCTCATGGTGTTTGAGCCATGGTATTGTTGAGCATGTTGACTTATACTGACTGTGGATTTTTGCTCTTATATAGCTGAAGGCAATATCGGCCAAGTCGGTGAAGCAGTTGGCGGTCCTTTCTCCAGCAAAGGAGCGATTGGCAAGCACTTCAACGCGGATGGTAGTGTTGGTGGAGCTGTGCAGGAGAACTTGGGGGATGGCAAGAAGAAATAAGTCAGAACGACAGTGGACTAACAGTGCCCGACCTGTTACAATGGTCCAGATGTTGCATGGATCAATCATGCAGAGCTGAGCAACTATTCCATGCTTGCTGTCACCATAAGCAGTTTATCAACTGGCTAGAGCCGGTACCAGTATGCTTGACATACTGATTAACAGCCCTTTCAGAAGGGTGAGATCCAAATAAAGTGTCCATCTGGTCCATTTTCCCTACACTCGTAGTAGGCATGTTGAGGGATCAGCTCTAAATCCCGAGCTCCAGTGGATGCCAGGATGGCCCATTATTCTGTGGCCGGCTTTGTTGGATACCTACCAGTATATTGCCATTATAGCTCATTAACCCTAAGTGTGGTAAGTGATACTTGTCCAAGATGGACAGAGGACATTATGCCATCGACTTCAATGGATAGGGATCGTGATCCTATTTGTAAATCTTGTTGTGCTTTGTATACCGTTGATTTCCTTATTGCAGTTTCGTTTCATTTCATTTCTCCGTTTAATTTCACCATGCACTACATTTGCCATTCCCCAGCCGTGGAGTTACAGTAAGCAGGTTGCTTAGCATTGTGAATCCGCGGGAAAATGCACTCCACTCTCCCGCCGAGGGCCTGATAAAAGAGAACCAATTTCCGAGCGGCGAGCCTGCCTGGTAGACTGCAGTATCAAAGTACAAGAATCAACTGAATATCATCCTGATCTGCAAGAGGATCAAGTTGCCTGCTAGTTTCGGGTTGCTGGTTATCGGCCATGGCTATGGTAGGTATCGTAGTAGTTTGCCAATCCAGCCTTCAACATCTGAAGATTTGAAAGCTACCAGGCAGGGTTCCAACCACCCAATCAAGCATTCAATGCGCTCCCCAAGATAAGCCGGTCCGCCACGTACCCAGTGACAGCAGCGTAGACAGCTTTATGAAGAAGATCGACGATCTGTTCGTTGACGGGCCATGTCCTAGATAGATAGACATTAGACAGTTGGTGAGACGAGCCGTAGACGAGTGTAGTGTCTTGAGACGAGTTGGATTTCGGCAGGAAAAAGGGGTTAGGGAAGATGAGTCGTGCTCCTTGAGCACTGCTGCTTACCAAGGCAAAGCCCCAACACCAGTATAATTCTCCAAACTCTGATCGACCAACAGTCTCACGCCCATGAACAAATAACTCCCAAACGGGCCGACGATGCCATAATAGCTCATCAGGCCCCGAACGCCGGCCGCGAGGATCCCTTGGCCCCAATGCATGGCCCAGTTCAAAGTGTCTGGAGACCATTTGTTCGAGTCGAGATTGAATAATCGAGCGAGCGTTTTGCCGGGGACATAGGAGTTGGGGCGGTGGGTTAGTGCTTGTTCGACTTTTTCGCCGAGAGTCATACTGTGACGGACAACATAGAGGGTTACTTTAGGAAAGGGGTTGAAGGTTATAGGGGGCAATGGTGTTTAGAGAGTGTAAACGTACGCAGCAACACCGACGGCGCCCGCTCCCAGACCGATGGCGATGCATTCGAGGAGGGAGAAGCGGATTTTGGGACGGGCTGGGTTGATGTAGTTTTCTGGCATTGTGGTGGTGGTGACTGATTATGAAGGTGTTCCTGGATTTGGATTCGGGTTCTGGTGGTATTCTAGGTAAAGAAGGGAGGTAGAGTCCGGCTTGCTTGGGCAGTTCAGTTCGGTTGATGATGCAGTGAGTGGTATGGTTGTACTGTGATTCTCTCGGGTGGAGCCCTGACTTATTACCTGATGACATGCTCAGCGGGCAGTCACAAAGATGACCCGATTTTGAACTTCACAATATCAGTGAGTCAAAGGAAGGATGTTGTAAATAAAAATAAACCAAGTCGGTGTCTTTATTTTGCAATCTTCAACTTGAAGTTGCTGGCATGTTATATCGATGACGTTTTGGTCGCCGGTCGGAGGATACTCCCGAATCGTGGAGTAGCGTCTCGTCCCGCTTCGGCGAGCAGAAATGAAGCCCAGTACTAATTAGTAGGACCCTCACTACTAAGGACTTGAGCATTACTTACTGTGAGTACCTATGTAACGCCGCCTGACGCTGGTGCCGTGTCTCCAGATAAAATCTCCATGCAGCGCTGTAGGCTTCTTGATCAGTGCTTGACCGTTAAAGTCAACTTCCTCAAAGTGCGGCCAACTGTGCGTCTTAGATCCCCCCCCCCTTTTTTTTGGACGGCGGCCAGAGACGCATACAACGATAAGGTATTGAACCGTGATCAGACTTTGGCCAGAGCATCTCCTAAATAGCCGATTGATAGGTATGTCACCTATGCATAGCACGCCTCTAATCGTCGTTCTGAACGGGAGAAGACGAAAACATATCCTCTGCCTCAAGCTCCTCGTTGTCGCCGTCTTCAAGACCGACTTCAGCTTCAGGTCCAACTTCAGCTGCACCTTGTTTTTCCGCCCCTCCTCGGCGTCCTTCTTGAGCCGTTGTCTCCTGTGGTGCTTCTACTTCCTCGTCCCCATTGTCATCGTCCAGTCGTTCGAGACCCTCATTTCGATCCTGCCCGCTGCTAGTATTTTGCTCTTGCTCCTGTTCATGCTCCTGTTGGGGCTCTTCCGTTTCCTTGGAATCGAGCTCAGCCTCTAACTCAACTTCGGCCGAGGGATTGGCGGCCTCCAGGCCTCCAGCGTATTCTTGCTCGGGGGTGGTCTTGGGCCCAGCTCCTTGTGCATATTCAGATCCTTGTTGCATGTCATCCAAAGCCTTCGTGGTCGACGAAGCAACAAAAACACTGGTCTCATAGGACGCCTGAAAGTCCTTTGTGTTTGGATTTGTGCGTACAGGCGACGAGGAAAACATGTCGTCCCCATCCGCCACATCCAAGTCAGGTTGCTCAGCATGCGCAGAGGGCCGGGGAGAAGAAATCCCCGTGTTCGTAGTACTCGTCTGCGACGGTCTCTGCATTGCTGCCTCTGTCTGACGTAATTCTTGTTCGGCAAGGAGAGCGTCAAGGTCGTCGTCTTCATCGAGATCGAGATCGAGATCGCCCAGGTCGTCATTGTCAGCGACGGCTTTGGTGGCCTCTTCCTTCTCTTCGGTGCGGCGAGGGCTAGATTCATTATTGGTGGATCGAGGCGCCAGCTCTGTCCTCGGTTGAGTAGTAGTCAGCGTCGCGCGTGCCTCTTGCTCTGCTAGCAAGGCGTCTAAATCGTCCATATCCTCCTCGTCGTCATCATCGTCCTCGAAAGGCGAGGTCTTTGGTCGTGATGTCGATTTAGATTGAACTGGTGGCGTCGCCGTTGCAGTCTGCGGAACCCGCCGAGTGTCTTGCTCGGCCAGTAGAGCGTCGGGATCGTCCTCGCCTTCGGAGTCATCGTCGATTGTCCGTTTTGAACGGGTGGGCGGCGGCGCTGGCCTCGCGCTGCCTGCTGTTTCTTGCTCTGCCAAGAGAGCGTCCAGCTCATCGTCCTCCGGCATCTCGTCGTTGAAGTTGGGGACATCATCACTTGCGCGCGTATCAGGGATGAATAAAGAGTCGTCGCCAGGAGCCAATTCATTTGATGTGGGTTCCGCGGCTGGTTCGTCCCCGCCATACAACTCGTCTGTCTTTTTCCCTTTCTCCCCATCCTGTGGCCTTGATGCTTTCTCCTTGACGTACCCCGGTTTCCCTTCGTCGATCCACTCCTTTCGCATAGTTTGCATCCGCTTACTATGCCCGACCTTCTCGATCAACTGTAAGCCATCGGCAAACTTGGCTCGAGGGTATAAGTTATCCAGCCACAGCTGGTAATAATTCAACAGACGAGCCACGTCCGAGAACTCGTGTCCTTTGCCTTTCAGACGCAGCTTCTTTGAAAATTTCCCCGACATTGCCAGAGCGCGTAGCTTTGGAATACCTTCAGCGGAAAGCAGCCTACCATGGCGTGAGTTGTGCTGGATTCAATGGGGGAAACTCGCGGCCGGACTCACCTCGCTTCGTCGAGTTTGGCTATAGGTTTTCTCTTTTTGGCGATTTTGACTTCCTCGTCCAAGCCCAAATCAGCACCTAGATCATTGTTGTCGCCTGCTTTCCGCTTTGCAGGACGAGGACTCAGCGTGGTCTTGTCGTCGCGAGCCTTACGCGTCGACTTGTCCTTGAACGGGTCTTCATCGTCTGTAGAATCAAAGTTGAAAAGATCGTCGACAGTAGCCGCAGTGAGAGGGTCTGTTGCCATGGTAGCCTGTTAGTCTGTTCGACTTGGGTTCAAGTGTTTTTTAGATAGCTGGTAGTATTGGGTAGACTGAGATGTATTGAGGCACTCCTGTGTATGTGAGACGCGTCAAGCCGGAGGGAGACGCGTTTTGGCGAGTGTTAATTGCATTGCTCCGACTGGCTGCTACGTCATTTTAGAAGTTGTAAGCTAGACCAGATTTGCACAAGCTCCATTTGCTAGGCTTGGCAGCGAAGCTCCGCCGGAAGTGCAGTGTCAGTGGATGCCATGCAGTGTGCTACTGTTCCTGTTCCTGTTGATGAACATGCCGTAGACTGTTTGCACTTGAAGGTCGTTCAGTCGCTGCAGCCATGACGGACGAGCAGAAGGTTTTCATCCCACCCAAGCGGGTCAACACCGACTACCCCGTAAGTCTCCGGATATCCAAAGAGTAGAACAACAAAGCTAATACAATCGAACAAAAAGGTTATCGACACCGACCCGTATGTTCCCCTTCACCACGATACTCGCGATCCGCGAAGTACAGTGCTGACTCTGCATTTGCCAACAGCCACTGGAGGCGGGCGTTTAGATATGCACGGCCGGAAGATTGGACATATGGAGCGGGGATGGCAGCTATAGGACCTGCTTTTATGCTCGCAACCGAACGATATGCGCCGTCATTCTCTGGCAGAGGTGCCTTTGGCCCGGTCTTCAGACTCAGCTGCGCCGTTGGATTAATAGCGGGAGCCGCATTGGTATACCAGAGAAGTTGCTGTATGTCTCAGCGGGAGAAGATTCTCAACAGTCAAAAATGTGGTGTGAGAGAGAGGATTGGCTAACCGGACCTTGATGTAGTGCGCTTCTACGGCTGGACAGAGAACGACCGAGAAGTCAAGATGGATATGAGAGAAATGGTGGACAAAGTGAAGCGGGGCGAGCCTTTGTACGGCAACACCGACCTCACCCCGTACATGCAGGGTGTGGCTGCACGAAACAGCAGATACAGTGCCTTGATGGCGAACGTTGTGCCGTGGGCCAACTTTGTCAACCACAACCAGGTGAGCAATACACTGTCGAGACGGTGGGTGGTGAGAAAAGTGCTAATACATTCTGCTCAGCATGGCGTGGATACTGCCAAGTACTATCAACAGGCAGAACGAGAACTAGAAGCTGAGAGATTAGAGAAGGGTGGCCGGTGAAGAGCTCACCCCAAACAGTGAGCCCAGCCTACAACAAAGAGTGAAATTCAAATACCGGTGTGTGCATTCCGGGCTGCTGCCACGATTGTATATAGACCGTGGGTGCAGTACTCCATGGCAAGCTTTAGCCTTCACCATCGGATCGGCGTAGCACACGGCACAATTGAGTTGTTTCAAATGCAGACATGTCTTCAGTTTATTGCTGATGAATGCCAGACAAAGGGCTTCCCCTGTCCATTTGCTGTTTGACAGCTCGATGTATGGATCACTGTGGTTAATCGTGATCATATTTCGCTGCTCTTCTCCCCAAAACAAAGAAGCAGGCTAGTGTTATCCTTTTCTATTCCACAATTCTATCTGCTTTACTGCTTTCAAGTTTGAACACAGGGCCCTGTATCTGAACACAAGGACCGACGTCAAAGACAAGACAGGTCTTGAACTCTTGGCTACCCTCACCACCTTCTATATCTTCAACTCACCAAAGCGCGCAACACCTTTTCTCCTTTCTACCTTTGCCTACTACTCTATTCTCTCCTGTTACTATCAAAGCCAGTCACAACTTCCTCCCGCGGACAAGGTATCTCACTCTTCCTGTTCCATCTCTTGTCCTGTTCTCTTACCGCGCCTCTGTCCACTTGAAACCTCTTCATAAACCCTTTTGGTGTTCTCCAACCAGACCAGACCAGACCCGATCCACACATCATGAGGGCAGAAAGCACCAATTCCAAATGGGCCAACGTCGACAAGGACTTTACTTCTTCGATCTGGGACGAAGGTAAGGATTACCTCCTATCATTCTCGCGTGTTGTTTGTTTGTTTATTTGTTTACAATCCCCTAACAACACCTGTTCTATCTATCTAGGCCTCCAAGCCAGCCAAGTCTTCATCATCCCAACAATCACCACCGGCCAAGGAACACGCGAACTCCTAGAAATCGTCGAAAAAGGCTCTACCGATCTCACCACCCTTTTGCAGACATGGGCCCAAATCGCCGGGGCAGCCAACGAAGCAGAGACCCGATACAATTTCAGCTGGGTCACACACTTCACCAAAGTCGTGGCGGAACATGCAGAGCGAGGAACACTCACCACCGAGGACGAGTTTGAAGGCGCACGTCGCGAGGCATTGTTGCCATTTACCGTCCAGGCCGCCAATTGTCTTCAGATTTGCAAGCTTGCCGAGGGTGTTCTTGCTGGGCTTGCGACACTACACAAAATCGCGAGTGGGTTGTTGGCTGAGCAAGAGACCCAAAAGGAGGAGTTGGTGAAGACAGAAGAGGGCGTGAAGAGGCTTACTGTGTGCATCAAGTGTGTTGATGCGGTTTGGGCTGATATCACGCGGACCTGGAGGGCGTGTGAGGCGCTCAAGGGGCATGTGCAGCGGGAGGGGTTGGTTGCGGTGGTGCCAAGGGAGGCAGAGGAGGTTGCTGAGGCCGAGGAGGTCGAGGGTTGAAAGTGAGTGGCGGCTTGTTGCTTGAGCATGAAGTTGACTTGAGAATGAAATGAAGTGAGACTGAGATGAGTTCCGAAGGACTTCAATTTTGATTTCGAGGTTGGGAGTGGTAGAGGTGTGTAGGGCTGACGTTGTAATGAGGGGGGGGTGGTGTTGATTATAAGGCGTACTTGTTGACCAAATAGGTGGCCTGCAGCTGTATAGGAGGCGTACGCCGGATGAATTGTGGGTGGTATATCGCTACGCTTCAGGAGTTCTCCACGTGTGAGGGATACTATAGGGATACGCTTTAGGAGCTCGCTGTATATAAAGAACACTATAGGGATATTGAGAATAGTAGGTGCCTTGATTGTAACAGCAGAAGCGTGCTTTGGATGAGGTGGTTACCGTATACAATATCTTTGATTACTATCAACGAACCCAGCGTCCTCCTACAGCAGCAAAGGAGTAATCACCCTGGCGAACGGATGGAAAGTCACAGTCTTCGACTTCCTAACTTCAGACTCGGGACTGCTGCGCCGAAGACAGCTCTTCAGAGGCTGCCGTTGCGCTGCTGCTGCTGCTGCCTCAATCTCAGGCTGTGCTAGTACATGGCTTTGGGGAGGATCCGCAATCCGGACCTGGGCGCCATTCTCCGATGAACATCCTCCAAACGCGCCGCTGTACGACCGCTTTGTGCCGCGAGATCCCCGGTCGGCCACTTCTTGGATCTCGAAAAGAATTTCCTTCAGTGCCCGCACGACGTCGAGGAGAGTATCCTCCTCTGTGGGCTGGGGTACCAGGTATGCAACGATCCGTGTGATCGTTCGACACACGGGGAAGTTGTCGAGGCACCATGGTGGTGGAGTGTCGTAGGTCCAGTCTCGGCTGAGTGCGGTGCCGAGCTGGAGTTGTGAGATGTAGTAGGTGGTTGCGAGCAGGTCGTCGGCCGTCACGTATTCGTGCTCGCTGAGTAGGCGTCTTATGCAGGCGACGACATCGGAAGGGGCCGTGTCTTTGGTTCGTGACATGGTGGTGGTGTTGTGATGCTTGTGAAAGTCGTCGGGGGAAATGTAAAGAAAGAGGTCGGGGGGTTGTGGTAGGTAGAAGAGGAGAGGAAGGACATGCAAAGGTAGATATTGTTGGAGCTTGGGAGGCTAGTTTGTAGAATGAAGAGGATGAGCGGGGGAGGAATCCAAGGATGCAGAGGCAACAAAGGAAGACGAAGCAGATGTATATATCTTTTTGCAACATGGCTAGGCCAGCATTTGAGGTATGGCATACTGCAGGTCCTCAGCAGCCCAGACGGATTCATGTTCATGGGAAGGAGCCAAGTCGGCAGAAAAATGTTGATGCTTTGGTACCAGTACAAAAGAGACAAACTATGAGAGTCATACTATGGTTGATCATCGCATGACCTCCACTGCACCATTTCTTGATGTTGGTAGAGAGATTCCCAAAAGACAGAACCGGAAAATGGCGACGTCTGTGTGAAATAAAGTTTGTAGTTGGCAACGGATCGTAGCACACGATAGACTTGTAGATCGGTTGGCATCGTACGATTTATTTTGCTTTTGTGGGCAGCGTCGCGCGTCAACTCGACGTGCCATATGTTGTCGAGGGAGGATTCGGGGCAGGAGATGAAGAGAAAGGAGAAACATGGGTAGACGAGGCTGGCTCGCAGCCTTGTCGGATCGGTACCAGATATCCGAGTCACGGGACTGCGAATGCCCCTGACGCCAGTCTTATGCAAGGAAGGTCTTCCGAGGGTCGTTGCGGACAACTTTCATGTCGGACGGGCGTCACAGCATTGATACCCCCGAGCCCATACCTATGGACTGTTGCAGCTAACGTCCTCAACATGATCCTGAGGTCAGAACTGCTATTGTGGTGGCCGGTCCTGGTAACGTCTGCATGGGCGGCGGAAACAAGAGCCTCAGAGTCCTCACGGCCTCGAGGTGTAGGGCCCGAATGTAAGAACAAAGTGCTTACCTTGGAGACTGCATCCTTTGTCGGCTATAAGAGCTTTAGATGCTCGTTATGTTGGAGTATTCGTTCACTGACGTCTGTTTCTTCCTCCAGTTGCCAAATTCTATAAAAAGACACCCTCGGACACTTTCACATGCATATCGAATCCCTCAATCACGATACCCTTCTCACGGGTCAATGACGACTTCTGCGACTGTCCCGACGGATCAGATGAGCCTGGGACTGCGGCTTGCTCTTATCTCTCCCAACTCTCGCCTCCACAGTATCATCCCGGACCTGACACTGCGGCGGTTGCCATCAACACCACGTTAGCACTGCCCGGCTTCTACTGCAAGAACAAAGGCCATATCCCAGCGTACCTCCGGTTCGAGAGCGTGAACGACGGCAAGTGTGACTACGATGTATGCTGTGACGGTTCGGACGAGTGGGAGCATGTCGGAGGACTCAAGTGTGAGGACAGGTGCAAGGAGATTGGAAAAGAATACCGGAAGCACGAAGAAATCCGACAGAAGGCTTATCAGGCCGCACTGAAGCGGAAGAAGTCGTTGGCAGCAGATGCCGCCAGGCTACAACGCGAAGTCGAGCTCCGGATACATGATCTGGAAACAAACCTGGAAGCTTTCCGGGTCAAGGTCAAAGACGCCGCAGAGAACTTGAAAGAAGTGGAGCGGAGAGAAAAGCTGAAGGTGGTCCGCGGTCAAGCAGCAGGAAAAGGAGCTGGTCAACTAGGCGTGCTCGTGGGATTGGCCAAGTCTCGAGTAAACGAGCTGCGAGCGCAGTTGGAAAAGACCAAGAAGCAAAGAGATGCCATGCTGGAAAGGGTGACGGAGCTCGAAGGCCTGCTTTCCGCGTTGAAGGAAGAGTATAACCCCAATTTCAATGACGAAGGCGTCAAACGGGCCGTTCGTGGCTGGGAAGACTACGCAGCCCGCGAGACGGACGACCACTGGTCCGAGGCGGAAGATCGTGATCTTGCCGCAATCCTGCAGGAGGACAATGAGGCGAACGGCATTAACTGGGAGGAATTCGAGAATGCCCCCGAAGAACCGGAATCTGACGTGGCGGCACTCTACCAATTCAGCGCATACCTCCCTGACGGATTTAAGTTGTGGCTGGACGAGAAGATCGCTTCACTTCGTCAGTTTTTGATTGAAAGCGGTGTGCTTGCCGGCCGTTCCAATGATCCAGCCGCGGCCGCTGCGGAGAGCAAAGCCGTTCAAGAGGCAAAGAAGGCCCTGAGCGAAGCCGAACGCGACGTCCTTAACACCGAAAACGACCTTCGCCGTCACCGGGAGGACCTGGAGAAAGACTATGGCCCTGATGGAATTTTCCGCGCTCTCAAAGATACCTGCATCTCCAAGGACAGTGGCGAGTACGAGTACGAGTTGTGTTTTATGGGGCAGACGAAACAGAAGCCCAAAAAGGGCGGCGCCCATTCGAACATGGGCAACTTTGTAGGTTTCGACGTGGAATATGTCGATGAAGGTGTTAGCTTGGACGGCAAAGGTCTCGGCACGGGCGACAGGATCGTTATGAAGTATGAAAACGGCCAGGGGTGCTGGAACGGTCCTCAGCGGTCGACCAGGGTTTACCTCGCTTGTGCTGAAAAAGAGGAGATCTGGAAGGTCAGCGAGACCGAGAAGTGTGTGTATCGCATGGAAGTGGGAACTGCCGCAGTGTGCGAGCCGCAGCAGTCCAAGGATAAAAAGGAGGAAGAGGACAGGGTGAAGAAAGACGAGCTGTAGTGTATCAACGACTTCTCGGCGCAACTAACAGTACTTGGATTGTCCGCTCCGTTCTCATCTGTTCGGTCCGTTGTACAGTATCCAGATATTTACCACGTTGGAAACCAAGTCGGCGCACCGCACATCAGGACCTGAGATCCGAAGTTACGACCTACAAACCCCACCGTAGTCGCCGACGAGTACGGGGGTCGAAAAGAAAGAACATTTACCCCGTGTGTGGCGTTATCCACAAAGTGACGCCACACGAGGCTTGGAGTTCACGCACTTCAATTGGTCAGATCGACTAGTACGCAATAGGGTCAGCCACACTTCCAACACCGAGACGAACGATAGTTGCGACACTGATATATTTGAACAGCTTCGAGATGGACTCATCATCAGGCTGCTACTGCTACATCGTGGCTGCGTCGGTTTTCTCAGCCGAAATGAAAGCACTATGCCGTAGTAGTGGTTTCCAAACCGGCCAGTCAGTCACTCTGATTTCATAGGCCTGTTACGATTACGGTCGAGGGGGAGTGAGGACCTTAAAACGATCGGGCGACCATGCAGCCATCAGTCGCATCAATCAGTTGGGCCTCGGACGCAGTGGCCACGGGTGATCCTCCTTGTGAGTACCTTCCTACCTACCTCAGTCCTCACTTTATTAGGCTGCATTGATCAATAATAATACATATGTACATATCCTCTCGAAGCTCATTAACTCATCTCATTTTCTTTTGGGTTTCTGGTATACCTTATTTCAATCCTTTGGTCTATTGTTTACTGTTTTGTCGTCGTGGTGGCGGATCGTGATCTATATTCTTTGCTCTCATTGCATACTATACAAATCTGATCCAGCATTCATTCATCAGAGGGGTGGGCAAAGTCTGTCTTGGGCTAGGTTTGAGATCTGAGTCCAGTCCCGGTGCATAGTACGCCAAATCATGGTCTCGATCACCAAGCTCCCGTTCGAGATCCACGTCCAGATCGTACGCTACGCCAACATCCAAGGCGACCTCCCGAGCCTGCGGTTGTCGTGCGTGCAGTTAAACGATGTGGCAATCAAGGAAAGACGTCTGCTGCTCACCGACTTACGGCGGCACTACGGCATCAGCACTCGGGTCGTGGACCTGTATCTCCTCCACAAACTAGGCCGGGAACCCCCAGCCAGCCTTAGCCTCATGCAAGTCATGGCCGTGGGTCGGTTCCTGCGCAACCTAGACGCCATGGCCTTTGATCTGGACAGAATGGCCCAGCGGCTGAACCACGTCAATGTCCGGCAACCCCAGATCCAGCCGGAGTGCGTCGACAGAAGCGCTTTTATGCTTTTTGCCGCCCTCAGTCGTCTGCTTAATGGCGCGGCTCAGATAGGCGCTTACGGCAGAGGAGATGTGCTGGCACCCTGTCTCAATGCCAGACATGCCGTCTCCATCCTCTTGTCGAAGCAGTTTGTTCAGTTTGTCAGGGAAGAGTTGACGCTCGAGGAGCTCGAGTCCGTGATCGCTGCCATCAATCTGTGCGTCACGAGATTGTGGAGCACGATTTTCCTGTTCCGGCCCAGAGAGTCAATTGTTAGTGGGTTCGGCAGCCTTTGCGGCGCATCTTTCAACGCCGATCAAGCGATTTTGACCGAAGATGTTATTTGGAGAGGACCAGAATGGGCTTCCAAGGTCTTGGAATTCTATGGGCGGGAAAATGTGGGGTGTAAGCGAAAACTCAAGCCCGGAGAGTACAAACGTCTCGACACAAGGTTTGTCTCGGAGGGGATTTGGAAAGGGTCGCCAGAAGAGGGAGCTCGGTTGGCGGCGAATGGGGTCGCGAGGATGTTGTGGAAGGAGAGACAGCAGCGGATCGAGGACAAGGCGAGTATCTCGGTGCGGTGAGGTGGGAACAGCATGGGGAGCACGTTTGGTCTATCTGTTCAAGTTTGGCATGATGTTGTGATGATGAGGTGGCGACAGTATACGCATTGAGGGAGAGGAGCATGAAGGCGGTTGTTCTGTTAGTGTTGCATAGTACGTATCTCAATAAGACTCCATCCCATCTCGCTAGGAGATGAAGGATATCTCATTCGCTTCAGCAAACACACGAGTGTTGGCCAAAGCAGGCGTAGAGTGTAGGCCAGACACTGGCCATCTCACCTAACCTGAGTGCAATTGAAGTGCGTGTTGACGGACGAGGCTATGGGTTAGTAGGCACCTACCATGTGGTACGACTGCTCTTGAGATGTTGTTCATTCCAGTATACATATATACCTACCTAGGTACCTTATTATTCGCAGGTAGTAGAGTGGTATAGTAGAGAAGCCGCTCACAGAAAGTAAAGCTGAATTCGGATAGGTACCAGAAAACAAGCTTCAATCCCGACAGACTAGAGCCAATTCTGGAGTAGCGTGCCGGGCACTGTTTACATTAGTCTCAACCTGGACTAGTCGGATCTTAGTGTTGTTGACAAGGACCAACGCAGCGAGCGAACCGTCAACAGGGGCACATCCTCTCATCCACCAAGTTTGCTGTCATCGCCGTCGCCGTCACTGTCACCGCGCAACCCGCTCTGCTCTGCATGACAGCGACCTGACAGCGTCTGTTACTGTAGAACGCTGCCCACTCCATACATTCCCCGCCAAAAAAGAAACAATCGTCAATAAGGTATCTCTCTTTCATGGCTGTCTTCACATTTCATTCCTACACCAACACCTCTGCTATCTCGACACCGATCCTAGCAGACACTCCTGCTCACCGCCAACATGCCTGAGCCACTGTCTGCACTATCTCCTGCCAAGCAGAACTCGCGATCTTCTCCAACCAAGCTCAATTTCTCGCAGAAACCAGACTTTGCTTTGTCAACAGATGCGCCCAAGTCCCCCTCTGCGACATCTGTTCTCACAGTCGCGCAGAACACCACAATAGAGACAGCAAACGTACCTCCGCCCGCGATGGAGCATCCTTCCTCTCCTTCACCGTCAAGTCCCAGAAAGGCATTCTCACCTATTAAATATCGCCTCCAAGATGACACAGCGATGGCCAGCTCGCCGCCGGGGTCGCCTGCAGAATCAACGGTGCGGTTTAATGATGGTCTAATGCAGGCGATTGATACCATGCAAAAGGAGGAGCAACAACATGACGGTCTGGACAATTCGGTTGTACATAATACTCAACAACACGACACTCTGGACAATTCAGTCGTACATCATACTCTGGACAAAGAGGCCACGCCCTCGCCAGATCGCGGCACAGGTGCAGACGAATTTGACGATATGACACTGACGCTCACTATCGACGACAAGACCGTTCATGATGAGACAGTTGGTGACCTCAGCACCATCTCGGCCATTCCCACAGATATGACGCGGTTTGCCAATATACGCAACTCACCTACAAAGACATCACAAGAACCATGGTCGCCTTCGAAACGGAATTCTATCATCACTGCCACCCCAGGTACCGCCCAGCGTCCGTTGCGACTATTGTCGACCTCGAGGCGAAGCACCTCGTCCAACGAGGATGATGAGCCCACCCCGCGAAGACCCCGGAACTCAAACGACAACACGACCGACCTGTTGAACTTTACTGGCCAGACCAATATTGTAATCCCACCTCCCAACTCAGCACCACGGTCCATGAGACGCAGCCCGTCAGGCCGAGGAGCATTTCCTATCAAAGTCAACCCGAGTCCGGTGCATCGGTCGCAGGCTTCAGTGGACCGCGAAAGAGCATCCGGTCGATCCCCTCAGAAACAGTTCCAGCCTACCTTTGGAGACAAGAATGTCCCCTCCACTCCTGCTGGCCAAAGACAAAGCTTGTACTCCACGGCAGGGGGAACTGGCCTGGACTTGTTGGATATCGACCTCGAGCCCATGGCAACGCCCCGATCGATACCGACCATCACACCCCGCGAACTCGAGACTCTGCGATCGGAGCTGCAATCACGCATCTCGGGGTTGGAAGCCACTTTGTCTGGGAAGGAGGCGGAAGTCATGGCCCTGAAACGAGCCATTACCGACGCTGAAGTGCGAGTAGGCAAAACCAGTGAAGAGCTCCGAACAGAGCGGGCCTCTCGAGAGGAGTTGGAACAGGCTAAGGAAGGGTTGGAACGGCGAAGTCGGGAAATGGAAGAGGTCCTGCGCGAGGTCAAACAGAATATTTTCCTGGAAGAGCGGGAGAAGGAAAAGCTGCGGCGGCAGGCCGAAGAAGCCGAACGCAAGGCCGAAGAGCACGAGGTGCGCATTTTGGAGTTACAAGCTTCGCTGGATACTCTGCGATCGGAGCGTGTCAGAGCCACCCCAAGTCCGGAGAAGACCAATGGTCCGGCGACGCCCGGCGTGAGCGCCGACATTGATTTCGCCGTCAAAGATGCCACCGAAAAAGTTGCACGGGAGCTGCACGCGTTGTACAAGAGCAAACACGAACGCAAGGTGGCGGATCTCAAGGTCAGCTATGAGAAACGGTGGATCAAACAAGTAGAACAGTTACGGGCGGAACTCAAGGCTTCACAGGACGAGGTGGTCAAATTACAGACCGAGAAGGAGGCGACCATGAGTGGAGTCATTCCGGGCCAGAGTGAGGCACTTTCTCGCATGGAGGGCCAGATTGAGGAACTCCGGCGATGGAACGAAGAGACCATGGCGGACAAGAAAATGCTGGAGGCCGAGGTCGCAGGACTAAGGAGCCAGGTTGACTCGTTGACGGCAGAAAGTGACTTCCTTCGCAAAGAGATCGAACAAGAACGTGTGGAGAAGGGAGAGCTGGTCGCGCAGGTGGATCTGTTTCTGACGATCAGTGCTCAGCAAGAAGAGCAACGAGCGGCCCAGCAGCAAGCGCATCGGCCGGCGAGCCCGCCTAGGAGTGAAGATGGGAACGGTCGACCCAATTCTGCATCCGCCGTCGCCAGCCCAAACAAGTTCCGCAACAGCATGAACGGAGGTGTGGCCACAGCAGGGTCCGGGTCAGGGACAGGAAGTGTTCGTCCACGGCCAATGAGCATGTTGCAGAAGCCGACGGCCGGCAAGTATTCGGGAATCCCTGCCCCTGGATCTGGGCTGAAGGCTCCGTCGACCAAAGGACCTGGTTATGGTGGACGGATCATGGAAGGCATCGCACGCATGGGCGCCGGAGGACGATGATGAAGCAGTCGAGATTGTGGTTTTTTAGTCAGGGAGGATGCAGCGAGAGATTTTCCGTCTGCTGTCGGACGAAGCAGGAAAGAAAGTGACTCGCATGACCGATCGATGCTTGTACGATTGCCATGAATATTAGGCGCCATTCATTGCAATGGTGCCGTCGTTTTGTTTGTGTTTGAGCGCAGCGTTGGTGAGGCTTGGTGAGACTGAGACTGGAGCTGCACTGGACGTGCTAGAGCTGCAACAGTCTAGAATGGACAGATAATGGTATCATTGTAGATGGCAGAGTCTGGCTGTGACATAGAGTAGCAGAGATCATTGTTTCCCGCACAGTACGCTTGCAGTATTGTATTTTGTCGTAGTTGTGATGTTTTGGTTTGCTGTTTCATGTCGTCGATGATGCGGCAGACACGCTCGTTGGTCAAACGTGGACTTCAAGTTTCAACCTCCCACTTGAACTTGAACCTCCCCCTTCACCTCCTCCAACCCCTTCGACCCCTTCACGGGCGCAATCAATTTTCTCAGATCGGAATTTTTCTATGAGTCCCGATTCCACATTTTGTGCTGCGCGTGGCGCTGTGTCCTGTTCTCTGCCCGATCACGATGTCTCCAGTTCGGTTCGGCTCTTCGCTTGCATCCGAAGTCTGTCACAGAGACAGCCAAACTGTGGTATTATGTTACCGGGCTCGCTTAGTCCTGGGTCGTCGAAACGACCGAACAAGCTCATAACGCTAGCCTGGCCATGCTCAAACCATCAGAGGTCTGACCATGCATGAGACAGCCAGATTTCTCCTGGGTCGATCGACAAGCGTTGTACAATGCCAGTGTCGCTCATCGTCGGCCCGGACATCTGTAACGATTGAGTGGAGTGTATTGAACACAGTCCACGGCCGAGATGACGATGAGCATTTCAGTCTTCTGACTGACCAGGGAAGAAACTGTAAGGAGGTGGATGGTACAGAGTGCCTTATATATGCCTACCTAATATCTCATGGCACGAAACATTTCTCTTTTTCTGGCTATCTCGGTTCTTATCCAGCTTCGATTCGTCGTTCTTTTCTACATTCCTTCTTTTCAAGCCAATCGTTCCTGGAGAACTGATTTGATCCCGGCCTGGGCCTTGTTGATATCGTCCTCTTTTCAGAGCTACAGCAGTGACGTTGTTTACGAACAGAACTCATTTGATCATTTTTACGAAAAAGACTCCAAAATGAAGCCAGTCATTCCCCTCTCTCTTCTATTCCTCGCCGGGACCAACGAAGTCCTCGCTCGCCCAGCAAACCTCCACATCAAATCGAACCATGGTCGCGCGCCAGAACAACTATCATCGAACAAACAAGTCCGCTCTGCTGCTGCCCCAATCTGGAATCCCCATCTCAACCGCCGCGAAGTTCCCCAAGAACACTCGCACGAAAAGTTCCTGACCACAGTCAACCAATTCCTCAAAGTCGACAACCCCGACGGAATCACCGACGCCGTCTTCGGACTCTTAGGAAACGCCGCCGCCTCCGCCGGTCAGGGAAAAATCTCCAACACGGATTGTCTCCAACAAGCCACGGCAGACAGAGCATTCACCAACGCCAAAGCAGCCGGCGATGTGGACGGCATGACGGCGGCGTTGATCTACCGCGCTCTCGAACGCAATACCGGAGCCGTGGGCCAGGCGTCTGTGGCATGTACTGCCATTCAAGCCGTCAACCCGGAAATCGCTGCTATTTCGCAACACCAAGATCCGGCCTCGGACAATGCGGCGGAAACAAATAAGGCTATTGTGCTGGAGTTGGCTGTGCAGATTGCGAATATTGGTGGGAACCCTGTTGATGCGCTGCAGAGTGGTACTTTTGCCCCTGGCCAGATTGGCGATCCGACTGCGGCGGGGAATGGGTGTGATGACCAGAATGACGCTGTGGGGTGCATTTTTACACAGAACTTGCTGGTCGAAGATGCGACGGAGGATGAGGTTAATGCTGCTGTTGCTGCTTCTGCGACTGCGACTGGAAGTGCTGCGGCTGCTGTTGCTACGGAATGTAGTGCGGATGCCGATACGACTGGGAGTGGTGCTGCTGTTGCGGCGTCAGTAACAGCCACTGCCTCTGCCACTGCAACGGCCGGAAAAGCCGCGACAGCGGGAACGACGACGGCGTCCGCGTCTGCTGCTGCTGCTACTACTGCAGCGTCACAATCGACAAGTACGAGTACTACTACTTCAACAACATCAAACTTGGACCTGGGATCATGTTCGGATCCGACCATCATTTTTGCCGACGGTCTTGACGGCCGCAAAGAAAAGTCGTTTGAACCCAATGACACGACGACGTTCACGCACGGTTCGGCTTTGAATATCAAGGTCATTTCGGATTTTATCTGTGAGTTACCTCTTGATGAACTCTTGTTTGTACCGTTCGTTTCTGACGTAAATCTTTCTACCTATAGGTCAACAACTCGACGTCAAATGCAAAGCATCCCCAGAAGCCATTGACGCTTGTAACAGTGGTGCAGCGGCGGCACAAGGCGCGTCAGGCCAGGCTGCTGCCGATGCGTTCAATGCTGCCTTGGGGTTCTAATACTGAGTGTACCTAGGTACCTTAGGTACCTTATGCGCTTGGTTGGTCAGGCCGAGTCCAGATAAGAAGAAACATTGAACCTTTTTGTTCAGAATCATGATGAGAAGTTTCATGTCTGAGGCTCGATGAAGATATTTGAGCAATTTAGGTCGAGAATCCGCTGTGATACTAGTACATGGCGTGGAACTGGCAATTGGCCTAGGATACAGCAGTGAAACCTGCGTAACTGGTCTAACTGATCTAACTGGCCTCGACTGACGTTTGTTGGAGGATGGTGTGATGCTCACTGTAACATTTCATTGTATCGAGGACAACATACCCGGGGCCGGTCCACCTTTTTACTACCTACATTGTAAGTCAAAGCGGAGGTGTTTCTGTCCATTTCCATCGGTGGAGACAACACGCCTGGCAGCGTGAGCACGTCGCCGGATAAGAAGCGGAAGCTCGTTTCTCCGCAAAGTTGAGGTTACCGACTTCAGGTACCGGCGACGTCCGAGCCGGCGACTTTCAAGTTCCCCAGCGTTATTAGTTGTACGCTGCGTGCTATAGTACAAGTATAAAATGACGTCGACGTCCGCGAGGCTTCAGGTACCCGAGCGGCATCCATCGTGCACCACCTACAACTTACATCTACAAGTAACTATACTTGTACTGCTGTTGAAGCCACAGCTCTTCCTCTGACCTCGAGACACAAGTTGCATGAACCATTATCCCGTCCTTGCCCGGCTAGGACATAGTTATCTCTCTCACCTTCATCCTTCCTCCTCAACTCCCAGAACAATTCGACAGTTCAAGTCCGCACCTCTCCCCGTCATCAACTCACCAAACGACTTCTTTTTCCACCACCAGAGTCCTCCCTCCCCTTCCTCTCGCACAATGGCCACCGACACCTCCTCCACCTCCTCATCCAACAAACGTCAAAAAACCACCGGCGAAAAACCCTTCCGCCTAATCTACTGGCCCGGCATCCCCGGCCGCGGCGAACACATCCGCCTGGCCTTCGAAGCCACCGGCACGCCCTACACCGACGTTGCCAAAACCGACTCTGCAATCCCCACAATCACAAACCTCATCAGCGAAGATAACACCGGCGACGACCACCACAACCCACCGCCCTTCGCGCCCCCGATCCTCCAACACGGCGACGACGTTTTGATTTCGCAAACCTCCAACATTTTGCTGTACCTCGGTCCCAAACTCGGTCTTGTGCCGGACCCGAAAGAAGATCCCGTCGGTCTGTACCACGTCAATGCACTTGCCTTGACCGCACTGGACGGGTTATCCAATGAACCGCATGACGTACACCATCCCATTGCTGTGGGATTGTATTATGAAGACCAGAAGACGGAAGCGCTTCGAAGAGCGAAGGATTATCGTGAGAATCGACTTCCGAAGTTCTTGGGGTATTTTGAACGTGTTTTGAGTGGGAAAGCTGGTGGAAGAAGTGGTGAGGGTGGATATTTGTATGGAGGTAAACTCACTTATGCGGATTTGGTCTTGTTTCAGTGTTTGGATGGGTTGAGTTTTGCGTTTCCGAATTATATCAAGAAGATTAGGGAGAGTGGGCAATATGATAGGGTGTGGAAGTTGTATGAGAGGGTCAAAGGGTTGGAGACGATCAAGAGTTATCTGAAGAGTGAGAGGAGGGTAGAGTATGGGATGGGCATTTATCGACATTATCCGGAGTTGGATGATGAGGAATGAACAGACCAGAGAATACGAGAGAGAAGAGGGGCTTCTGCTGCCATCCATGGTCACTGGTCAACTCAGTTGTGTGCGGTATGCTGGCCAGGAAAACTACCGTCAGTGTCGCAACTTGAACGCGCCCACCGAGGCGTATACCATCCCTTGTATATAGATGGAGATGGCTCAGATAATCAAAGAATAAAAAACTACTAGTTCCTCGAAAGACAAAACAGTCCAACCAGTTGTTACCGTAGCTGACCTTTTTTTTTATCGACAACTCATATGAGACACTAGTACTCCATAATGTTTGATTTCTTTCTTTACCTTTTTTTTGTTTCCAGTGTGAACCCTTCAGTAACACTGACACTGGCACCTAATACCGACCTTAGGAGATACCTATCAATTCTCATGCCTTCTTCTCCTCCTTCGACCGATACACATCCCCCGTCAACTTAATCTCATACTCGACATCCTTCCCGCGTCCCTCGGCCTCCAACTTCCTCACCAGCGGCAACACCTCCTTCCCGAACCGTTCCACTTCCTCATCATAGTGCAAAAACGCCGTGAGCAAAATACTCACGCCCAAACTCTTGAGCAGCAAAATCCGATCGGCAATCTGCTGCGGCGTTCCGATAAGTTTCGTCTTGAAGCCGTCGTTGTACTGCACCAAATCCTCGAATTTGCTATTCGCCCACATGCCCGTCTTGTCGGCTGTAGCCGCACCCGCGTTGCGCACTTGCTCGCCAAAGGCCTCGACGGCGTCCTTGTCGGCTTTGCCTTGGATCTCTTGCAGGACACGGATGGCTTCGGCCTCGGTGTCCCGCGCGATGACGAAGCCGTTGACGGCGAATTTGACTTGGTCGGCGCGCCCTTCGCGGGCGGCGCGGGCGCGCACGTCGGCGATTTGCGTTTGGAAGCCTTCGAGCGCTACAGGAAAAGTTAGTCAGACATAAAGAACATTGCTACGGTCCGTCGGTGTACTTGTTTTACTTACTATTTCCATTCATAAAATAATAATCCGACACCGTCGCCGCATTCTCCCTGGCATCAATTGAGTTCCCGCCCTGGAAAATCTCCGGATGTGGCTTTTGCACCGGTTTCGGCTGCAAAGTATAATCGTGGAACTGGTAAAAGTCGCCCGAGAACGAAAACTTGTCTTGTGTCCAGATTCCTTTAAGACAAGCGATAAACTCGCGCGAGCGCCGGTATCGCTCGGCATGATCGAGCCACCACTGTCCAATGCTGGTGAACTCGGCTTTGAACCAGCCTGAGACCACGTTGACGGCTACTCGGCCGTTGCTGTAGTTGTCAATGCTGGCGATTTGTTTCGCTGCCACCGCGGGGTTCCAGGGTCCAGGGAGCAGTGCCGCGATCAGCTTGAGTTTGGTCGTGTGGTGTAGGAGAGCTTGGGAGAATGAGACTGGCTCGTGCTGGTACTCGGCCCCGTAGCCGGCCATGAAGCGGATTTGTGAGAGGGCGTATTCGAACCCGACTTTTTCGGCTGTTTGTGCGTATTTGATGTTGGAGTCGAGGTCCCATTTGGTTCGTTGGGGGATCTTGGAGATGACGAGGCCGCCCGAGACATTGGGGACCCAGTAGCTGTAAAGTACATATGTAGATGGTTAGTTATGTGTATAGTAACGGTGAGGCATGGTCTCCAGACTGGACTGGATTGATGTGGTATGGTATGGTATGATATGATATGGGCTATGCTGTGTTGTGATGGTATGATCTCGAGAACTTACGCAAACTTGATCCGGTCTGGGTCGGAGTTGATGTCGGCGGCAGGGCTGCCGTTGCCATTGACGATAGGAACAGTGTTGGTAGTCATCTTGTCAGTAACACGCACGTCCGCGGTCGAGATGGACAATGAATCAGCTCGGGTAGATATAGATCAATAGATATCCAGTTGGCTGTGCAGGTCAAGCAAGCAAATTAACAACGATCCAAGTTCCAGAAATAACAATGGTCAACCAGCGCAGGTATCCAGACAGCACAGAGAGAGGACAAAAAGCAGAGCAGAGCGGAGCAACGACGGCCAATGTCCTCAAAAATCTGCTCCTGCTCGAGAGCAATCCTTTCGCACTTCGTTACCTTCTGAATTTCTTCCTTTGTCGTTATAATAGGCAGTAGTCTCCATTGAGTTCCGCGCATTCAACCCCGCCTGGGGGACCGACTACTGCCTCCCCTGCTCGACAGAGTCTAGGTCCACAGAAGTAACTCCGGTCGATCGTTTCAACAATAACAATGGAGTACCAATAATACCGGAGCACCTACCGTTGTCGAATTGTTCCCTTGAGCCGGCGGAATTGGCGTGGGCAGGCCATCTGGGGGACTCCTCGGGCAGCGAAGAACGGCCCCGGATTCAAGTTGACGACATCAGCCCAAAGAATTGCGTCGTCGGAAGGCGATGTTAGTGGTGGACCTGAGATTCCTTAGGCTTGGGGAAGACGTTGAAGGGATCCAGATCTCGACCCCGTCGTTCGGAGCTCGTCATACACACCACGTACTCTGATTGGCTGGTGTCGGACGTCAAGCTACTTCCTAGCCAGGTACAACGTACACCTCTGCTGTTGAGGTCTGTCGCGGCTTGTACAGTAGTTCTCAAGATTACCGAATTGTCGCACAGTGTTGTATACATTTGCTGTGCTGAACATGCTACCGGGGCCATCGTGCGCCGTAGCTATTATCACGGAGACTCGCGCTCGTCTTCAGCCAGTCTGGGCAGCTCGCTACGAGGGTGATGAAGATTCACGCTAAGATAAGGTACAGTACGCACAGTAGGTATGTTGTTACCCGTTCATTCCCTCTCCTATTGACCCGTGCTACTGGTGACTGACTATGAGGTATGCTTGTCCAGCAGCCCCTGTCCCTAGTGGACCCCTTTGATGTCCTCTGAGATCTGGACCGCGATATCAAAATCACGCCTTCGACCACCGCAATCACGACGAGACCAACCGGAATCCTGATACGGTAGGTGTGCAATGTAAGTTGTACAATCAATCCGGGGTCCAGCAACATGGATCCACGATAGGATACGCAAATCTCTTTCCCGAACCCCCATGCTGCCCGCCGCCTAGTCCCCAGCAACCGATCGATGCTCATGGTCGAACGGATGCTTTTGCTCCTGGAGAGGCCCGTCTACGTTGCTCTGCTGTGGCCCGATAGACCTCGTCAGTGATACCGACGTCGACAACTTGAATCAGTCCCTAAAGGCTAAAGCACGTCAAGGGGCCGGGCAATGGTGTCGTTTTCTTTCAACTTAGAGTTCCGTTCTTGCAGTTGGCCCTGCCCTGCCAAGCACAGTTGTTGCCCTCAACGGACTCCTCTATTCTGGCGCATTGTGGCTATGCGAGTGAGCAGCAGTCGAAAAAGAAAGCACCGAGAACTCCCGCGGCCAGACCAACCGGTTCATCGCGTCAAGGTAGGTTTCCACAGCGAATAATGCCATCCGCACCACATGCGTGGGCCTAGGGGCAGTCTACTCTGATTGCGTGCGCCGGAATGGACTGGTATAGTACATGTAACATTGTACAATATCTCCCCGGTGAAAAGCCACAAGAAGCCAAACTCCACTGCGTCTGATCTATTAGTCCATCTGACTACTGTATTTATCTATTTGTTGTCCTCCTCTCCTTCTGCGCGTCCTTCTTTCTGGCCACCACCCCAATATCACTGAGCATTGTGACATTCAGATCCAATTTCTGCAAGCCACCTTGCATACTCACGATGGGCTCAATCGGGGCATCATCCAAGACACAGACCGGGGCAGCAATTGCCGCCGCAACCCAGAAATACAGCCAAGCCAGTCTCCCCAACTCTTCTGAGGAATGGCTTTCACGGGCACGCGAAGTGGCACAGGTTTTGTCTCTCGACGCGCCGCAGCGAGACATTGAAGGCAAATCGCCTTTCGCCGAAGTATCCCTCCTCAAAGCATCAGGACTCACAAAACTGCTCGGCCCAGCCGAGTACGGCGGCGCCGGCCAAGACTGGGCGACAGCCTACAAAGCGATCCGCGAAGTCGCACGGGGCGACGGCTCAATCGGCATGCTGTTGGGTTACCACCTACTCTGGTCGACGACCGCCAACGTCGTGGGCACCGAAGACCAAAACCGACGGGTGTGGCAACAGATCCTATCCAACAACTGGTTCCTAGGCGGCGCCGTGAACCCGCGCAGTGCCGACCTCAAGATCACCGAGGCCGACGACGGCAAACACATCATCTTCAACGGGTTCAAGTACTTCAACACGGGCGGCGTGGTCTCCGACGCCACGATCCTCGAAGGCGTGCTCGAAGGCAGCGGAGGCCAACATATCTTCACGCTCGTCCCCACGAATCAGCCGGGAATTCAATTTTCTCATGACTGGGACAACATCGGCATGCGGCTCACGGAATCCGGCAGCGTCAAGATCGAAAACGTCCGTGTTCCATGGACCGATGCATTTGGCTGGGACAGCGCGACCAAGAAGCCCATCGAGTCGATTTTGAGTATTCCCTATGCCTCGCTGTTGCTGCCGACTATTCAGCTGGTGTTTTCGAATTTCTATCTGGGTATCGCGTTGGGTGCTCTGGATGAGGCGAAGAAGTGGACCACCACCAAGACTCGAGCGTGGCCGTATGTAGCTGGTGGAGATGTCAAAGACAAGGCCACGGATGAACATTACATTCTGGCAAAGTACGGCAATTTCCACGCCCACTTGAGGGCCGCAGAGGCACTGGCCGACCGTGCCGGCGAACAGATTCGAGATCTGTATGCCGACCATGCGGAGAAGAGGGATGTCACTGCCCGAAGAAGAGGCGAGGTCGCTGAGTGGGTGGCGAGTATTAAAGTCGTGGCTACGGATACCGGCCTCCGTGTCACCAATGGTATCTTTGAGGTCACGGGTGCTAGTTCCACCGCCAGGAAAGTCGGCCTGGATCGCTTCTGGAGGGACCTTAGGGTTCATTCGTTGCATGATCCTGTTGCGTATAAGGAGAGGGAAGTGGGGAGGTTCTTCTTGTTGGATGAGGTCCCGGAGCCAACGTGGTATACTTGAGTGGGGAATATATGTCCTCTACATACCAGGTAATTTATTTCGTTCCAACGAATAGGATAGTTTTCAAGAAATACCTGCAGTACATACCAGGTACCTACATAATATAAACATACGTATGAGATACCTCCTCTATAGTGTAAATTTCTCCCCGACAATATCCTCGCTCAACTTCCACAGTCGTTCCGCGGCGTTCCAATCGCTCGCGTGCGCCGCAGGCTCAGCGACCTGACAATCACTGAGATAGAGGACATCTTTACTCTCGTCCCTACCGAGCTGCGGATCAAGCGCGGCGACCAACATAGTCGCACTGCCCTGATCGAGGTCCTTCCAGAACCCGCCCGTCTTGCTGATGAAACTTGTGTATGTTTCGTCCAAATTGCGCGACAGATCTGTCCAGATCGAACCCGGGTGCGTCGCTATGGCTCTGACCCCCCGGCTCGCGAGATGTCGATTGAGATACATCGCCGTCAGGATATTGGCGGTTTTGGACTGGCCGTACGCTGCAAAGGGGACGTATGTCTCCCCCGGGGCCGGGTCGAAGGCCCTATATCCTCCCGGCGATAGGGACACAGGCCGTTCTGCTTCGGGGATGTCTTCGGGCCGCTTCAGGAAATTTGGGTCGCTGAAGCGGATAGGTGAAATGACGTGTCCTTGGCTAGTGACGTTGATGATACGCGTGGGTCGTGATTCTTGATCAGAGCTGCGCTGTGCGGCCTCCAGAATCTTGGGCAGCAGCAAGTTGGTCAATAAGAACGGGCCGATGTGGTTCGTTCCGAATTGAAGTTCTAGGCCGTCCTTGGTGAATGCGTGCGCCTGCATCACCACGGCTGCGTTATTGATCAGAATGTCGATTTGGTCCACTAGTTGGTTGATGGCGGACGCGCCCTGACGGACGGACTCGAGAGAAGACAGGTCAATTTCGACGATTTCCAGCCGTACCGACGGGTTGCCGGCGGTGATTTTCCGAGCTACTTCCTCGATCTTGGATCGTGTGCGTGATGCCAGGATAAGAAGTGCAGGCGACTGAGATGCTAGTGCCAATGCCATGGACTCTCCTAGACTCTGTGGTGATACGCCGACGATTACCACTGCGTCCAGGACTTTGTTAGCTTCCTTGCCCTACGAGTCCTGCCGTCTGCTGGACCAGATATTGATTACTTTACCTGTTTTGCCTCTGATCTCATTGGCAAAGGCTTTGGCCACTTCTGTCGCCGTGGTTTCCTGGCCATACTGCGGGTTTGAAGTCATGACTGTTCTTCTGTGGCACTCAGGCAGGCAGCGAGAGGTAGCTGTGGCTGATTGATTGATTGGTTTCGGAATCAGCTGGGAGCCGTTATGTGCGGCTTGCGTCCGTTACCTTGGGCCACGCTTCGAAGATAGTGGTGAGTAGTCCTTCGACACTGACAGGCGAATCGTGGATGTGCTGCCTAACCCGAAGCAGTATATCGCCAGGTTGGATAACACGTCGGCATCCCGAAGAACGCAACAGATCGGGTGCCTGGGCCGCTTCGCTTATGGAGGATGGTTCCTATTCCGGCAACAGGAGAGCAGAGCGCCTTGACCACACGCCTGGCTCGGACAATGGAAAGGAACTCACAGGATTCTTATCAACGCCACCTGAAATTTTTCGAGGTTGTGCCAGGACAGTGGTGTTGATGATGCACAGTTGCTCGGCGGGTTATATTCCATGTCTTAGCCGCCAGATGTGGCTTCAACGGACCAACCCCACAACGAACTGTCAAATAGGGCAGCCAAATCATCCGCAAGTGGTTTTGTGAAAGTACTATGTATATCCGAGTATAGAGGCGTAATGCTGTGCCACTACAAGGGACAGAAGACTGGAGGGTGACTGTGGAGAAGGAAATCCCACCACCACTCACCTGCTCCAATGATATTCTCCGAACTCCCCTGTCCATTGTCCATTTTGGTACAATGCTTCACGATCGGCAATTCGGCTTGGGGAAATCTGTGGTCTCCAATAAATGTCAGTCAATGGAGCCATCGAGCCCGTCTAAACTTCTAGAACCCGACGAATGTACAGGCGCAGCATCGTGGGGCTGGTGACCGGTTGCTGTATGGTGGTGCCTAAAAGGACCTGGAGCGGCTCATCTGCTAATTCCAAATTCAAAAAGTCGTCGTCGGTCTTGAACTTACTGCCTCACTTGTTCGCGGAAGGTCGCGTACTGTAAATTTATCCTCGGCTTGCTTCTTGTGAAATTAGACCTTCTCAACGACCTTCAAAATGATTATGGCAGCGGAGGAGCCATTTGCCAAATCCAAGACCGGGATCAAAGTGATCATTGTCGGAGCAGGCACGCAGATCCAAACGCAGTAGCAATATCGTCCTGCTAACAGGGCTGCAGGATTCGGAGGCCTCACAGCAGCTATAGAATGTCACCGACAAGGCCACGATGTGGAGATCTATGAGTCTTTCCCGATCCTGAAACCGCTCGGAGACATCATATCGTTTGGAGCCAACGCCGGGCGGATATTTCGACGTTGGGGAACGGACGGTTCGATAGCAAAGACGATGAGATCACTCAGCATCGACCTGGTGAAACATGGCTTCAGGATCCACAAGTATACGGGCGAACACATCATTACCCAGCCCACGCCTCCGCAGGATCCGGATGCCCCAGTGTTCAACGGCCATCGTGGAGAATTGCACGAAGTGGTCTTCAATTATGCCAAGGATGACCTCAAGATACCCATCCATCTCGGGCAGAGAGTCGAAAAGTATATCGAAGAAGAGGACAGGGCGGGTATCGAGCTCACCACGGGCGAAAAGGTACGGCTGACGTTTTCGCACCAAAATGGCGCCGCGTTTTGCTTATGTGCATAGGTCTACGGCGACGTGGTCATCGGATCCGATGGCGTAAGATCGAAAGCACGCGAACTGGTCCTGGGGTATGTCGACAAGCCGAAGAGCAGCGGATATGCAGTGTTCCGTGCCTGGTAGATCATTGTCAACGCCGACTACCTTGTGCTGAGACTGACTCATTTCTAGGTTTCCAAACACCGATATGATCGCGGACCCCAGAACCAAGCATTTCTGTGATAATGGAGATACATTCAATGGGTGGATTGGACAGGACGTGCATTTTCTGTTTTCGACCATCAAGAATGGCAGCGACTGCTGTTGGGTGTTGACACACAAGGTAAGATGACTTACCTATCATTCTCGATCCTGCTGATTGAACGACTACAGGACGAGGCAGACATCGACGAGTCGTGGTCGTTCCCAGGGAAGCTGGAGGATGTGTATAAAGTGTTCGAAGGCTGGGATCCCTTATGCAAGACCATCGTTTCGAAGACGCCCGAAAGCCACCTCGTCGACTGGAAATTGGTGTACAGAGATCCACTGCCCACGTGGATCAGCAAGGCAGGCCGCATTGCTTTGCTGGGAGATTCAGCACATCCTTTCTTGCCGACATCGGCTCAAGGGGCCACGCAAGCCATGGAGGATGGCGTGACAATCGCAATCTGCCTACGACGGGCAGGAAAGGAGGATGTCCCAGATGCTGTGCGGACCTACCAAAGAATCAGGTAAGTCTAGGAAAAGCCGATCTCCCTTACGGTGCTCATTGTCGCTAGATACGACCGCGTCAAAGCTGTGCAAAAGACTGGAGAGACAACACGCGATATGTGGCACAAAGCCGACTGGGAGAAGGTCAAGAAGGACCCAGAATCAGTGCAGTTCCCTCGCCAGGATTGGATCCACGGCTTTGATGCCGAGAAGCACGCTGAGGAGGTGTTTGACCACGAATTTGGGCAGGTCAAAGCTGCAGTCAATGGTACACACCAAGCTGGATCTGAGAGTGCTGTGACTGAGAAGATCAGAGCCGAACCAGACGTTACGTGCGAGGCTGTAGCAGTTCCCGTGGACCACAAGGCTGAGCCAGTGGCCAGCTCGGCTTAGGCGCGATAGAAGTCCTCTGCTTTCGCCAGAATTACCACCGGCATCATTATTGGAGGCTTGGAGTTCGTATCTGTGTACTTTAGCTGGGTGGATGGTCATGATAAGCCCACACCAACTTGGTTGGTCATATACAGTTGAAGGAAGAGATGAAAGCTGAAGAGAAAGACAACGCGTCTGCCGTGAGTGTTCGAAATACTACAATTAGTCAGCGGGAACGAAAACAGTGAATCATGCGGTCACTGTGGCATTTATGTTCCGCCGTACTCGAAGCGCAATTTGATATATCCATATTCAACATGAAATGTACAAGATATTGTTTGGTCGTCCACTCCATCAGCCACTTAAATGCGTGAAGATTCCACTCAGGCTGAAGCAATGGACCAAGTCCAGTCATATTGGAAGGCAGGACCTTAGATCACGGTATGAAGCCCCTTTCAGGACCAGAATATCCCTCCCAAAGCCATGGGGATTCCACGCCTGTCCCAGGATCTTCATCCGTACGCAGATCATGTTATACTTGGCCAGTCCCAGTCATCTTCAACAGCTCTACCCTCTGAGGAGAGCGGTAAGGACGTACACTCGTTGATCATCGACGGCCCTTCACTGGTATACTACATATACAACAAGTTACTCGTATACAAGGCTTTCCGTTCTTGCACCACAGCCGCGATATCTATCCCGTCATATCAGGAAATCAATCAAGCCGCGCATCATTTTCTCGACGAACTCACAAGCCATGGAGTCGACGTATCCGACATCTTCTTTGATGGAGGTCTACCTGAGACGAAGCGCGGTGTGCGTCTGGACCGCATGGAACGGCTCCGCCAGCAGCTGGAAACCTACCGAAAAGTCCATCCAGAGTCTTTCCCCCTGGGGCCTCCGCAACAAGTCCCTATCGACTATGACGAAGCATTGTGGAGGGCCACGGCGCCGATCATGTCGAGTGGTAGGAAACCAACACTCCCCGCTCCACCATTCATGGTCGCCAGTGTCATTGAATTATTACAAGCCTCTCCGGACTGGAAATCCAAAGTCCACATCGTCCCCGGGGAAGCAGACCTGTCCTGCGCCACGGCAGCAAGGCAAACGGCCGGTTCGGCGATTCTAACCAACGATTCAGATCTGGCTGTCCACGATCTGGGTTGTAAAGGCCGCATTGTGCTCTTACAGTCACTCGAAAAGAAGACGAAACACAAACACAAACCCACACCCACATCCAAAACATCAACAAAGACAACTACACAAAATGAGACCAGTCCCGGCCAGATCACCGCCCTGGCCTTGACCCCAACGCACATGGCTCAAAGACTAAATGTCTCATCTCTTCTCCGCTTCGGGTTCGAAAGATCCATCGACCAGAGTCTATCGATATCGCTAGTGCGAGAACGTGCCCGCGACGACTCGCGACTGGACAAGTATCGCGCCGAATATGCAGCTTTTGCACAAGAATATCTACCTCTACCTTCTACAACGACGAATAGTGACGATCGCCCTCCATTTCCCGTGCCCACGACCCTCCTTAACTCTATTGATCCGCGCACTTGCGAACTCGTCGTTGACGTCACGGACAAAGACACGCCGCACATCTATCTGACTCCTCTGGTCGAGGACCCAGCACGCGACTCTTCCTGGTCCTATGGCGCCGACATACGCCAACTAGCTTACTCGGTAGTACTCCTGTACAACCGCGCGAACAGCAGCACGCACGAAACCGTTACCGTCACCGAATACGCCAGGAAAGGACAACGCATTGCCGCCGCGCAAATCAACCCCCCCTCCGTTCCCCAGATCCAGATCCACTTGACCGAAACCCTTGGACTTCTTCAAGACTACTTGTCGCCGACGTCCACACAAGACGGAAGCCCGGGAATGGAAACAAACTACTCTGTCATGAACTGGTACATTTTAGCGTTCAGCCTCGTCCGTCGTCAAAAGATTGAAGCTGGTAAATCCGTCCCACCACCCACACAGATCCTGCAGCTTTTGGGGATTGATGGTTCTAATCCGAGATCGTCACCACGCGCAGTTCCATGGGACGACATCCATCTCCTTGCCAATCTGCATGCCGTTCTGTATTCGTTTCGCATGCTCAAACAGATCCTGAACTACGTCTTTTTAAACGGTCGGATAGCAGAACCAGTTCAGAACAACACCCAGTACGACATCAATAATTCAGATGACAACGCCGACGCTGCCGCCAGTCCATCCGCGATCTCCAGCATAAGCACACAAATGAAGCAATTATCGCAAAAACTCGAGCTGATGCCGGACATCCAGCATTTGTTTCTGGATATCTCACATCTCCGCCTCATGGGCCGTGGTCTATATGACGATACTCAATTCTCGACAGTCATTCGGCATGCGCGGAACATGCTCGGACTTGATGATGACGCTTCAAAAAGCCTACAGTCCACGCCGGATTACCCGCATGGTGCGCCAGCAGGTCGCGATGCAGCAGAAAAATCTGGATCCTATATCCAACATGACGAAGATCCCGTCATCATCACTGGCACCAAAGACTGGATTGCATCCAAGCCCATGAAGAAGAAAAGGAAAACAAACCACACAGCCGCAACCGGTGCGGAGAGATCAGTGACAACCACAAAAAGTTCAAATCCATTTGATTTGCTCATGGAAGACTAAAATAAACCACACTGTCCGAAGTACACCAGAACGACCTGTAGATTTATGACTGACAAACACTCCACTTTACTTCTTCTGTCGAGTCCAACTAGTCTCCAAGAAATGATGGACGAATTTCTTGACCAGCTCCGTCGACAGTGCTGGAACAGTGGCCAGAACGGGCGCCAACTTGACCGTTTCCCTCGTAACATAATCGAGGCTCTTGCGCTTGATGACATCGTTATCGTATTTACTTGCGAAGAACTCGACGAGCTTGATGGTCGGATTGGCGACGGGGTCCGGGTTCGATGCGCGCAGTCGACGGATCCATTCCCTTTGGTCGACCTCTTCGAACGACAATCCTGCGGCACGTAGAGCAGGGAGCAGGTCACGAGTCCAGTGGAAAGTCTTGGGGTTGACGACATTGAAGACTCGTTGCTCCGGCTTGACAGAACCATCAGAAAGAGAGAGGTCCATGACTGCGGTGGCAACGACATCGACCGGCAACCAGCGCGGCGACTCGTCTAGAGCAGGCAATGCTCCAATCGTCGTGGCCGACTGCAGCATCAGAGGGATGGCTTCGGTGTCGTTCCAGATACCGTATTTGGTGTCGGCCACGATCTGGCCGATGCGGAGCACCCGGGCCTGCATTCCTGTCTTCTGGGCGGCCTGGCAGACCAGGTTTTCTGTCACCAGCTTGGACTGGGCGTAGCCCATTCCTTGTGCGCACGAAAGACTTTCGGGGAGTGCCTCGGGGACGACGCCCCCGGGTGTATTGACCACGGTGCTTACCGAAGAGCAGAAGTTGAAGGGTGCAGGGGTGGGCTGTTGAGCAGACAGACAGAGAAGCATCAAGTGCCGTGCCCCGGCGATACAGTCGGCCTCGAAACTGCTGAGGTTCTTGTTGAAGTTGACCGACCAAGCACAGTGAATGAGGTTGGTGATCTTGCCACTCAGGCTGTCGTACAAGGCTTGACCAAGGCCCAGGTCGGGTTTGGAGAAGTCCGATGGGTAACAGGTGATTTTGCCCCGTAATTCAGCCGACAGTGTCTCGTAGACTCTTCTGTCCTTCATCGACTTGACTACTCTCTCCCGCGCGGACTCTTCCGAGTTGGCTCGCACGAGACAGCATACTTCGGAAATGTCGTCTCGGACTACCAGCTGTGCCACGAGATGTGCACCCAGCGAACCCGTGGCACCAGTGACAACGACACAGGACTCGGTCGACGTCTTGGGACAAGAAACATGTTGGGGAAAGTCGCTGTATTTGGTGATCAGATCTTCCATCTCCTTGATCACGTCTCGCGCCTCGACAGTTTTGCTGTCGCGGATGCTCAGGATGGCGGCTGCGAGTTTGGCAATGGTGGGATACTCAAAAACAACATTGGGTGGCAACGTGTTCCCATTCAACTGGATATCCTTCAGAATGCTGGCGCGTAGCCTGGTCGATTGCAGGGAGTCAATGCCCAACGAAAACAAGTCGGTGTCATCCGCAAGATCGCTCTCCTGGAGGCTGTTGTCGAGTTCGAGTATCTTTTTCCGGAGGTAGTCTCGAAGCTCAGGCTCCGAGAGCACCAGGGTACCAGCCGCCCTTGATTCTGCTTGTGCGTACACCTCGTCAATCTCGGATTGGAATGCTCGATAGAAGGCCTGGCGAATCATGGTGCCTTTATCTGTCGAGGGGTAAGGTGTTCCTGCAGGCAAGATCTTAATCATCTCTCGGGCCAGCTGGCCATAGGCAGGCATAGCCTTATTCTCGGCCTCGATCGTCGGCCACAGGGCATCGAGCAAGTCCTCAGGCGACGTGTCCGCAGCCGATTCAGAAGGGATGATAATCATGCCCAGCTGGTCCCTACCGGCACCGAACATGACGGCTTCTTGAACCAGCTTGTTGTGACGAAGAGCTTGTTCCATGGCGATCGGAATGGCCTTTTCGCCGTTCATTAGGACAATCGTATCGTCTAACCGACCACAATATTTCCACGCACCCGGGATTGACGGGTGCGGCTCGAACAGGTCCTTGGTCGCATATGACCCGTCTTCCCGGTTCGTGGCGACCTTCGAAGGCCAGCCTTGCAACACAACGAGCTCATACAGATTGCCGCCCCTTTCCTCAAATCGCACATAGGGCCTCAACTGCTCATGCACCCGGACATAGTTCCATGCCTTGTCGCCCGGCGGCCGAAATGAGGTCATGAGCTGCCCCGTTTCCGTTGTACCGTAATGGCTGACGAGGTTGACGCCGCCTTCAGTCAAAAGATCCCCGAGGGCGTCGGGACATGCAGAGCCTCCGAACATGACAACCTTCATGGCCGCCAGAGCATCGATACCTTCTTGAGTCTCGCTCAGCAGCTTGAGCGCGTACGGGACACCGTAGAAAATCTCGAACTGGTGCTGATGGAGAATTTTCAGCAGATTTTGTCGGGTCAGAGGCAAGCTGGCGTTGTACATGTAGATCTTCTTGATGGATGTGATGGCTCTGAAGACACTGCTCAGACCATGGGCGTGGAAGAGCGGCAGAGTGATGAACCCCTTCATGTTCATGTTCTGTTCGTAGTTTCGCAATGCGGAATAATGGGTCTGATATATCGGCTTCGGCGGACCCGTGGACCCCGAGGAATGGATGATCCAGCATACCTTCTTCGTCTCTTCATCCAGATCGAGGTCTTGTTCCTGCTCCGCCTGCTCTTCTTGCACGCCGTTGGTCAACTTTGAAGACGGCTCATACTTATAATCGCTCTCGCCGCGAATGGGAATAATCTCCAGGTCTGGTTTGACGGCCTTCAGTGCCGAGACAGTCTTCTGAAAGGTCGGATGAACCACGATATGTCGACATCCCGTGGCATCCAGTAAGGACAAATATGCGGGCTCTGAGATTCTGGTGGACAAGTAAAGCACGGTGAAGCCTAGCCTGGACAGCGCAAGGGCAGTAATGACATAGTCGAGGTTCGACGGGCCGAGCAGAGCAACCACTCTTGCATCCTGCTTTGATGATGTCCGTACTGGAAGATATTGTGAATAAACCCGCGCCAGGCGGGAAGGAAAGGCATCCAGGTCGGAAAAGGTGTATTCCGTGTACTCGAGATCGTGTGACGGATACCCCAGAATAGGTTCATCTGGAAGAGCTTTGGCGCGGATTGATATCAGTTCCGTTACCGTTCTGGCCTTTGCTGCAAATATTGCCTGCAGGGCGGCCTTGTTAGGCGAATGAACGCCATTCACTTTCGGCTCTGCTGGCAGAGTTTCTCGCGAAGGCATCTTGTAACTTCTGGGGTCGACAATTATGTTGATGTGAGACTTCCTGTACTGGCACCAAAAAAGAATGTGGTTCTTCAAAAGCTGCAGGAACATCAATTTATCAAGACACGCCCAATATCTAGAACTGGTCCATTGCATACCTCGCAAGACATCCCATCCGCCGGCGGTCTGATACAATTGCCGATAGGCATAATCTGAGTGGTGGAGTCGATGGGGGCGGGCGGTCGATCACCCGAACCCGGGGTTCCGACACGTTTCCGTGAGCCGTCGGAACGAGGCTCAACCCCCCGGACTATCAGGCCCCCGCGAAAGCTTGAGGGACTCTTCTGCCGTCGGAACCGACAATGTGTCAAGGTCAACAAGCTTGAAAGTCGAAAATATCTCCATCCACAGGGAAGCCGACGGTGTCGAGATTCTCCCAGCCCCATCCGAGTATTGATACATAGTCATCCTGCAGAGGGGTGAACTGGTCCGTGGTAATTGCCATATTCTCGCCTTGGACATCCTGAGCAACCGTCTGGCCGCTAGTCCCATGTAGCTGATGCTCTGTCAGGCCTTCTGTGTGATCTCTAATCCTACTCGGATACTCAGAGAGCTGAGAGAAAGTCGAGGTTGTTGCTGACGTCTGTTCCTGGAAGCCCGCGGCCGGAGGCGGCGGCATGTTGGAAAGACCATGACCGGCCCTTTGGACCCGTCCGGCGTCCTTTTCTGCTCGTTGCCGAAGCCGATCGAGTAGGTTATAATGACGACGCATTTGGCTCCCCTCCGGTGACATGGCAGCCAATTGCGCTTGACAAAGCTTCGCCTTATCCAACCATTCGTCGATGTCAGGAAACAACCCGGGCGGAATTGAGGAGCGGCTATTCTGTATCATGAAGACATAGAACGTCGAAAGAGCTACGAGGGCAACGTACGGAGTGAACCAGAAAGCCGAAAACAAGGATCCCCTCTGGCTAAGTTCGTAGATCGTACTGAGGACGGCGCGGATGGCATCTGCGCACTCTCGTATGGCCCTGTGAGCTCTTTCGTCTTCAATCGAGGCTGTATTGCGTCCCAGGCGGCTGAAGTCCATCAACAAGCAACGTCGAGTGACAAGGATACGCAAGTGAGCATAAGCAAGCTTTAGAACCGTGTTTTGTCGCTCAAAATTACGTCGGCCTGCAAGCGTCTTTTCGCGAGGCTTGAGAAAATCGGGCAGGCGTTCTCGCCAGTTGTACACCGCTTCAAGCATCTGATCGGTGCGTTCGAAGACCTGGCTTTCAGACAACGGCTGCAATGGGTAGAGCAGGTCGCTGTTCCGCGCCATCAATTTGGCCAGATCGGCGTCAGCAATGAACGCTTCAAGGTTTCCATGCTGGGGCAACTCCTCGGGAGCCTCCGCGGACAACAAATCTCGATCATCGATATTCCGGGGGTACAGCTGGTCAATATCCTCATCGCGCAGAATACGTGGCCGACCAAGCATCACACTCAAGTAGTCATCCAGGACGTAGGCGCACCAGAAAGTCCGCTTGCGCGATTCTAGGGTGACCAGATCAAGCTTATGCGTCGCTGAACTCTGTCTGTGGAGTCCGATTGAAGTCAGGATTGTACATGCCAAGCTGAAAGTGAAGCGGCATTCATTGATGCGGAAAGTACTGAGCAGATAAAGGCACATGGCAAGCCTGGCCTGTACACTGACCACGGTGGCGGGACCGGGTTCTTGGTTGAGTAAGGATTTGGCCTTGTCGAAGTAGAATCTGCTTCGAACCAGGTCTTCCTCATCGTTACCTCCCGCTTTGTGTCGGTCACCATCTGCTGCGTATAGCAGCGACTGTGCACAAACCAACAAAGCACAAGCGGCCTCGGCCATGGACAAAGGAGCGCCAGCGAGCAATTGTGACATCCAACGCTCAATGCTCGGCTGATGTAGAAACCGGTACGTCGGGGTAGCAAAGCGGAAATATCGTTCCAGTAGCACATCTGCTTCTTCGCGTGTGGGCAAAGGCTGATCGTGTCGAATCACAGGCTGAGGCATGTCTCCATAGCACGTTAAGGGAGCGGCAGGCACTGCTTCTCCCTCGTTGCCCTCGCCACGATTCCAAGCATGGTAGAGAAAGGAGACTCCAGCCGTCGGCCCGATGTGCTGGCCACCGGCGAATGTCTGTGGTGGTTCTGTTGATATAGTCCTTGTCAATTGCGGAGCTGGCCTTGATACATGACTCTCCTCTCGAAAAGGATGCTGTCCAACGGGGCTCAAGGGGCTTTGGCGTCCTGGACGTGTTCCAGTTGCACCAGGAGCTCTTGTTGTTGTGACATGGTCTGCAGACCAGGACGCTGAGTATGAGAGCCTGCCAGGCGCAGGTCTTTCGATTCCATCGTCATACTCGCACCGTACTCCTTCGCCGTGACAATAGTCGCAAGGCTGCGTACCGGTGCACCTGACTTTGCGCCTACGAGGAAGATGCTACTAGTCAGCAAGACCTATGGGCCAGATGTGGGTGCGAGAGGGGAATGGAGATCCATGTCCATAATCATCACGGACTCGGCGTAGTCCGGGGAAGCAAACATACACACCTCCTGCAAAACTGACAAGCCCGGGCAGTGCGCGGATGTTTCAGCTTGCGTTTCTTCGGCGGGAACGCTGGCAAGTCGCCGCTTTCCAGCGTTGTCCTTGAGTTGGACGCGTCCATGTCTGGACACACCGGAATCCTCGTCACCTCACGAGGCTCCGAAGGATATCACGAAGGGGTTGCCGTTTTCGGGACGGAGAGATCAAGCAAGTGGCGGGGAGATGCTGCTTATCTTCTTTCTTCCGAGCCGGTTCCGTCGGAACAGCATTTGCCTAATAGGACGTGGGAGCCCTGTCCCGGGTAATTCCCCCCACGCCGCCCGCCCACACAGTTGTTGTCGGCATGTCTTTCAGCGAGGATTGCCTCAATCATGACCCTGACATTCCTTTGGTGAAGCGGTGGGATCCTACGCTGGACTTTCCATAAAAGCTCTCACCTTCTCGTACATTTCATTTTGATCGGTGATAGACCATTTAGATATAGAGATCGTGTTTTGTACAGTCATGGCCCTCAACCGCACTTTTACGTTGAACACCGGTGCTAAGATCCCCGCCGTGGGGTTCGGCACATGGCAAGCGGCGCCCCATGAGGTCGAGGATGCGGTCGAAGTTGCGCTCAAGGCCGGGTACAGGCATCTGGACTGCGCAGCCATTTATCGGAATGAGGCAGAGGTCGGCCGGGGTATTCAGAAGAGCGGCGTCGACCGCAAGGACATCTTCATCACCACCAAGTTATGGAATACCAAGCACGATCCCAAAGATGTCGAGCCGGCGCTGGACAAGTCTCTGAAGGATCTCGGTGTGGATTACGTCGACTTATATCTAATTCACTGGCCTGTCGCTTTTGTGCCCGGTGACCGCTGGTTTCCCCTGGACTCCAACGGCGTCTTCCAGCTGGCCGACATTCCCATCATTGAAACCTGGAAAGCCATGGAAGCGCTGCTCAAGACCGGCAAGACACGCGCCATTGGTGTGTCGAACTTCAACATTCGGCGGCTCAAGGAGCTGCTTGCGCAATCCTCCGTGGTCCCAGCAGTGAACCAGATTGAGGCGCATCCATACCTCCAGCAACCGGACCTCCTGGAATTTTGCAAACAACACGGCATTCTGATCGAAGCTTACAGCCCTCTTGGCAACAACATCACGGGTGAACCCAAAGTTATTGATGACCCAGAAGTCCAGGAGATCGCCAAATCGGTGGGTTTGGATCCTGGTCAGCTGCTCATCAGCTGGGCCGTCCAGCGAGGTACGGTGGCACTGCCCAAGAGCGTTACGAAGAACAGAATCATCAGCAACTTCCAGGATGCCGTTCTGCCGGAAGAAGTGATGAAAAAACTAAATGCTCTCGAGAGGCACAAGAGATTCAATTTCCCGGGAAGATGGGGTTGTGATATCTTTGACGAGATAGGGGAGGAAGAAGCTCGGAGAATAGCCAAGGAGTCCGCACCTGATAACTTGAAAAAGTTTACCGTCTAAAAACACTTTACCAGTTGGAGGGACTGTCCAGTCAGGCATAGCATGGTCGAGGTTAGCAGGGTCCACAGGCAGACGGTCGGTGATACATCGCTGTCTCCAAGTTCGTTTGGCTGAAATAGCACCTTCCTTGACGCAGTCACCGCAATAAAATACACTATTGAGCCACAGGACAAATCCTTTGATGCTCGTAGTTCCAGTCAAACGCTGCCCAAACTCCGTAGAGGTGCACAAGACTCGCCAACACAACGAATGTGTGGAATAGTTGATGCGAGGAAAACCATATGTCAAAAGTACCAGGCCAGATCGATTCCGGTATTCGAGTGATGAAGAAAAAAGCGCCGATCCCGTACGCGAGACCCTCTAGGAGGTAGTAAGGCATACCAGACCTTAGCCACATCTCCTTCCAGCCATACAATAGCATTCCGTGGATGATAGGCGCAAATCCCGACAGTGCAGTGAGAATGAACGCCCAAGTGCGATGGTCCCGATACCGTATTCCCTGAAGCTTTGGGTGCAGTACCAGAGTGGAGGTGACAATGCTAAGAGTGATTATCATGGTCCAATATGTCCACCGAAGCAAGGGCTCGCAGTAGAATCCAACATAAATCCCGGAAAAGAAGCTCCCCAGGATGAGGACAAGAATGCCAACGTAGTCCACCCTCAGCATTAGGTTGGAGACGTGCATTGAGTGATTCATCAAAGTATGGTAGGCAGAGGACAGAGCCAACGTAATGACAGCAGCACCCACATTGCAGTGGAATGTAATATGATCCAACAACGTGGCCTCCGGATAGAATGAATTGAGCGCGCGATGCACAATGACATGGCCGAGAATGTAGCATACCGCTGGTATGAGATGGGTATAAATGTTCAGAGTTTCGTTGTGTAGATAACCTAGGGACTGCGCACAGCTAAGGCAGGAGTTCGAAATGGGTCGATATCCGGTTCGCATGAAGTGGTTGTCTTTATGCCACTCGGGCAGCTCCTCATACGACAGCAGTACCACCCGCTTCTGTCTCAACTTTGGGACTTCTTGTTGATGCACGGCGTTGCTCGGCGCGCGGGCCCGCCTGAACTTCGCTTTGGGGTTTCGGTAAGACAGAATAAAAGACATCTTGTCTAGTCGATAAAACGAGCTCCAGTCAAACAAGGAGGGCGCAATGCTTTGGTGTCAACCCGTGGGCGGTCTGTTTCCCCTGTAACCCTCGCACCAGAGTAAGGGAGAGCCGGCATCTAAAGACTGCAGCGGTTCCAAAGACGCGACACGCAGCCGGATCCAGCTATACATATAACACCATTACCCTAAGAGTATTTTGGCCGCATGCGTTTCATCCAAGTTGATGAAAACTTTGCGAGCTCAGTGAGGTGGTATGGTCCTCTGCAGATCGAAGATAGATGGGGCCAACCCCCGTATAAAATCCGTCCAGGAGCGGATTCCGGCATGATCGCCGGCCATCCGGGCGATGCCGGAGACGTCGATGGCATTTGGTACCCTGGATCGAATTGAATCGTGAATCTTGCATGCAACCACAATACTGTGTATGTACACGACATATCGTTGGACTACATGGTGAGATTTCGGCGTCGATTTCCAGTTAAGGCCACGTCTTTGAAGGCGCCAAATTAACCTTGGATGCTAGTTTTTCTATGGTTTGAAGTTCCCGAAAGCAGTGATGGCGGCCACATCTACGTTGCTCCGACTGTTGCAACCCAGTTCTTCAGCTGCACTGGGGCCACGCACGGTCGGTCGAAAATACCCTCTATAAAGAGCGAATCTGGCGACCGGCAGGGCGGATGAGCTCTGAAGTATGTGCATGCTGGCTGGTAATATCGTGGCGCTTTGCGACGAGGCGATTGCCATAAGCTAGTTTGCCTGGAAAGCAGCAGACCTTGCGGCAACGATGGAGACGTGGGTAGGATTACAGTTCTTGCAAGCTCTCGTCGAAAGCAAGGCTTCGTTGGCGACCTGAAATAGCATGATTCGGTATCTTGGTCAGTATCTGTATTGGGCTGCCACCCGTTGTAAATCCTGTTCGGCTTGCGACATAGTCAACGCTTTCAGAAATATCCGGCGAAGGTGCCGGTGTCGTCGTTTCGCGTTGCAAAGCCGACTATAAGATCACGTCCCAGGCGCAGCTGACCTATTTGACAGTGGTGGGACAAGAAATTTCACGACATACCCCTCGGTACGCTTTCAAGGGCGTAGCGGCGGTTAAGTCGGGTTTTAAGATGGGATTTGGTCAACACATTGACTGCAACCAAAGGTCGGACCTGACGACTTTCGGGCTCAGCAATAGTAGCAAGGCAGTAGCTCGCGGTGTATGGAGCAACAGCATACCCCCCGGGCCAGCAGTGAGGCTTCTCATGGCCATTTTCGCCCTTAGCCACCGCCTAGGTAGGTAATTTTCCAGTCAACCGAAACATCATCAATATCAAGTTCGTCCGACAGATGGAGGCCCGCATCGAAGTCTGCCAGCGTCCGAAACACTTCAACGTGGATGATTCGGATATCGTGAAGAACGGATTTCAATTCGCAAATCACAACGACTGCATGGTAAATTGGGAGCCCTGTAAAGAAGAGAAGGAATGGCACATAATGTTTCAGACTTCGATGGCGACAACAGGACCTGGAAGGAGCGAAAACATGAAAAGGATGGACGCCATCAAAGACATACCCATGATAATGTCCAGAGTACTTGACACTTACCGCACACTCTGGAGAAAAAGAGATAGCCTCATGTCCTGTGTGAATGTGAGAAAGGTACCTAGGTAGGTACAACTGTACACCACGAGGCTGCACACACAGACATCAGCATGAGCCTGACTGCCAAGCAATTTGGCAGGCAGAAAACTTGTGCTCCACCGTTTGACGACGGCGACGCAAATGACGTGTAATGGCAGCGTGTCTTTGGCCGACGCCATTGCAGTATCAAGAGCGACACTCAAGTCCAGTACCACGAACAGCCTTTGTCGTCGCTCATTCCTACATCGCATCAACAACAAAAGCACCATGTCTTCATAATGACTTAAGTTGTATCTCTGAAGCCAATTCTGCACTAGTCAACATGCCTTCTCGATCACCATCACGGGGCCGATCGCGCACTCGCTCTCACACTCCAGAGTCTGTACGCCAAACACCCTCAGCCACTCACCACCAATCTCGTTCTCCCCGTCGCTCACCTACCCCAAGATCGCGATCGCGCTCGCGGTCCTACACCAGGACACCCCCTTCTCGTGACATACGCAATGGACATGGACGCGCCCGCAGCTACAGCCGGAGCATCAGTCGCAGCCGAAGTCCCAGTCGCGGCGACCGAAGAGGATATCGGGAAAGAAGTTACACCCGCAGCCCCAGCAGAGACAGTCGACGGGTACAGAGCTCGAAGATTGTAGTGGAAAAACTCACCAAGAATGTTACGGAAGCACACCTCCTCGAAATCTTTGGGTCGTACGGTCGCATCGAGTCCATCGACTTACCTCTCAACAGACAGTGTATGTATAACCCGAATGAAGGGAGGATCGTCTCTAACAGTAACCAGTCATGACAAATCGTGGAACAGCCTACATTCTCTACGACCACCCTTCCGGCTCCGAAGCGGCCATTGCCCATATGCATGAAGCCCAACTGGATGGCGCGGCCATTTCAGTCAGTATCGTTCTACCACGCCGTGCGTTCTCGCGCTCGCCTCCTCCAGCCAAATCCTCGAGACAAGGCCCACCCTCACGATATGGTCCGCCACCAAGAGGTCCGCCTCCGTCCAGGTACCGCAGTCCACCGCCTAGAAGAGGTGGTTTCGGGGTTAGCAGACGAGGTGATGACGACTCATACGTCCCTCGTTCGCAATATTCGAGATCACCTTCCCCGCCGCGCCGAAGGCCGAGGTCCGTCTCATACTCCAGGTCGCCTTCTAGAACACCTCCGAGGAGGAGAGGAGGTGCAGGTCGAAGTCCCCCACGCAGAAGACGACGAAGCCCAAGCTATTCTTCTCGAAGCAGCTACAGCCGCAGTCGCACCCGCAGTCTCAGCCGAAGCTTGAGTCGAAGTCGATCAAGAAGCAGAGGTCGGTATGGAGGTAGGAGGTGAGCGCTGTAGAATTTGAGAACAGCGTTTCATCCTTTATCTAAGATGGCGGATTGCTTGTCTAGAAAGGGCATGCAATGGAGTTGCTAAGTGCCAGGTCAAACTGGTAGTACCGCCGACAGTGAGGAATATGTCACTACGGGCAGGATTTCTAATCGTGCCAGCTCGCCCATTCGACGACAGATACTCTTGCCCAGCTTTTCACGGTGGCAGGTGTATCTACCAACCAAGTGGCAGCGCATCCCCAGCAGTCGGCAGAGCCGTGATAAGGGGCTGTCGAACTCCGGCCTGGCTCAATGAGGGCAGGACATTGTTGAATGAGCTAAACAGCGACGTGCTAAGGTATGGAGCATTGAGCATGAGTATGCTTGTGTGCTTCAACTGAGAATCTGCTCATAGAACCAAACAGTGACAGTCACTGTTCAGTGAATTGCTTCGGAGGCAGTCCTCCTCATTGCAAGACATAGCTACTTATGATAGCTCGGACCAGAATCAATGTAGACATGACTAGAGCTTCTCATCCCTGGAATTCTCTCCCCGTCGCCGTCTCCTGTACCTGACCTCGACCTCGAGATCAGTTCAAGCTGCAGTGGCCCTTGCTTTGCATGCGCAATTTCTTGGCGTGGAGAGTCGCGAAAGTCGAAGTTGCCGATCGACTTCGCGCGCGATATTTCACTAGTAACTTACAACTACTACTGCAGATCAGCTTAATTGACCTGACCATCATTGTCACAACTCCTTCTCAGCTGCAAACCATCCGCTCCTGAGGCAATCGCGGGCTGGGTGGTTGCGCCTTCGCAGTGCAGCGCGTGTTTCCACGTCGCCGCTTGTGAGACCCGCGCCCTGCGTTTCCCGCATGACAACGCGTCTACAGCTAAAAACTTTCGTCCATTGAGACGTTCCTTCTCAACTCTGCCAGTTGCAGAGCGCGACACCCCTTTCGAGTCTTTCCGCGAGTACTCTACCGAATCAGGATGAGTAGCGATCCTGAGACACCCGACGTGGCCGAGGGGTTGGACCATCAAGGCGATGACCAGCTCGACAGCGACGCCGAAGATGATGCAGTCAATGATACCACCATGGCAGACGACGAAGCTGGCAATGACACGACGATGCATGACGATGAAACTGGTAATGAGACGGGCTTGCAAGACGGCGAACAGGGCGGGACAGAACGAACGCTGCAGAACGGAAAACCCTACGCGGTCTCTGACGAGGCCACCGACTACAGCGTCTTCAATAATCCTCCCGACCTCGCGCAGATGCGCCAGAGATTTTTTGACTTGGAAGAGCCCATAGAGCTTGCGGTGGCCGACTTTGACGCCTACTTTCCGTTTGTCGATAACATCTGGCGCAAATTGAGGGCTGCAGAGGCGCAACCAGAAGGCAATGTGAAGACGGAATATTATGCTTGTAGACTTCGCAGAGGCGCCAACCAGAAGCCTCACGTGCCACGACCTACCCCCGAGGGTAAGCAGACGCGAAAGAAACGAGCGCGCGACGACAAGACCTGTGGCATGACCATGAAAGTGGTATACAATGGCGGGCCGGTCGAGAGCTGCACCGTTTCGCGGGCGGTGGACAAGTTCCAGAAACACACGCATGACCTGGATTACATCGACTCGACGAAGCGCAACTCGGGCATCATGGACACTGCGCGACGTGAAGCCACCAAGGGTTTCCTACCGGCATCTATCTTTTGGAAGATGTGGGAGGAGCCGGATAAGATGATCGCGGCCGGTGGGAAGTTCATGAAGGTTTCGGACGTTCGCAATGTGCAGTATGCTTGGCGGCAACAGAACCCCCAGACGGTATTAAAGGCGCATCGCGGTTTCAATCAGACTCGGGCGCCCCGTCACCGACCGCCAACGCCGCCACAACCCTTTGCGCCGCCCATGCAGGCTGGACTCTTTGGTCGATTGGAGCCGGTCAAACAGGCTGTGATGAGTCCCGATCGACCGCCGGCGCCGATGGACACACTACAATTCCCCCCAACTGCGAGGGCTTTCCTCGAGCCGTACCTACCGGACCCTAAACTCGCCTCAGTTAGGACCCGACCGCATGTCACTTTGACTTGGGCCAGCAGTCTGGACAGCAGGATTACGCAAGTGCCCGGCGTTCAAGTCGCCATCTCCGGCCCTGAGACAAAGGCAATGACGCATTATCTACGAAGTCGACATGATGCCGTCGTAGTTGGGGTCACCACCGCCATCGCAGACGATCCAGCTTTGAACTGCCGGTTGGCCGACCCTGCCGGAAACGGTGCGCCGCCACCAGTCGAACAACAACCACGTCCGATCATCATCGATCCTCATGCTCGGCTTCACATTCGCCCTGAGATGAAGATACTTCGGACCGCCGCCGAGGGACGCGGCAAGGCGCCCTGGGTTGTTGTGGCACCAGGCGCCATGCTTCATCCTCTGGCGGTCAGCACGCTTAAAGCTCACGGTGGTGAGTACTTGATGATCAACGATTACCATCCTCAAGCGGGGGGACTGAGCTGGGCTGGCATCTTCAACGTGCTCTTCCGGGAAGGTATCAAGAGTGTTATGGTGGAAGGAGGCGGTGTCGTTCTCTCCGAATTGCTCAAGATTCGACATGCCTACATGATCGACTCGGTTATCATGACCATTTCTCCGACATTCTTCGGCAAGGCTGGTGTCCCGGTATCACCTGATCCCACCTTTGATGCAGCGGGAAGGCCGATCGCGACGAGGCTGCGGAACGTCAGATGGCAGCCGATGGGTGACTCTGATGTCGTAATGTGTGGTCACATGGCTTTTGACCGACCCATGAACGGAATTTTGCCTGGAATCGAAGAGTTTTCTCGTACGGCAACGGAGACGCCGACTCAGCAACCCAAGCAACAAGCACAACCTCCTCAGGGAATCCCGCAAGCATCACCGCAAACGTCCGGGCTGCAGCCCCTACAACAACCTCAAGCACAACAACGCCCGGCCTCAGCAGCTACAACATCGGCTTCTCCCTCACAGCAACCTTTGCAACGACAACAGTTTGCCTCTCCGTCCACGACCTTGGATCAATCGACAACAGACCCAGCATTACTCCAGCAGGTAGTTCCTAATACAAGCTGACCGTTGCGGTCTTAACCGGGGAACGGCAAGCAGCAAACACAAGGAGCGTATTACAAGACGCAAGGGAGCAATACACATCGCCCAGGGCGTGTCGGCGGGACAGGTGCTCTCTTCCTTTGGTCTCAATGGGGATTTTGTCCACTCGCAACGAGCTACGAACGAGTATGACGATGGGTGCACCTGGTCTGGGCTGGGCAATAGAGTCACTTAGAGGCAATGAGGGATAGCTGGGCAAAAGGGCCGGTACTGATATTTTTTACAATCTGCGAATCTCGTCGCATTCGGGCGATGCAATGATGGATCCAGCAAGGGTGCGGGTTGGGTTGGAGGGCGGGGGGGCAGGGGGCGGAAGCGGCATGCTGAACCACCAAGCTCGAAGCTCCTAGGTATGGAGAACATCTCTTTTCCTTTGGTCTCAGCCTCGTAATCAAATGTGATGAGTATAGATAGCACGCAAGGAAAATGGAATGGAATGATCTGGGCCCGTGTCGTGCATAGTACACCTCAGTTTGCACTGTGTTCAAGGTTTCCAACTTGAACCATATTTCATATATTGCGGGTTTGATTTTCCGTAATGTGGTTTGGCGGAGCACTTAGTTGTCGGGTCCCAGTCGCGTACCAACCATCGCGGTCAGTCGCCGCGGCGAAACAGCCCTGCTGCAGCGATAGGGTAGGATAGGGTTTGGAGGACTCGCTTAGGTTCATGTAGTAGTGACTTGTGTATCTTGCCAGTGCCAGTCTGAAAGCATTTGACGGCCCATAGTTGGGCTGTAGAGATTACACGTGTGACATGCTGACGGGGCGTCAAAACCGCTTGGATTTTTTGCGGGTTGTAGGTTGGGCTGTAGTGCCCCCGTACCCACCCAGCTTACGCACGCCTTTTGATCTATTCTGGAGAATTGAACCCGGAGAATCGCGGTCGACGTCGACGACTTGTGACACTAACACTAAACTACACTACTAGTACAACAAAACAAAGTATGCTATGCGGATGAACATTATCTTCTGGTGACCGGTGACTGGTGTCAAGACTTATCAGGAAGGACTAGTAAGCAAAATAAAAGTGGACAGGACAGGACAGCTGAGGTGGACAAATCGTGGGGTGAGTTGTGTCCTCGCTCTCTGTCTCCAATGACAGACGGCACTTGTGAAGACCATGGACGTGTACCGTACTGACCAGGTGTTTGATAATGTACTAGAGGTGTACCAGTACCAGTGCCAGTGGGAGAGTCGGAGTCGACGTTATCAACATGGCAGTCAACCGCCTCGCGGCTTATTACGCAGTACCTGCGCCCCTTTTTTGCGCGGGGACTGGTGGCAGTCGCAGCCTCGTGGCTTCTTATCTGAAGCCCGAGATCCCGATGGGCCATATCAGATGGAAGGGTCTGAGGTTCTTTTCTGTGTCACCGCGGTCTGGCCGGGAAGGCCGAGCAACCGCTGAAGGACAACGACAACGACAAGTAAACGCTGGTATGTTTGATGCTGTGGTCCTCGGCAGTGGGCCTGCGGGCATCGCGACCGTGGGTAAGATCCTGGATCATCAGAAGTCCGCCCAGGTTCTTTGGATTGATCCATTGTTCCGTGGAGGGAGGGTCGGGGAGAAGTATGGTGATGTTTCGAGGTATGTTTCTATTTATATATCTTTGCATTGCATTGCCTTCCGTTTCATTGCGTTTCAGTTCATTCCATTCCACTTCACTTCATTTCATTTCATTTCATTTCGCTTGCGTTGCCAGTGATACAAGTAGGTATCCAGGTACTGTACAGACTGGATCTGACTCTTGCGGTGGTTAAAAGCAACACCAAAGTCTCCTTGTTCCTAGCATACGCCAATGCTCTCGAGTCGTTTCGCGAAATCATCCGGTCCACGCCGACACCGAATGCCATTACCGCTCTACAACAATTAAACCAGGACGCCGGGTGTCGTCTTCACTATGCCTCTGACATGTTGCTCATGTTGACCGAGGGCCTGAGACGGCATCCGAACGTGGACACCTTTTTCGGCAAGGCTACGTCTGCGGCGTTTCATAGTCAGGTTAGTTACTTACAAAGGCCTGATTTCAGCATGGGTATCAGTATAGCTGACGAGTTTATCCTGTCTAGAGTTCCGTGTGGACAGTTCAGGGAGAACCGACTGATTCAAATCCCGGTCAACACACGTTTCAATCACGAGCCTTGGTCTTATGTACAGGTTCTGCTCCTTCGAGCGACAACCCGTCCATCCCCGCCGGTGTGGCGCCGAAATTGAATCACGTCGATCTCGATGTCGCACTTGATCGGAATGCTTTGGGCGAGGCACTTCCGTCCGATCAAGATGTGTCGGTTGGGGTGGTCGGGTCTTCTCATAGTGCCATTGTCGTGATTATGAATCTATACGAGCTGGCCACGACAAGCCACCCCCGAATCCAGATGAAGTGGTTCACGAGACGACCGCTCGTCTACGCAGAGTACATGGACGGCTGGATTCTGCGTGACAATACCGGTCTCAAGGGTGCATCGGCCGACTTTGCCCGAGCACATCTCGAAGATGAGGCGTTGAAACAGTCGCCTGTTAAGCGCTATCTGGAGAAAATCGATTGTTCGCATGACGAGGTTGCGGTGTATCGTGAGCAATTGCCAAAATGCACGCATTTGGTCCAGGCTATTGGATATCACCGAAATCCTGTCCCCAAACTGTCTGTCGACAATCGACCGGTGGAGAAGCTAGATTATAACCCAGAAACGGGTGACATACGAGACGAGCGAGGACAGCCTGTGCCGAATCTGCATGGTGCTGGCATTGCGTTTCCGGAAAAGGTCGTTGATCCGTATGGCAATACTGAGTATGCTGTTGGCATGTGGAAGTTTATGAAGTATTTGGATAGGGTTGTTCCAGAATGGGGCATTGGGAACGGTGACAAAGGGGAAAAGTGACGTTGAATCTGGTCCTTTGGCATTGCTATGGTGTGTTTAGACCGTAAACAATGAAGTATTTCGCATGTTGCCATAGCTGGCTGTTTCGTGGTGTAGTCCAATGGTGGTGGACTTTGGTGGTTGGGAAAATGGTGTATACGGCGCGTTCCGTCGGAATATATTTACTGCCGACACCACAAATCCGATCCTCCCATGTTCCCTGTCCAGCACAGCTACCAGGATATCCCACACCGCAACGAACAGAAATGCCCGGGTGCTAGATCTTCCTCATACTACGGACTCCGGTGTGGACCATGACAACCCGGGTCACCGCTATACAACGTTGTACAATTGCCCATCCGGGGAAATGCGCGGCTCTCCCACCGTTAGACTGGGCGATGAATTGCAGATCTCAAAGCTTGAAGCTCTCCCCGCAGAACTCATTGTCACCTTCCACATTCATCCGGGACCCAATTGCAACGGCATCCAAGGTAAAGTCGAGCATGTCCGGAGGCAGATCTGCCGAAGACAGAAACCTGCCCATGGAACGTGGCTGGGAGGGTTACTCACCAGTCTTGTCGCCCTTCCAGTGAGTCCCCGGCCATAAAGGTCAAGCAAGGTAGGTTGGTGTCGGAACCATCAATCATTAAACAGGCTGAACGGTGTCGAATCCAATCCAATCCGCCGTAAGCAGCAGCTGCATCCGTTACAGTGTTGTGTCGTGTCGCACTGATTCCTTTCTCTCGATATGGCCTCCAGTATGAGGACACCAGGCATAACCACGGCCTTCCTGGCACTGCTGCCCAGCATAGCACTGGGCGCGGTCCCTGTATCTCTGTCGCCTCCGCCGAATGCCAGCGAACCTCTTCTGGAATCATTTGTGTCATTTTCGATCGAGTTTGCCTCATTTCCCGATTTCGCCGGTAAGTGTGCAGTACCCGGCTACCAGGAGCCAGTATAATGAGCTGAGGTGTGCATGTCCAGGAAACTCGAGCCACCCCAACAACTTCTCGTACAACCTGTTGACCAACCTGGGGAAACTGCAAGGATCGAATCCGATCATTCGAGTTGGTGGGAACACGCAGTAAGACAGCACAGCACATGATCATCCAGTCGTTTCCGCATCTGTCCCGCTCCCTTCTTTGTGTACAGTACTGACATTCTTCTCCGCGCAGAGACTATGCAACGTTCAACGCCTCCCAAGAAGCTGCATTGATCGGCACTTTCGACTATAGTCGGTCTCGAGACTATCCGACCACCATCTCCATCGGCCCAGCTTACTTCGACTCATACTCGACATGGCCTGGACTGACATACATCCACGGCTTCAACATGGGCAAGAACGGCACCGTGGGACACGACACGCTCGTGGGAACCGTGCCCTTGGTATGCAAAGCTTTGGACACAAACAAGCTCGCCTACTGGCAACTAGGCAATGAACCGGACTTGTTCAAAACCAGCGCGCAAGGACCCGTCCGACCGGCCTGGTGGAACGAGGCCGACTACGTTGAAGAATGGCTCAATAAAACCCGCACGATTCGCCAGCTCGTCGAGCAGAATTGCCCTGAAGTATTGTCCTCTGGCAGGTTCAGATTCTATGCGCCCAGCTTTGCGGGCACGTCGAACAGTTTGAATTTAATCACTACGTGGACGGCGGGACTAGATGCGGACAATGATATTGCGTTTATCGATAGCCACAAGTGAGTGAGAGATCCGATCAAACACCTAACCATACCAGACACCCCTCGTTTTTGTTGTTGTTGCATAGCTAACATCGTCGACTGTGTACCTACACAGCTACATCGGCGGCGCCACCCAACCAGGCGTGACACTCCAAGGAACACTAATGAACCACACTTCGACCGTCTTGTCCGTGGCCAAACACCTCAATGAATCGAACATTCTTCGAGCGAGCGGTTCGCAACTCCCCTATATCCTCGGCGAGACAAACAGTCTGTACAACGAAGGCGCGCCAGGTCTGTCCAACTCGTTCGGCGCTGCGCTCTGGGGTGTCGATTTCAATTTATATTGTGCGGCCACGGGGATCAAACGCGTCCATATGCACCAGGGAACAAACTACCGCTACGCCTCGTGGCAGCCTGTCCAGACGGTCAACGAGTCACTCGGCACAAAGGCACCTTACTACGGCAACGTCATGGTCGCCACTTTCTTGGGCGATTTAAATGCTGGCAAAAACGTGACGATCGGCGACATCGAACTTGGTGGTGAGCCAAGTATCTACCATAGCGCCTATGCGGCGTACGTCGATGGTCGACTCAAGAGGATTGCCGTCATCCAGATGCGCGCGTATAATTATACTACTACAGATACAGAGCAATCGGCAAGACCAAATGAATCGTTTAGCTTTCACCTTCCAAGCAGCACAGGAGGAGGGGAAGGAGAAGAGGAAAGTTCTTCGGCGGTGAAAGGCATCCGTGTCCAGCGCCTCCTGGCAAATGGCAGTGATGCTATTACCGGCATCACGTTTGATGGGTCCTCGTACAATTATGAGCTCGATGCCGGCCGACCTGTATTGTTGAATAATGTCACCAGAGGCGAAGTCTTGCAGGTTGACGAGGAGGGTGTGGTTACCGTCGATGTTCCGTGGTCTAGTGCTGCGATTTTGAGTCTGGATTGGTGAGCGAGGAAGTGTATACTTATTCCGACGGACTATCATGCTCATCATGAGCCTGAGATACTAGACCAGAGGCACCTACCTGGGTCCTGGCACTTAAGATGGTAAACGACCAAACAGAATACCTATAATAAATTGATTGCAATGCAGTGTTGTGCAGTGAGTAGCAGGCGAAGCAACCTGAACTGCATCGTTCCCCTATAAGGAGTGGGTCGTCTTTTACTGCATGTGCTGCCAGTAGTGGCTCCACGACTGGCCAGGAATCCCTAGCCCAGCCAAGCACCCCTAAAATTAGCCATCAAACCCCACAGCACAATTTTTGGACTATTCGCCAATTATGCAAATTTCCTTCCAACAAGTTCCAAGGAGCAACAGCTCCAAGGATCACAGCTCTCTTAGCTCAGTGGTAGCAGCGCCACACTAGTAGTTCCTAACATTACGAGATGTGGAGGTCACAGGTTCAAGTCCTGTAGGGAGCATTTACGGGGGATCGGAAGATTTTCTTTTTTGTGATTTTCAAACTCCATAGGAGAACCTTGGAATGAATTGCAACTCTGGCAGCGTACGGTTGGTCACGTCGTCAGTTGTGTCCTTGTTGTTGTAGTGGCAGAGAGGACCTCGAGTTTGTGATTGGTGAATGCACACAGGCTGGGCGGGAGTAGTACCAGCTTTCTGCTCTGCCGCTGCGCCTTCCTTATGTATTTATAGTTCTTTTTGCTGAACTACCACCCAACGCATCTTGTTATCTGGACTATTTGAAATGTCCTTTTGGCTGGATACTATGTACTAGTACAAACCAGAACTGCCTGTGTACATACATTCTAGTTGTCTTTTCCTTTAAGATTCTGTCCTGTCGTAACTGTAGTGCTGGCAGGAACAAAGTACTAGTACTTCACTGCTTCCTCCTTACGGACTGATACTAAGTACTACTTAGTACTAAATAGGTACCTACTGCACTCAAAAGGAGCTGCCTTCCCATGGCACGCAGAGAGTCTGGCTACTAGTGGTATACATACGTTGATTCTAAGTATGTACTACTAGTATGTATGTACAACTTAATGGTTGCGCAGCCTCCTTGCCAGGCATGTTTCTGGTCAATGGCATTCGTGGTTCCGAGGTCCTCTCACTACTAGTACTTGTATGAGCCCTTATCTTTTCCTACCATTGAGATTGTACTACTTAGGTGCTCGCACTGCATGATCTACAGTATATAGGTACTCACCCTCTACTGACAGATTTATACAGTGGTTTTAATATATCGAAATCGGTTCAAGAGCGGTTCGAAACCGGTTCGGAGTTAGTTCTGAACTATGTTTATAAGTAGTTCTATTAGTCAATATATATACACTAATAATTTCAAACCGATTCTAAACCGACTCTACACCGATTATAACGTAATTCGAGATTTAATTCTATCACACGATTTATACACACCGAGACAGATCGAAAACGGTTCGGAATCGATTCGGAATCGGTTCGAAACTAGTCTGGATACTGGATCTAAATAGATTTGGTACGTTGTTAATACGATTTAATTCCTAGCTATATAGTAAGTATTCTATATTAGTCTATTAGTTCTATACTTAGTACTAATTATCTATTAAACTATCCTGAACCTGTCCTGAACCTATCCTAAACCTACTTAGTATCCTGAACCTATCCTGAACCTATATCAAACCTCTATTAATCCTCATTTTCCTAATATAGCATAGACATACATGACTTCGGACATGGTATCTATGGGCTATTCAGTCTCCCATTCCACCCTCGCCTTCGTCCCATCCTTATTCGCCGTGAACTTTACATGCCACACATTGCGAGCCAGATCCCGATTCACCAAGTTTAAATACACTTCACCATGAGCGAGACCGCTGACTTCCTGATACGGAACGGGCTTATCTTCTCCAGTGACCTGGGAGGCGAAATAGAACCTATATGACGCGTTTCATTTCACATTAGCACTGTCGAACAACTCCAGTCCAGTCCGTCAACGTGGACGACTAATGTAGATTCCATCCCATCCCATCCAATCGATCAAACACTTACCGGATCCCATTCCCTTCGTAAGCCTTCATCCCCACCTGAACAAGATACGCCAGTGCAGCCTTGCCCGACCCCAAAGTCGTGGCCATGGGATCAGGTTGAAACGGCGTGACATTCCCCGTTGCAATAAAGACGCACGGAAGAGTCGGAATCGAGTCTGACCCTTTCTTTTCTTTTTTCAGACGCAAAAATCCACGACTCGCATGGTGAAGAGCAGAGTATCCGCCGCTCGCGTTCACGGCCAGATCTTGTTCAAAGTCGGCAGGCGAGATTGCAAACGGGTCGTCGATGTTGGTGGGAAATGTGAGGTCAGCGGCTATACGGGCTGCGGTCAGCGGCGTGGCCTGGATTGTCCAGGTCCAGTTGAGATAACCCACCATTATACACAACCACATTAGGAACCCCGAGTTCGGCTTCCACTCGGTAAAAGGCAGAGTGTATCGATTCTCGACTCGACACGTCGACGGTGACAAATAGGACTTTTTTCAGTTCAGGTTCAAGTTCGACGTGAGAGTCCGAGGTGTCTTTGTCGGATGGAGGGTGTCGTCGGCCAATGGCGACTTTGTATCCATCTTGTAGGAACCGTTTGGCGACAAAATGGCCAATGCGGGGGCCGCCGCCGAGGATGAAGAGGACTTTGTAGGGAGATGGGGTAGTGGTGGTCATGTTGCTGTGTTACTGGTACTTCATGATGGTGATATTAATATATGGGACGTTGTACAGGAGTAAAGTGCACAGGTAATAGGACTATTGTATATGTTGTTTTGGGGCGCCATTCAAAGTTGGCGTTGGGGTCTCCAGGCTACGATACCAGTACAGGATAGCAGGAAGGCCGGCTGTGGAGCGGTTGGTTGTTGATGGACCAACCAATAAATACTATGTGCCTGGGTACCGGACTAGAATACCTAAGTGTATAACCATCTTCGATCTTACGCGTCGACTTCTTTGGCCGGGTTCGATATACTGTTCCTCTCAGATTTACTACCGAATTTGTTCTATTCTTCTCAGTCCTCAACAGTCACTTCCTATGAACGATGGCACCAAACACTGCATCATACGCATATGCCTCGAACGTGGATCTCAGATGATGGAATCAAAAGAAAGACCGGACTGGCGCCAGGTCGTCCATTCAAGGGCAAACCGCATCCCGAGCGATGATATCAGGTGGCTACATGGGCACGAACAACTGCTGCAGCTTCCCTACGTGAAGCTGATACGTGATGCAGTAATATGTCGGCGAGATTCGCTCAAGAAGGACGGCCTCAATTGCGACACATCGAGCGCTGTGTGCAATTGCAGCAATGCCGCTGGCGTACAATGTTGTAAAAGCTCGACAGTGACAGAGCCCCTTGTTTATGCCATGATGGATTCACCAACCCGGCACTCACAGCTTACTAGCTTCCTGCTTCTTCATCTCCCTCTTGAAATTCTTGACCAGTTGTCGAACGGCCAAGTCGAGCATAACATCCTCACTGCCACCCGGTATACGCGCACCCATGACATCGCGATAGATCTTCTCCACCAGTTCACCCTGTCCGGTCCGGGTATATCCATTTCCTCCGAAGATAAGCACGGCAGTTTGAGCGCAGTCATTGAGCACCATCCCAGCCTTTGCTTTCAAAAGCGCAGTTGGACCTCCGAGCTTTTCATCCGCCTCCGCCTTGGACAAATGATTGAGCTGATACGCAAACTCAAAGATCCACGATTGCAGCGTCTCCAGGTCTGCGGCAGCTTTGGCAATACGATGCCGCACCACAGGTTGGTCCATCAACGTCTTTCCAAATGCTTCTCGTTTCATCGCGTATGCCACTGCAGTGGAAAGTGCCACTCGAGCCTGGCGGGTAGCTCCCATGGCTATCAAGAGTCGTTCGTGGTTGAAATTCGTCATGATATATTTCATTCCTTCTCCCTCCTTGCCCACCAAGTTTTCGACAGGCACCTTGACATCATCCAGCTCGATATAAGTAGTACCACCTGCTCGCTGGCCCATAACTTCCAAGCGACGCATCTTTACTCCAGGATGATTTTTCAATGGAACAACGATAAGACTGATACCGGACGGTCCTGGCCCGCCAGTTCTCACAGCCATAGGAGCAAAGTCAGACCAGATACCGTTGGTAATCCACTTCTTTTCCCCGTTGATCACATAGTATTTGCCGTCGGCTGATTTGACGGCAGTGGTTTGGATGTTGGCGACGTCAGATCCCGCTTGAGGTTCTGTGATGGCTATGCAAGCACGAGCATGTCCGGGGAGTAGCTTGGGCAGGAACTTCTCCTGGAGAGCTGGGGATCCAAATGCCAACAAAGGTGGAATCGCATATGCGAAGCCAGGGGTAAGGCTCGACCCGGGCCCGGAAATGCCCGTTCGAGCTCTTTCGTCCACCCAGATCGCGGTGTGCAGGTGGTCCCATTCCTCCACGGGAACGCCAAGTATGTCATTAAGACCGAGCCTTTTGAGCCATTGTACAGGTAGTGGAGACTTGAGATTTGGTAATAGCATGTTATGTTTGTTGAACGTGTGCCAGACATGCTCGGGCACGGTGCCGGCTGTCTCCCATTCCAGCGCGTGAGGTAGAAAATGCTCGTTCATGAAAGCGCGACATCGTTTCTGGAAGTCTAAATGTGTTTTCTTGAAGTAAGGCGATGGCAAGCCTCGGAGGTAACTGGGCTCAGCAAACGGGACTGAGCTGATGGTGGTGGACATTGTTGCAGCGGCTCATACAACCTCACCGGAGTTGGGAGGCGAAGATATGCCTGAGTGATTTTTCCTGCTGCAGTGAGAGGCCGGAAAGTCACAGAGAAATACCTGGCACTCGCATAGCGAGAATCCGGAACCAGTTATAGCCATGCTAACCGAGATCGTGTTGGTTGACTCGGATGTTGAAGTGTCGAGGTTTCACGGTACAAGTCCAACATGCCGAGGCAACCGTGACAAGTCTCCGCACGGCTCTCAGCCTTGTCTACCGCCAGCCTCGCGAGGCTCGCATGACAAGGCCGTGTCCCTTTTTTCGAAGCAATTCGATTGATCTTGCTCAGTCTGGTATGATCAATACCCGCACTGCATGATCCGTTCTCGTGTAGATTACCGACAGTGTAATTCTGACCAGGAGCCGCCACGTGCCTTAAACAAGTTATGGATGCTGGTGACCACCCCTACTCAACTCGATTCACTCGCAGATTATTCACTGCCGCATCACATGTCGCACAACAAACGCTGTAATATCTGCGCTGCACCGTCAAATCCAGACACAAAAAGTAAACACTGCCCGTACAGTGGTTCGAACCACCCACCCACCGAACAAAAAGTGCAAAAAACTCAAGTGTTACTTGACGCTTTCTTGAGAAAAGACCGCCAGGAACCCGGAGCGCTCCGGAGGACAACAACTGCCTTTTTTTTTGGTTGACATCACTACTCGTGGTTACCCACCGGTCACAGATAAGAGGTTCAGCAGCTCCGGAACTGTGAAGATTTCGAACCTGTGACCAGTGGGTTGTGGGAGGTTGGGCCTGCAGTCCCAAACCTACACCATTCCACCCTGAGTGCTGGGGATAATTTGGCAACTCCAAAAGATAACCTTGCCTTTTTTTTTCCTGCCGGCGGTGAATGCTAGGTCACATGCCAACGAGCGCGGCTTCACTTCACGGTAGGACACATGGATCTTGAACAGAATGGGGACATCGTGAATTTCGACCTCCTTAGCAAGTTGGCAACGTCTACTTCAAAGCCCATCATCGTGGAAGACTTACTATCAGAATGCCCAGACTTACCATTGCTCGACTGGCACATCGTGCCCAAGTCTGCTCATTTAACTCCCGGTCATATCGTCCAAGTTCAGTTTGGAAACACACCACGGTTGATCCAGGTCGATCGGACTGCGCCATCTCGGGCCTGAATGCGGTTGTCTTTGGCTGGTAAGTGCCACCAGCGACTTGGGTTGAGCCCGAGGCATGGATGATTAATCAGCTGCTGAGCTGTGGTGAGTCTGCATCAACGAGTCGAGACTCCTTCCAATACGGTTACGATACTACCTGCCCCGTTAGGTATTCTCGGACTTACCTGGTTCAAGGCGCAGAGTAAGCATGAGCTCGACGACATGACCGTCCTGACCTCCTCCACGAGAGTGAGATCTAACACAGGATATTGGTCCACCAAAGCCCTGATGCTCCTCGTCTTCAGATGGTCCAAGTAGGGAGAAGGCCGTCGACCATCCATGCTCCTGCGGACTTCCCCTATCACACCTCCGCACGCCTATCTCGAGATAAGCGAACCGTGATCAGACCGGTAAGTCATTTCATCTCAAGATAAGCATGTACAGTTCATTCCGACTGCTGGGAGAAGCGATGCCGTCACCGAAGACGACACTTGTGTCACCCAAGCCCTGACGAAAGACATAGAGTTGGATGACACTGTCGCATTTTTGCGTCCTTGTCTTCCGCTTGAAGGCTCAACAACGCCACGCATCATGAAGATACAAGTGTTGTCCCTCTTTCTCTCCATGGCGGCCGGCCACAGTCTTGGGTCATTGCAAAATGTCATTGGGAACCCGTCCCTGTCCATCAATGGCGTCAACTTTAGCACTCGTGCTTATTGGATGAGACAGGCCAATGCCGCCCTTGGCCAACTGGTTTCCCTATGCCCTTTTGGAGCATTTGGGACTGCCATTGTGAATCACACATCGGGAGGACTAGGAGAGCTCGTTTGTATCGGTGCGAACAGCATTTCAACCACCGGCAACCCTTCGATGCACGGTGAGTGCGCAACACCATGTTTTCCTTGCTCGGGTGCTTCTGACGTCGCCTGCAGGAGAGATCGCGGCGATCAAGAACTGCTCCGAGATCTTGACTGATCCGGCCGGTCGGTATAATCTGACCGCGTCGGAAGCTCAGACAGCCTTCTCGTCGTTATCTCTGTACACCAATGCGGAGAGTTGTCCCATGGTAAGCACGGTAAACATGACCTAGCGAGTCGTGTGTTGACGACCTTCACCAAAGTGTGCCTCGGCGATTCGGTGGGCGGGTTTCAAGGAGTACATATATGGCACGTCTATCGAGACATTGATCGCCCAAGGCTGGGGTCAGATCCGGATCTCGAGCGTCGACGTGTTCTCGCAAAGCTTTGACTTGACATATCCGACTAGGCTCATCGGAGAGGTCCTAACGAACGAGACGGACCCATACTTTCTCTGGCAATACAACCCAAGCTATCCTTGTCCGGCGGGATGCCACCGTGGCACGGCGGGATCTTGCACGACAGACTGACCAAGACAAGAGATATTGAATACCAATTGGCACCTATCTCACAGGTTAAGCGAAGGTAAAATGGTGCAAAGATAGAGAGCACCCCCACAGCATGTATTCTAAATAGTTTTACTGTACAGGTAGCTGAACATCGTCGATAATATGGCGTGGAAAAGACAGGAGCACAGCGAAGGTTTCCAAGCATCTTACATAAGCAGCAGCAAGTCACATGCGTTCGCGTCAGAGACGTGTTCTCAGACGCGTACCGCGTGAATCGTTCGACAACTTGAACTCATCAATGAGAAGACTCAGATCACGTCTCCAGCGATGCATCCACAAGCATTCATATACTAGAAAATTGTTCAATATGGGCGTGGAGGATGCAGGATACTGTCGGCGTGACGCAGATCGAGCTCAAACCATGTCTTGCCGAACTGCTTCGGAACTGCATCTACCCGCCCAGGCTCCTCCTCAAAGTCGAGCACGTCTTCAACAAAGCGCGAGCCGGCAGCCACAAGAGCAGCGGAGACGGTCGAGCTGCGCGTGCTACGGATGAGAAAAGCCGTGCGCTCTGCACTTCAAGACCTTTACAATACGATACCGAGACGGAGTTGAGCAAGTCACGGTGCCTACATTTAGCGCTCTCCGATGGGATCCTGCAGATCCAAGCCGTTTTCGCCAAACAGCTACACAATCACGAGTTGTTGAATTTACAGAAGGGGGACATTCTTGAACTCAGTGACTATCAACTACGAATCGCCGCCCGAACGACCGGGCAAGGCAAGGTGATCTACTTCGGAATCCAGCATTGCGTATGGGTTGGCAGAGAAGAGACGACGAAACCTGAGCTCGAATCCGAGAGTGGCTTCTTCCACGAGGACCAAGACATGGCAGAGGAGGCCAAACAAGGACCCGGCAGTAAGGGCGCATCTGCACGTGCAATGGCCACCAACAACAATCTGGATCCCAAGCGGTTGGGCAAACGGTGTCGTGAGATAGGATACGACAATGACCCGCATCGGTCAAAAAGACGACAGACAACCAACCAACCGGTCGCCAGTGGTCGAAGCACGCCGTCTACCGATTGCCGGACCTTGAACTGTGACGACGACGACTCTGAGGAGGAATATTTTGGTACGCTGGTGGCGTCTCAGTCCCAGGTAGAGGAACGCCGATTGATGCTTCGTTATTCCCAGCAATGTCTTGTCCAACAAGAGCCCAAGCCTCCCGATCTGCCCAATCAACAACCAGAAGAGAAAGCAAATAAGTCAGCTCCAATTAGAGCAACAACTTTGTCGAATGGCGGCCATGAGGTCCTCACCGAGATAGTCCAGGCCTGCAACGATCCCACCAATGCCGACCGGCTTTCTCCTAGCCAGCCGGAGGAGGTCAAAGAGGTCCAAGACAACGATAAAAGACCGACGACAAACAACACAACACTCTCTAACATGACTTCAACAGCCCCATCCTACTCTGCTACCGCAGCCACCACTCCACTGCATACGCTAGCCTCTCTCTTAAATCCAGCAAACTCCCTCCCACCACGCAACTACTCATGCACCATCTTTTGCGTGATTTCATGGGTGTCGTCCTCGCTCATCCACAAACCAAATACCCCGTTCCCGCCAAAACGACATGTCAAGGTCCACGATCCGAGCGTATCACACCGACAAGCTGGCATTACGGTAGCCGTCTTCGTCGACGCCAAGAACTTCTTGCCTAAACCTGGTACTGTGGCTTTGCTCAAAGATGTGGTCATGCAGAGATGTGGGGACGATGTGATTTTGAACAAGTATGCCAGCTTTGGGACTCGGGTACAAGACGACAGTTCCGAATCACCTGACCAAGAAGCCCACAACAGCGGGGGTGGTTGGTTCATCAGCAACGAGCAGAAGCTGTTAGAGTTGGGGTTTGATGTCCATGGAATGAAGAAGTGGTGGCAGGAGAGGACAGCAAAGAAGAAAGGCTCAGTCATATGAAGGTGATTTGGGCGCGCACGGGGCCAAAATGTCTCAACCGCAGTCGCCATCTGATTGATGCGAGTCAGGCTTGAAGCCAGGATGGGGTATTCAATCAACAATGTGCTCGTCTTTTCGCTCCGAGTCGCAGCCTTCTCATCTAAATCCACTCTGATCCCTTCTCTCAATCCACACACCAATCACAGAGGTAAGCAATGTAAGTTAACTTGATTAAAATACTGTACACATGTAAGAACAGAACCATGCAAAGGCAATGTAAATGAACTCCTCTCCCAAATTGTCCCAGTAAACCCCCTGCTTTTAACTCCACCCAGTAAGTTAGGTAATTATCAAGTACTGTACTAGTACCTCAACACCTCCCTCTCCTTGTTCTGCTCTTTTCTTTAAACCCCCGAGCTCCCTTTCGAATGCCTAAACTTTTCCCTCGCTTCATCACCCTGGACCCATCTCTTACCAACACCACCACCGCCACGACGACCACGCACACGCCCCCTTACAACCTCCCATACCGCCAACGCCACAACCACCACCCCCAACACAAACAACGGAATCAAATTCCACCGCCACCCACGCATCAGCCTCAAATGATTCCTGATATCCCTCCTATCCGACTCATGCGCAAGCGGCAGGGCAAGCACGGCCACAAACCAATTCTCGGGCGTCCACTTGTCTAGCGGATAGAATGCCGGTTCTGGGTTGGCCGCTGCGACGGAGAGATTTATTGTTTGGTGGTCCGTCTGGTAGGTCACGATGAAGGTGTAGATTAGGGCAGCGAGTGTTAACATTGCTGATAAAACCGTCATGAGTGTCCAGAATAGAAAGAGCCGTGACGGGCCGCCGCGTGAGTCGTTGTACTGTTCGTGCTGCTGTCCGTAATCTGTGGATTGGATTTGTGACGACGGTGATGGCTGCTTCTTTTACATCATGGCTTGTCAGCAGATATGCTCGAGTAGCGAAAAGAAAGGGGGGGAAAGGGGTGTTGGTAAACTCACCCTCCGTTGTCCTTGTCTTCTCTTCTCATACCATATCGTCAATAACCCCCCAATCCCAACCAATACCACCGCAGTGCCCGCGGCGCCGTTGCTCGTGTGGCCCTGGTTGACTAAGAGTCCCGCCGGCTTGCCGTGCAAGTTGAATGTGCCCTGGGGCGCGTTGACAGTAAAATATTTGCCTGCTCGGTCGTGGAGGAAGCCGACCATTGAGCCGACGAATCCGACTTCGATGAGGCCGTCGACCATTAGCAGACTTAGAGCGATGTAGAGAGGTAAATAGGACATCTTTTTGTTTTCTCTTCCTTTTCTGTCTGCTAGAGGCTAGTTGGTCCTGCTTCTGCTTCTTTCTGTGGAACGCCTGTGTGCTGGGTTGAGCTCAAGGAACCGACGGTCCGACACAAGAAGGATGACCGGCCAGAGCAAAACTCGTACGGGCGGTGTCGTACGTAGTAGTATACCTCCTCGAAAAGCAGTGGTCCAACACAATACACTCGGACGCAAAAAGGCTTTCTGCTCAGAGTGCCACTGCCTTCCTTGGCCGGACAGAGGATGTGATGGTTCCTCTCTCTCTTCGGGTCTGCTGTGCCTGGCTGAATGCCACTTGGTCGAAATGAGAAGGGATGATGCTCGTTGGCAAAGAGCAAAACAGGTATTGGTGACCAGATCCAGCAGCGTGATACCTAGGTGAGCGAGGTAGGTGACCAAAAGGGAATTTCTGCTGTGCCAGGCGAGTGGGCGGGTTGCTTTAATAATCCCGAACCGAAGCAGATCAAGCCGGGTAGGCAATCAAAAACCAACCAAATGGTAGCAAAGCTGTGTGTGGCCTAAGTAGACCAAGTCGATCTCGATCGATGGTGTAAGGCTGAACGAGACGGAACGGACTGGATTGGGGGCCAGGCTTGACAAGGTCGTCACTTGAGTCAGGCTGCACAACTCAGGTTTCTTCAGATAGTGTAGTAGTACACTGTATGCCTGGTGGCAGTGATATGATGGGAAGGGAAGGGAAGGAGATCGACGGGCGGCCCTCTTGCCTTTTGGTGATAGAAGATAGAGCAGAAGTGACATCCTTATTCACAGGCCCTCAGATTCCTCACATCAGGTTCAGCTCGCTGGGAGGAGAATGAGATGGAAGCACTCATCGTAAACCCTGGTCAAGCCAAGCTTCCTTCCTTTAATATGATGATGACCAGGCCACCCGATCAGGCCCTGGGGGAGGGCTGCAGTGGTGGCCTTAAAAAAGGAGGCATAAGCGAGAAACAACACATCTGATCTCGGAACGTAGGTACAGCACAGCGTACATACCTTGATTGCTGTGTTCGCAGGCCTAGGATTCGGTACAAAGCCATGGTTGGGAAATTCAAAGCCATTCTCAGCCCTTTACGGGCAATGGATATTACTTGCCCACAGTGGCTGTTACGTGGCACGACAATTGCCCATATCATGGGGTTAGTTGGTTGGCATTGGCCGCAGCACCACACTGCATGGAAGAGCCTGTTAAACATCTTTTGTTAGCTTGTAATACGAGGAGGTGCGAGTGAGTGACTAGCAGATCAGCCTGAAGCCAAGACTGTAGTTGTAAAGCCAGGGGGATCGATGCTATCCAAGGCTTTTTGGGGTTCAGCTCCAGCCGCAGCTGTATTTGTACAGTATCTCTTCGAGGCCCAGGGCACGAAGGCCAGCCCACCTCAGCCAGGTCCCTTTCCATTACAATCAATACGGACGGTCAGAAAGTGTCCGTTCTCGCTGTTTCGGTCTGCGAAAAGACTCGATGCCTCGACTGCGTGCAGCTCAACGAGACAGCAGTCACCGCACATGGTTGAACGGCTAAAACAGGCTGGAACAAAGCCAGGCACAGCCACTGCAACTCGTGAATATGCAATAATGGGGCCTAAGTCCTCACTTAGCTGACGAATCGTGGCGGGACAGGTTGGCTGGCATGCCCCGGGCATGACCACTGAAAACCGCTGAGTAAGAGCCTGACCAGAAGCCAACCGCCTGATCTCGTTCGGAGCTGTTTCCTGGGTGCTCGTATACTAAGTAGTAGTAGAAGCGGGTGCCACTCAGTGGGCAGTGTGCTGACACCTCCACGAAGATGATGCGGATTACACATTGAACTCCTCCTACCAAACACTCCCAGCGGTGGGTGCAAAGCCCATTTTCTTGTCTAGCGCTTACTGCCAATATCAAAACACCAGAAAGCCAGTGGCACACCAATGCGTATAAGAAATCAGAAATACGTAGATGAGCCAATACCATTTGCTCCAAGTTTGCTGCGTTGCTGACGAGCAGTGATGGCATGATTGGATATTCTGGTAAGGCTGTGACTGAGTGTGAATGTGGCTGTTCTCGATCCTTTTCGTATCGTGCTCGGCATCAGCACCTCTGGACCCCAAACTTGAAGTATATCGTAGACACCACCTACTGACTGGCATGATACAGTACGAACAAGAGACTGCCCCGCTCGGCCCAGATATGAACCACGAATACTGGGGACTCGGAGCGGACGTGGCTCTGAACAAACACCAAACGAACGAACAAGCTCACCCACACCTGAAATATCAGGAAACAGTACTACTGTACTCATCAACGTCTTAAGTACCCTGGCAGATGGAGAAAAGTAACATGAATCAGTTTCATGGTGGAAACGCTTCTATGCTTCTATGCTTCATGCTGGCTGCACAGAGTAACAATGCTATCAAAAGTATCCCCAGCGTCTTGCCTTGACCGACGATGAGCCCCAGAACTCCCGGTGATGCCCGTTCGAGATGCCGTTCATTCTCTAATGCCGGAAACCCTCCTGTAGAACACCCATGAACTCCATCCCAACCCCCGTCATGAGCTTGACCGTGGGCGGAAGGCCACCCATTCAATGTCAGCCGTGATGATAACCAAAACAAAACCCTCCCCTCAATAACTCCGCCTCGAGTCGGCGGTGCCGGCTCTTTTCTGACGGTCTGCATCTTGCGCTACAAGCCACTGCAGGATGCTTTCATAACAAAGCACAAACTGGCGTAGATTCTGCACCATGCTGAGTCGCTGGTGCCGAAAGTCATCGACTGTCTTGGCCACCAAATCAACGTCGTCTCGGGACACCCAATCACCGCTGTCGACGTCCATTTTACTCCCATTGTTTTCATGAGACAACCTCTGCCGCTTGAGCATGTCGATGACCGAATCAATGGTGCAGAAGGTGCCGGTTCGGCCACATCCGGCACTGCAATGAACCAGAATGGGTCGTGATCCTTCCGGCGTTGCTTCGTCAGGTCCTACCACGCTAGAAGGACTGGAAGATCCTCGAACATATTTGTTGACCTGTTCGACAAGCCCCAAAAGTTCCGAGGGGCTGGCCGGTGCGCCAAAGTCGGGCCAGTCTTTGTACTGGATCTGCGTGATCTCCCGCATAGGCTCGAAAGGATATGCAGAGTGACTCAGACTGAAATGTCGCACCGTGGCCGTCGGTGATTTGGCCGCGGGAGTCTTGGGCTCGTCCTCGCTGCGCTCTCCTAGCACATTGGCCGTGGTGGACCTCCTAGGACCTAGAGCAGGTCTAGACGGCATAGGAGCTTTACTCGAGTATTTCTTGGATTCCAGGCTCACTTGCCGCTCAGAGAGCTGCTTAAGCTTCAAAGACCCGTAGTCACCCGCGTCCCAATACACGTGGCTCTTGACTTGCCCGCCTTCGGCTTCGGCTGTCAGCATGACAATAACTCTAACGTCTTGTTCCCAGACAACACGCCAGAAGTCATTGAAGGTGGCAGGGATGGGCGCCTGTGTGGCAATGTAATGGCGATTGGAAAATTCCGCCTTGATGTGGCTGGCATTGATATAGTCGCAGCTCCCATTGGGGACATTTTGCAGTCGTACCCTGGCGTGGTCATAGGGGAAAATGTTGTTGTATCGGTTCTTGGATCCCTTCTCGATTCCAGCAACTTGGATTTTGCTTGGTGCTTCACTTCTCGGGGTCCCGTACGACACTTTGCCGCTGAGCGCCTCCTGCATCCGCTCCTGCTCGCATTTTTCTATGTTCAAGAATTTGTCCGACACCAGCTTGCCGGCATCCGAGTTCGAGGACACGCGTTGCAACCATTGCGGCATGCTATGTTCCGTTTCCGAAGTCATGTTCAGCGGCTTCTTGATGGGCATTTGTCCCACACCGTCCAGCAGGTCCATATTTTGGCGGATGTTTCCAAAGAAAGGATTGGCCGCCGACTTTTCACTGGGCATCGCGCAACCTCCAGCAACTGGGACGGCGTCTTTACCAGAGGCCGAAATGGACAGAAGTTGTGCCGTAGCAGCTTTTCCAGCATGGGGCGGTCCCGTGTCGACAAGTTCCGGGGCCATCTTTTGGAACGCCAGGAACCCTCCTTTGACCACAATGCCAGTTCCGACCCAACCTTCGGTGGTGAATTTCTTGAGGACATTCAAAGGAGTAACGGCCTCTTTCGCAAGGGCGGAATTGGCATCATAGACTATGATATGGGTGCAATCCCGCCACTTGGCAAAAGTGCTTTGGTCCTCGGGAGACGAAGAGAATGTCTCAGCAAGCCTCTGGACATTATACGCGGGCCTTTTCAACAAAGTGGTAGGAATGCACAGATTGAGAGCGCCGCGTATCCTCGCCGCAGCATATTGCTGGTATACTCTGAGATCGAGGACGAGTAGGGATTTTGGATTATGTTTGATCAGCTCCGCTACATGCACCGGAGATACAATGGGAGGTGGATCCTTTTCTCTCGTCGATGGCAGAGTCTCGGAACGCGGGGTTTGTCGGACGGGCTGAAGAGGCGGCGTGCGTAGCTCGCTGCCAGGTAATGAGAGTCGCGCATATTGATGGTCTGCAACGCTCTGAGGGCTGATTCGGGTCGGAGATTGCGATCTCGGAGCACCCAGAAAGGAGACATCGTCCATCTGAGTATCTTGCGTCCTCCCGCGTTCATTTCTGGGCCGCTCTTCTGCTCTGACGGTGTCGACGAATGGGGACCTTGGCGGCGCAGCGGATGGCGTCGTCGAGGAGTTCGTCCTCGATTGTGAGGGTCGGCCGAACGCCGTGTTCAGGAGAAAACGGTGGTTGGTTTCTGACTGCCTCCGGAAGGCCTCAAAATCCGGGTTGGCCTCGACAGGGACGTGACGCGGTGTCGGAACATGGTTTTGTGTGGCGGAATGGGGGAACGTCCAGTTTTGGCGGGTGTGAGCACCCGGGTTCGAGTCCGGGGGTATAGAGTCATCACCACCAACCACGAACCCAAAGTAACTCGGACTGGGACTCTTGGGATCTTTGAGCTGTTGAGGGGATCGGGTGGTTGGAGAGAGGAGAGGCGGCATCGACTGACCGACCGACGCAACGGCAGTATGAGTGCGTGGAGTTGTGGATGGCCGTGAAGACCGAGAGTATGAAGAATGCGTATGGGAATGTGATTTTGAATGGGAGTGAGAGTGCGAATGAGACGGTGACTTGAGAGCCGCTGTTGCGGTGGCCGACATTGCGTCGGAGGGGCCCGGTGGGCCTTCGGCTGGAGGGGAGGTCGCCGTCAAAGCGATTTCAAGTGAAGAGAGACCGTTGTCGACGTGATGTTCGAGGCGGTCGTCGGACGTCGTGACTGCGTTCGGGAGGTGTAGTATTATTGATCAAGAGAGGTGGATGAGCTAAAGCCGCGGGTTGAGGGCAACGAGGCCGCAGTTGGGGATGGTTCGATTGGTAAGGGAAAAAGTAGGGTCAATTTCGCAACCAGGTCGCAGCACGCACTGCAGTCTGGCACTGGGTACATGGCGTACTAGTAGTAGCGTAATTAGTACTGCTGGTAGTGGCAGCGGCAGCGGCAGTAGCGTTGGATACTAGTAATAGTGCTGGTTGGTACTAGGGTAACCTGAGAGGCTGTACACCGCTACGTCATTGGGGTCTAGACTGTGCACGCGAGGGGCGCAGGGGCACAGGGAGTCCGGCTGCTGTGGCTCTGACTTGGTGGAATGTGGTCTCAGTTGTCTGCGGTGACACAAAGAACCATTCTTCTTGTCTCGCAGACGGGATGCATTATCTTTGAATGCTTGAAGTTGGGGACAAAGGGTCGGGCTGGCACAATGTGATGGGCTCCATATCAACCATGCACTGCCAATGTGCATGTCTACCATGCCAGGAACTGAGGATGAAGCTATTGTCATTTGTTCCAATAACGCATCACTATCGTTGTAGGTACCTGTACCTAGTAGCTTCCTTTCCCGAAAGGCAGTTAGCCGAATATTTCAGTACACTATCTCCTCTCCAGTTTCTTTCCGGTACAGATGAGATTTTGGCTACTAGTCATGGGAAGATGTTCCAGGCAATCCAGGGTTCCTGTCTACCAGTGCTGCTCCTGGAAGGTCGGTGGGCTTTACAAACTTGAAGCACTAGACAGACCATTGCTTGTATCGCAGAATCGACAAGAATCATTGCAGTGCGGGATACCTCCTTGTAAAGTCGATATTTTTCACGAATTGAGATGCGATGTTGGCCTGCTACAACCTCACCTGCGGGTGCAGCAAAGCGTGGCACGATACTCCACAACTGGTAAGGGTTCACGCTACTAGCTGCCGCTTAGATGCCTAAGAGAAGAATTAGCGCATGGCGATGACGTGGGTGGGATGGAGCCGCCTGCCATGAGTAATAACGCTCTCGGCAGTGCCCAAAAACTCGTGCCCAGTGGTTCTGATAGAGCTTGCGGGAACTTCCCTTTATTACCGAGATGCCTAAAGTAACGCTGGACCTATCCCAGACAGCCCCTAAACTTACCTGTAATTCGGGGTCTTTTGGGTAAGGGTCTCAGGGTCCTACTACGCCATCTTATGGCCTGGAACATTCGAATCTGATGAAATGCACACACCAACACAGACTTGAAGAAGAGCCGCCTAACATACAATGTGTATTTTGTGTCAATTAAACAGGTCATAGTACTTGCAAAGTAGGTAGCAAGACACGGGTGCCATCTGACACTGCACTGCAGGAAATCATCGGTGTAGAACCCGGGGAAAAGACGTGAGTTCCCCTTTATGCGGCACACCAACCGCCGGCCTTGAACAAGCGACTGTGGGCAAGTCTTCCTAGGCCAGAGCATCATGCCACACTCCTCGGACTCTTCCCTGCTCGCCTCCTGGCGGCATCACATGATTGTACAGGCGAGAATCCCGCCTACAGCGCGTCTCTCGACGACCACGAGCCGGCCCAGGGCCATCTGCCCATCCGTCCAAGCGAAAAGAGCTAGGCGCAAACGGCGCAAGTCTGAACTCGCTTAGACGAAATCTGGGCCGCGCGCCCCACGCTCCTAGGTAATCCTTTATCGTCCTTATGACCATACGCGAAGACGACATCATCATCCTCTAGCAGTAGTCGCGACCAAATGAGTTTTTGTTATTGTTCCCCAGTATAATCATGGTTCCTTTTGTATTACATGCCCTGTGATAGTGTGGCATCCAGAAGCACAGGATATTGAGGGCGAGAAATCTCGCAAAATCTGGTCCGGGCGCCGCTGTGACCATCAAGTGACTTAACCACGTCTCTGCGTATGTATTCGGGTCCGGTCAACGAGGCCACAGACAGCCACATGTACTGTGGACGATGCAAAACAGAAAAAGCCTTCGGTGGTGCTGCGGTGGCAATCATCCAGGGCCCGCTGCCTGCTGCATTGCTACAATCGTGTATTCCTGGCATCACATCCCGAGAATCGACCTTTTCCAGGCTTTCGTCCATGGAATTGAGCCGCATTATAGCGCCATCTTCCTCCGGCCGCCGACAAGCTCTCCTTCAATAATGACCAACAGGTCGAGTCTCCTTCTTGTTGAGCTCCGAGAGGTACTGTGGTCGTTGTATAATAGCATCCGCCTGCCCCGATAGGCACAATCCCCTGTTCGTGCCCGGTGGTTGTCGGCTGTCCTCTTCATGGCAGTATCACCCGTGCAGCACATGGTTATAGCCGTGCTATACATCTAGGTGTCCCCCTCCCGTAGCCCGCCAACCATGAAGGTTCCACAGATAGTCTCTTGTTGTGACAAGGAAGTCGGCCGCGTTTGATGTCAACATCTTCCGCTTTTCAAAAGGGTAGCAATCCCTGACTGCCAGGCGAGACAAGTGCCAATGCACTAGACCATGACAAAAAAAATCTCGCGCGAGCAGCGATGACCCTGGGAAGAGAGCGCACCTCTCCCGTCACAGATAGTGCGGTCCTCGAAAGTCCGTGAAAGGCCGTTCGACATCCAAGTGACTGCAGCCATAGATTCGAACAATCGAGTGCTCACAGTATGACCTACAGCCTGCCATCGGGTTCCCCTTTCAGGCGCTCCACCCGCTTCTGTTCCCAATTGTCCAAATCTTTGGCCATGAGTCGGTAGTATTCATCCCGTTCATTCAGCTCGCCCTTCAAGACCTTCCTACGCCGGGGGTTATATGTGAGATTGCCCTCGCCCAGAACACCGCCTTTTAGACCAAGTTCCAGTTTCTCTGAGTCCGTCAATTGTCGGTTTTTGCGGTCGTGCTTCTCATAACGTAAAGCGGCGGCCGGAGTAAGGAGGAATGAAGCGCCAACCATAAGACTCATGAAGGGCAACCCGAAAAAGAGGAAGGGATTCTTTGCGATTTTCTGACGGTAGATCGCAGACAACCGCTCCCAAAGATCCTTGCCTTGGGTGCGGGAGCTGCGGAACGGCTTTGACTGGAATATAGCCATTATGGGTGTTGTGTACACAAGATGATGTGAGGGAGGAAGAATACCTGTACTACAATCAAGACAATGTAGATGTACTGTTGTAGTCCACGCCGAAGGCATAGAATCATGCAGTGTCGTGCCACTGCATGTCCGACTGCCATGGAACCTCACCAATGGCAGTAGTTAAAAGCGGCGTGGATTGTCGCCAAGACTGATCCCAGGCAACGCGGTCCCCAAAAATCGTGGACGCGACACTGCTACACTGGCACCTCTTGCGGAGTGATGCTGTATGCATAAGGTCCTACTACTAGTTCTAGACCAGAGGAATCTTGTATAGCAGGGTCAACAACCTGTCCATACAAGATGTCGCTCTTCGGTCAACCCTCCGCTGGTCAGGGCCAGGGCAGCTCCGGCGGCCTCTTTTCAGGCTTGAACGTCAACACCAACACAGATGCGCAGGGCAAACGAAAGTCCATCTTCGACAATTCCACATCTCAACAAACAACGTCCACCGCCTTTCCCACTCTGAACACGAACGCCTCTTCCGGTTCGGTCTTCAATCTGGGCGGTGCTGCGAAGACTTCCGCTCCGACCTTCTCATTTGGCACAGCCGCAACCACTTCCGCTCCGTCCACAGGCCTCTTTGGAGCCGCAACTTCGACGTCACAGCAACCCGCCCCTACGTCGTCTCTATTTGGTGCCTCTACCACACAACCTCCTGTGAATAATACCTCTACCTTTGGCAATACGCTTGGTCAGAACAATGCGGCGGGAGCAGGGGCACAACAGACCGATGCTGCACCGTCGCAGACACGGGACGCCGCATACTTTAGCAGCCTGCTTGAGAGGCAGAAGAAAAAGCCCAGGTTAAAGAACGAAAGAAGCGCTCGTCTGGCACAACTACCAGGTCTTGATCTAGACCTTGGTGACCTCGCCCGGCGTGCGCAGGAGATCAGACAACGCGGAACGAAGCCTTCGGAGCCTCACACGGACAGCAGAGCACATTATCTGCTAGCAGGGTCTGGTATCGCACCGGGACAAGCATACAGAGACTTCCAGGCGCTAGCGCCCGACGATCGCGCTGGCTTGTCAAGAACCGCGGCCGATGCATTTGCTGACGAGTCCACTGCTTACTTGAGAGATCTCCGAACCAAAGGCCGTGAAGCTATGATGAGGGAGGGAATGGATCGCGTCTATCGGGAAGTTGATCAATTCATCGAGGAGAGCTTGGGGGTCGACTTCGAAGAACAGAAGCTGCGGATTATGGATCATTTTGGCTTGGTTCCTCCGGGTCAGGAGGGTGACGAAGATGATGCTCAGTCGTTGTTCGGACGAACACCAAGGCGAAGCAAAGAAGCTTTGTCTGGTACGGCCCGGGGCACCAGAAGCATTTTTGGTCGCTCAGCGGTGGAGAGGTCTATCATTGGAACACCGGGTTCAGTCGCTGGATCTGCCTCCTTCTTCAAGAGTGCGGCGCCCCCGCCTGCTGTTTTCACAAGAGGCCAGAGCTCACGGGACCTCCGTGAAAAGGAAAAATCATTGATTGGAAGAGTTGAAGAACTCAACAGAGCGCGACTACAGGATGCACCGTACCCACTCCTGCAGGCTTTCGCGGAGGCGGAAGATGGACACATCGGCGACAGCCCTCAGCAGCTTGTCGAGGCGTATCACGCTCTCCGCGAGATCACCAAGGAAGGCAGATCTCCGGTCAGCGAGAGGAAGTATGCGCATGCCTACCTGGACGAAACCGGCAGCATTGGAGCCACGAGCCTGAAGAAGCAAATCTTAGAAGGGTCTCGGGTCTACTTGGAGAAGTCTTTCCTGCGGGAGCTGAAGTTACTGATCGAGAAGAATGCGCGAGAAGCAGCTCTTGGCGGACAGCCGAGCGTTGTCAACATTGTCCGTGCGTACATTCGCCTCCGTGCAGTCCGTCGAGATTTGGTGCCTGATGGCGCAGAATTGCAACAAGACAAAGACGAGAATGGTGACTACTTCTGGGTGATCGTCTTCTATCTCCTGAGATGTGGATTTGTCAAAGAGGCCGCTGCCTACGTCAAGACCAACGAGGTGTTCCAATCTACGGACAAACGCTTTGTTGCTTATTTGACAGCCTATGCAGAAAGTCCAGATCGACGGCTGGCTAGGAGGCAGCAAGAAGCGATCGATAACGAGTATGCGAAAATGACCAAGGTGGCACAAAAAAGTGCTGTCGATCCTTACAAGATCGCTTGCTACAAAGTGGTTGGAAGATGCGACTTGAACACGAGAAGCCTGGACGCTATCGGTCAAGGCATCGAGGACTGGTTGTGGCTTCAGTTCACGCTTGCACGAGAAACGGAAAGAGTGGAGGAGATATCTGGCGAGATCTTCGGCCTCGACCAGATCCGGGAGACAATTTCGGAAATTGGTGAAAAGCATTTCCAAAAGAGTCAGATTGAGGGCTCCAACGCCTACGGCACGTTTCTCCTTATGCAAGTCCTTGCTGGGATGTTTGAACAAGCGGTCGACTACCTGCACAACTTCAATCCAGTCAGCGCGGTTCATCTTGCTGTTGCCCTGGCCTACTATGGTCTCCTGAGAGTCTCCGATTTCACAGTCGCTGGCAACGAGCTTTGTAAGCTCCCCCTGTGCCCCGTTGCATGTACTGGTCTTGCTAACAAATCCTGCACAGTGACATACTCGACCACGCAACTTCCGATGATCAACTTTGTGCCATTAGTTGCTCACCATACGGCAACATTCAGATCGGCGCTCCCGATAGCAGCTGTGGACTATCTTTCACTAATCTGCCTGAACTCCGATCTACAACCTGCCAGTCTCGGTCTTGTCCACACCAATGCATGTCACGAGTGTCTTCGCGAGCTTTGTCTCGAGACCCGCGAATTTGCAAAACTCCTTGGAGACATTCGTGGTGACGGCACTCGGATACCAGGGGCGATTGAGATTCGAGCGAAACTAATCAAGCTTGACAATCGAGAAGAATTCCTCAGATCCATCACAAGCCAGTCCGCTGCTGTCGCCGATCAACGCGGACAAATTGCGGATGCAGTACTCTTGTACCATTTGTGCGAGGACTATGACAATGTGGTCAGCGTGCTCAACAGGGCTCTTGCTGATGCAGTGACCTTGGACTTGGGAGAAACTCCAATGCAACTTCAACCTCTCCGGCCTCGACGAGGAGATGGCCAAAATGAATCTGCAGCCAGCAGTCAGACGGGCGGCCCTCAGTCGTCTTTGTCATTGACAGAATCGACCACGTCGCCAGTCGAGCTTGCTAGGAATATGATCTCGTTGTACAACAGCAATGCGGCATACTACAACGTCATATCGGTCACCAACCGAGAAGTGTGTGGTGCATTGCTCCGACTGCTCTCGGTGCGGTCGCACCTGGAAGCGAGCCCACCTCAGTACATGGCGGCTTTGGAAGAACTGAACGACCTCAATATCCTCCCGCTGCGGGCCAATGGGTCCATTCCCGTCATCCGTGCAGCAGCGACCACCTTTGGAAGTCTTCCCCAGATCCTTGCTCGCTGTGCCGGCGTTAGCGTTGTCTGGGCTGTACGGGCAATTGGTGGAGAACGAGACAACCTGGTCAGAAATGGAAGATGGGAAGCAGGCTATGGGGATGACACAGGGCCTATGAAGGACCAACTCAGTGAGATGGCCAAAGACTTGATGGTGTTTGCGGGCTTGGTGAAATACAAATTGCCTAGCCGTGTGTATGATATGTTGACCCGGGCTGGCGGCGAGGTCGGAGCTTTCTAAGTAGGAAGAGTCCATACCATTATGATGAGTGACAAGGATTGCTCACGACATTGTACAACGTTGTATGTCTTTCAAAGCGCAACAGGTTCTTTTCAAGGTATTACTCGGCTTGCATGACAGAGGCGGAGCTCATCACCCAAATGACAGCTAATCATCCGTGCAACGACTGACTCGTTGGACGCCATTGTCTAGTAGTAGTACTACTACTGCAGTGTGACACTGCATACGGATAGAATAAAAAGTACATGTAATGATCAGTCACGACCTCGAGGCGGTGCCCACGGGACCTGTTCCATGCCTTTCCAACCACGCTGCACCGGCCAAGCTCGACGGGTCCCAGTCTGCGCAGTCTGGTGGCGTGGCCCGGTGTGATAGGACCGTGATAGGATTGATGCGCCGACACTAGCGATAATCTTATCAATCTAATCATCTCATCAGGCGATTATCGCTGCTCTTGGCCCGAATCGGCGCCCGCCCCTTGCAATTCCCACTGCTCACCCACCCTCTCAAACCTGCTGTCACTCTCCTGTTCGCGACTCGTGGCACCATTAAGATCACTGCTGCTGCACACCAGGCTGGGTCTATGGGGGCCTACGAGTTGGTTCCTTTTTTCAGGTCCTTCTAATGCTCCTCTGACGCAAATCTCGCGCCAGCTGTTGCCCACCCTGCTTTGAAACGAACCCGAACCCGCCGCCGCCCACGAGCCGATCCTGCTCTTCGTTAGTGCTATACCTTTCCCTCCATGTCTGGATCAGGCTATGCCCCAAAGGTCGGGTGAGGCTACATCCCACTCCCAGACTAGCAACGTTGACTTGGAGCTCTCCCGTCTTCCATCCTCGTCAGCAAACCCGATTGCGGTGCAAGATGATACTGAACCGTTGTACCCCGAGCCCGAGATCAGATCGGGTGCCTGTTTACATGGTCGCCGAAGCGTTGAGTCGTCCTCTTCTGCGTCCTCAATAACCCCTCCTAACCAACACCGCCCGAATCGTGGGTTCGTGTCACGCGTACGGGACTTCATCATGTCACGAAACCCGCTCCTGCTGATGCGGTCCTCCCCTGCCCTGGGAACAGGCTCTTATGGCGCGGTGCCGATGTTCAATGGCAGGTCAGCATCTGAAACGAGCTCAGAAGACGAAGAAGATCCAAGGACTCAGCGGAGGAGTCAAAACAGTCGTGGAAAGAGAGTACAGTCCGCGCACAGTCTGCGCGTTGACAATGGGCAAGCGTCAGACCCGCGGCGTCGGTATCGCAGTACCGAATGGCTGCGCAGAAGGTCTTCGTCGGCAGCAAGTGATGTGGGAATGGGGCTCGATGCCAAAACCACCTTTGCTGTCAATCCACCGGCGATTGCAGAGCACAAGGTTGAGTCCTCGGACGCGAGCACACGGACAGGAAGTGGAGATGAAATCGAGCAGGAGTATACACCCACCGAGGACGATCCCCCGGACAACTCTCCCTACCCCGAGGTGCGAGCTTCGGTACCCGCCACGGACAACACATCACTGTCGATTAACACCCCTCGCATGTGGTTTTTGTCGTTGCTTTTTGCGATCGCAGGGTCCGCGACCAACCTTTTCTTCTCATTAAGATATCCTAGTGTGGCTATAACACCGGTCATTGCTCTGGTCCTGGTTCATCCTCTAGGTAAACTATGGGACCTTGCATTCAAGAGGGAACACGATACAGACAGCATTTTTGTCGATGGTACGCGCCAGCCCAGCGAGCAGCAACCTCAACACAGCCGGAAGGAAAGGCTACGTTTATGGCTAGGGCAAGGCCGCTGGAACGAAAAAGAGCATGCCTGCGTATATATCAGTAGCAACGTGTCATTTGGTTTCGCCTTTGCTACTGATGTTATTGTCGAGCAACACAAGTTCTACAAGCAGGAGGTTCCGATTTTATACCAGCTCCTGCTGACCGTCTCGACCCAAATTCTGGGCTATGCCTTTGCCGGTCTCACAAGGCGCTTCCTGGTCCGCCCGGCCGCCATGATATGGCCCGGAACGCTCATGTCCACCGCCATGTTCACCACCATGCATAAGGACGAAAACAAACCTGCCAACGGCTGGACGATTTCGCGATATAAATTTTTCATCTACATCTGGGCGGCCGCATTTGTATGGTATTTTGTTCCTGGGCTTCTGGCCCCTGCATTGAGTTACTTCAACGTCATCACCTGGTTTGCGCCGAAGAATGTTGTCATCTCCAATCTGGTAAGAAATACTACGTTCCACGAGGCTCTGGGAAGACCGAATCTGACCAAGTACAGTTTGGAGTTGCTTCTGGGTTGGGACTATTTCCTGTCACCTTCGACTGGGCGCAGATCGCCTATATTGGCTCACCTCTGTTGACACCATGGTGGGCCGCAGCAAATGTCGTGGGTGGACTTGTCCTGGTCATGTGGATCATTGCGCCCATCTTATGTACGTTGAAACCCTATATTATTGTAGGGCATTTGTGTGCTGACAATTCTCACAGATTACAAAAACGTCCTGTTCTCAGGATACCTTCCTATCCTGTCGTCGGCGGTCTTCGATAACAGAGGGAAGCCATACGATGTCAGCAAGATCTTGACGCCCGACTTCTTGTTCGACAAAGAAGCCTACGACAATTACTCCAGGGTGTACCTCCCTATAACCTACGTCCTGTCATATGGGGTACAATTTGCAGCTCTTGCGGCGTTGCTCAGTCATACGGCCTGCTGGCATGGCCGCGACATCTTGCGGCAGTCCCGACAGGCGTTTAACGAACGACATGAGAAATCTGCAGTTGAATATCAAGCTATCCCGACGACCGAGAATGACTACAGTCTGCGAAGGATCGATAGCTCTACCATGCGAGCCAGCGGCGAAGATGTGCACAACCGCTTAATGAGAAGGTACGAGGATGTGCCAATGTGGTGGTATGCCGGCACCTTCGTCACCATGTTGGCGGTTGGAATTTTTGTTGTCGAGTACTATCCAGTCCATCTACCGTGGTACGGGCTGTTGATGGCACTAGGAATCACGACGGTGCTTTTCATCCCAGTGGGGATTGTCATGGCCATCACGAACCAACACAGCAGTTTGTATCTGATTTGCCAGCTGATCTGCGGTGTCGTCTTCCCCGGACGACCCGTGGCCAACATGGTCTTTGTGACATACTGCTACATCAGCTCGGCGCAAGGGATCAAATTCTCGTCCGACCTGAAACTGGGCCATTACATGAAGATCCCGCCGAAACTTTTGTTTAAAGTGCAAATGACAGCCACGCTGGTATCGAGTCTGGTGCAGATTGGGGTTCTTAATTGGATGTTTGTCAACATCCCCGGCATCTGCACGCCGCAGGCGATCAACGGATTCAACTGTCCCATCGCACGCGTCCATTTCAACGGCAGCATCCTCTGGGGCGTCGTTGGACCACAGCGGTTTTTCGGCCCAGGAGCCCTCTATCGACATTTAGTCTGGGCGTTTCTCATCGGCTTCGTCGCCCCCGTCCTGATCTGGCTGCTCGGTCGGGGCCGCAAGAAGACCGTGTGGAGAAAAGTCAATTTACCCGTCCTGTTCGGCAGTCTGTCCTGGATCCCGCCGGCCACGGGGCTCAACTTTTCCATCTGGGGCGTCGTCTGCTTCGCCTTCAACAGTCTCGTGAAACGCCGCGCTTCGGCCTGGTGGGGGAAATACACTATGACCATGTCGGCCGCCTTGGATTCCGGGCTGGCGTTTTCGTTGGTCGTTGTCTTTTTTGGATTCGTCTATCCCGGATGGATGGATAACTTCAAGTGGTGGGGCACGGAGATCTATAAGCAGGGCTGTGACTGGAGAGCTTGTCCTTGGATTTCGCTGAAGCCGGGCGAACGGTTCGATCAACAATAAGTCGAAGAGCAGATGAACATTTGCTTATCTTACGCTTTGGATATCGGCCTGGAGGACACGGAATTTTGGACACAAGAGACCGCTGCGGTGGAGGTCCGTCAGCTACGAGTAGCCGACTACTCGTAGTACTATCAGTTACTGGGAGCACAGCACAGCACTGCAATGCAGCGCCAAACATGCCCCAGTCCCTTCTCACCCCATCCTATGGTCTAATTCCTATAAGCCGTGGTGTGCCAGTGGTATCCGCCTTCTCTTGGACAATGAAGAGTCCTTGGAACCTATATGGTGGGCCCCTTTTGGGAGAGATTCGAAACATATAAAGTGTTTTTTGTTTTGCAGCGGTTTAGGTTTAGTGTTTACTCCACAGCATACCATCGGTGTCAAGGATATGATAAGGCATGTTACAGCTTAGGTGCGCTGCTGATGCGATTACGGATATGGATATGCGATAGAACGAATACGAAGGCATGAATGACCAGACCAGACCAGAGACAAATCAACAACAGAATAGATTATACTTTCTGCTTCGCAGCTTACTGCTCTGTAGTGCTCTCCCTTGACAACTTGGACCTCGACTTGCATGCTGGATTCTATAGCCCACTGCCCTTTGAAATTCCACCAGTAGTCGTTTCAGGCTGAGTCGCATTGAGCAAAGGGCTGAGATGGATTGATTTTGGCCCCGACTTCCGACATCGATCTTGCATGGGACATGTGGCATAGTACGCTCAGAGGCCCCGTTGTTCAGCCAGATGGTCTCCGAACTGCCGAGCCATTGCGCGAGAACCGTATCAGCATAGAAAAGTAGCAAGCCCTTTCGGTGTACGACTGAACTCCAGCACCAGCAGTAGATAGTGGACTTAGTGAATAGGGTATCTTTCGACGAAACCCCCTCTGCCGCGGGGAGAGGGTCAGCCACGGTCGGCGCCGGTGAAAGTCTTAAAACACGACCCGGTGTCTCGGTGGGACACGTTGGGACCTGAGGAGAATTGATCCCAGAAAACTGACGGCGCGACCATGACTGCACTGGACCTAAGGTAGAAGAACAAACAAAGCCACCCGAACTCGCGCTGCTGGAGCACATATCCAACCGATTCTCTGCGGCCGCCGCAGAGTGGTGAACAAACTGCCGCAATCATTGCCGGGTCGAGGAGTGTCAAACAATGCTGCAAGGACTGCGAGCGACTCGATGCTTCGGTCCTGGCATGTTCTCATGAGGAGTCGAGAGGGACAGATTGGCAGGTGGAAACTCTCATTCTGGCCATAATTCTGGCGACGCCGGTACACTGCGCTGGCCTCTGCCAATCACGCAACATGCCGATCACTAGAACATCCACGCACTGCGTGTGTGACGACCAGCGCATAATGTGTTTGGAGAGTACGAAACACAGCTAGTCCTCGTTACCGCTCCAGGGCATCGATAACCATCGAGCCAAAGCTGCGAAGAGTTGAAAGTACAGTCTGGGCATCTGCAGCTCATGTAGGCCAGATTGACGACGGTCCTCAGCTTAAGCAACGAATACCGCGCGCTTTTGTCATCTATTTTTCTCCGCCGCCGCCTCCCCCCATAGAAAGTACGGCAACGATCATAAAGACCCACCAGTACTTCTGGAAGAAGCTCTTTTCTTGTTGCTCCTCTTGGGCAACTTCCTTTCCCTCGGCGTCCACCTGCGGTGGCTTCCGGGTTGTAAGAACTGGTGCAGGGCCAGGGCCCGCGACAAGAAGGTTGACTTTGATGGGCTCGTTTGCAGCTGCCTTTTTGGCGGCTTCTTCCCTTGCTTTCTTGGTGTTTGGAATCGGGGGCGGTGGTGGGATGGGCTTTCCCTTTGCTTTGGCCCGCTCAACCTTCTTCTTGTACCGCTCCTCCTCAGGAGTCAAGGGTGGCGGCGAAAGGCTCGAAACGGAAGCCGAAAACACTGAGCCGTCGAGAGGTGAAATCCAGAGATCGATCTTCTGGTGGAAATCCGGGTTGAATGTGTCAAGAGTCGTTACGGTCGCGCTGCCATCGGGGAGTAGGATTCGCAGTAGTCGGGACGAAGTGGGTTCTGGAGTCGTCGACTTTTCGGATTCAAGGCTTGGAGGAGTCCAGGATGTGAGAGCATGTTTCAATGACTTAGGGTCGTAGGAGAACGTTCCTAAAGGCTCGACCGATGAGGACCCGACCAACTGATAGGAGAGCGTAACTGAATTAGGGTGGTTGCCAGCATCACTGCCGGCCAGCACAACGCAAAGGTTGGCTGCGAGCAGCAACAACCCGCGAAAAGTAGACACCATTATGCCTCGTTTATCCTCTGGACAGAAAGTCTGTGATGTGTTTATGTAGCTGAGGTGTTGAGGTCCTGGCAACCTGCGAATGCTGGTGTCTATTACCAGGTAGTTAGGACCCATCCCAAGGCCGGCATTACAAGCGGCGCCTGTAATGGAAGGTTAGCCGAGCAGAAGTCGCAGCACAATCACTTCAATCGCACCTGCCTCGTAAAAGTCATTCCTTCCTCAGCAGTGAAGACAAAATGTAGTCACGATGGACTTCCTCCAGGTTTCATCTGGAGATGACTTCTCCATCACTCCCACCCGGAAGGGCTCCACAGAGTTCGACTTTGGCTCAGATTCAGACGACATGGCGACCATCAGAGAACCAGAAAGCAAGATCGACAAGGACAAACTACATCCCGAAGTACTCAAGAACATTGAACTCCACCAGGGTTTCATGCGTCGCGCAATCAACGTCGCCGAGGAGGCGTTGGCTGGAGGCGAGACTCCTGTCGCCTGCGTCCTGGTCCACAATGGAGAGGTTGTCGCTCGCGGGATGAACGACACCAATCGATCTCTCAACGGTACTCGACACGCCGAATTTCTCGCCATCTCGGAGTTCCTGTCCAAGTTTCCTGCCGAAAAGCTCAAGGAGACCGATCTCTACGTGACCGTCGAACCTTGCATCATGTGTGCTTCGGCCCTGAGACAGTATGGAATCAGATGTGTCTACTTTGGATGTGGAAATGATCGTTTTGGTGGAAATGGCAGTGTTCTGGCAGTCAACTCTGACAAGGGGCTGGAGGAAGGATATCCAAGCTACGGGGGTATCTTCAGGAAAGAAGCCATTATGTTGCTCCGCAGGTTCTACATCCAAGAGAATGAGAACGCACCAAATCCTCGAGCAAAGGGGAATCGGGAACTGAAGCCGGTAGTCTAAGAATGGTAACAGCCAGCGCCGCACTCGAGATGAGAGGAAATGTGGTACAGTCGGCGCAAGAACAAAATATTGCAGGGATAGCATTGCGAAACTTGGCGCCAGAAGAACACGGGCTTGAATGGCAGATTCATCTACTTCTTGACACCGATAGCTCCTTCCATTTGCCGAATTCTTACCCGAACCTGCCTCAGGAGTGGTTATGAGCAAGGATACCCAGTTTCTTTTTCAATGACAATCCATTTCGATTTCAACCCAGGCTTCACCGTCGAGTGTCTACCCCAGCCATCATTCGTTATCCAGCAATCTATGTGTTTATGTTGTTTATGTTACGACTTTGCAACCAATCTCGATCATTTTTAGAAACACAATGACCCTTATTACCAGGCGGCGGCCTGCCGTCATGGCTAGCGACGAGATTAATCCGGAGAGAGCCATTTCTCTGCGTGTCTGCGAAATTTGCCTCGAGGAGAAACCTAGACGCGGCGATTTCCCGCTGTTTACGTGCTGCCAACACCCACCAGTCTCATGCAAGTCATGCATTTTGAAACACGTACGATGGCGCTTGAGACTCAGACCGAAATGGGAGACTATTACCTGCCCGTCTTGTGGGGTTCTTTTACCAGTGCCTGAGTTGAAGGCAGTGTTGGGGGAGACTGCTTCAGCACACATCCAAGGGTGGATCGAGTCACATGTCTTTCTTAGGAAAGGCTCATGGCGAGGCTGTCCCAAGCCGGGCTGCCTGTATGCAGGCTGGGTCCTTGAAGGAACTAAGACCAAGAGAAAATGTCCAGCTTGTGGCACAGAAGTCTGCACTCGACACCTGATAACGTGGCACCAAGACAGAACCTGCCAGCAGTATGATGCCATGATGCCACCGGAAGAGAAGGCACTGTGGCAGTTCCTCTGGCTGGAAACCAAAACGTGTCCCACGTGTGGGATGCGCACGTCGAGGCCGGAGCATTGTGATGCGGGCGAATGTAAGTGCAAATCTCAACAAGACTCGCGATTCTTGTTAACACGGAAAGGCATCGTCTGTGGCACGTGGTGGGCTTGGGAGAAGAGAACTATCGTGCAGCCCTTATTGATCGAGCCAGGAAAACTGAAGGAGCGACTGGCTTCCATCTGGGGCGAGTTACGGCCCAAAGGGCGTGGCAGATATAGAAAGAAAACAGATGTCGCATCACGCGGCTTGCTACCAGTGCCGTGGCGATTGCGAAGGTCGGACACAAGCCCTCCAACCAAAAGTCAGTCTGACCAAACGATAAATGGCGACGGAACAGCGGGGGGAGTGCCAGAGGATGTGCTCACGCTCTCTGGTCTGAGTGATCACGTCGATGAGGGCGCCCCATCGCAGCAGTCCCCCAGGCGGGGATTCCTTGTGGACGGCTTTGTGCGCTGGATTGAATACTACAAGGACGTATGCTGGCCGAGGTTCCTGACTTGGAGGATGGAGTACCTCCAGGCCGAAGGGATCTATTTTCGAGAAAGAGAAATGTCCAACTACCGACGAAGGCCGGTGCAGCTTACCCGTCGTGGCATTGAAGCAGTCCAACTTTGCTGCGACGACGGCTTCTCCACGACCGGGTCAAGGGTTGCAGACTGGCTGGAGCAGGTACACGCACCCTGCGGCGATCTCAATCCAGAGCCAGGACGCGGGACTTTGTGGAAGCGGGTTCAAGTGCCATGTCGCCAAGTCGATCACAATGGAAACCTGATTATGCATTTTCAACCGGAGTCGCTTCCTATGGAAGAGGAACCACTCTCTCCCCAACTGGGAACTCCAGCAGTTGCGGCCTGAAGTACCAGTGGCCCTTGAGGTACCAAGTATAGGTAGTCGTTGCAGTCTGAGAGCAGTCTGAGGCGGTGGGATATACGACGTAGATTGGGTTGAATAGCTAGTTTGGCAATGAATAGACAAGTCACTACTATTGTGCAGTAGGAGTCTTCAATCAGACAATGCAACGAGGCCGCGGTGAAAAGGGGCTGCTTAGTCAGTGTTTAGTCATCCGGAATGTCGGCGCGGCAGAGTCACTCCATTCACAGTTTCACTGCGCAACTGCTTCGTCCTTGACCTGTGCGTTGGTTCCTTGGGCGCTACGAATTATTTGGCGCGCTCTCGAGTCCACATCTCATCCATCACCCATCACAACACGAGCCCAGTGCTTCCTTTCCTCCAGGCTACAGTACTTCTCCTCTTCAACTTCTTCTCATCCTCACTGCCTGGTTTTCACTTTGTATTTAGCCCAGGTGTCACCGCTGATTCGAAAAAAACCGCGTCACCTGTGAGACAGATTCAAACGGTTCCACGCGCCGCACCTTTCGACCCTCTGATACCCATCAGAATACTCCGCAACCTTAGGACGTTCCTCGAGTTCTCCTCCAGCTATATATCTGTCTACAATGGCAGCGACTCGTCCTAGAAAGGCCGCGGCGGTAGAGGCGACCAAGAAAACAACAAAAACCACCGCCACTTCGAAAACCGCCAAAGCTACCACCACAACTACCACCACTACAGCTGCCAAAGCTACCAAAGCTACTACCGCCACCAAGGCCGCCAACATCAAGGCCCGAAATGACAATGCTGGTGTCGCCACCGTTGCTCCTCACCCGAAAAAGGTGGTCGGCAAGCGCAAGGCTGACGACGAGGAAGAGGATGATGCCAAAGCCAAGGGTGTCAAGCGCGTGAAATCAGAGGCGGCGAAGCCTGCGCCAGACTCAAAACCTGCGGAACAAAGGGCGGCCGCGCCCAAGACTGCGACGGCCCGGAAAGTCAAGCCTAAGGCAGAGATCAATCACGCTCCCACTGAAAAGCTGAATGTCTATGTTTTTGGCGAAGGTTCTTCTGGAGAACTGGGACTTGGAAGCGCCAAAGGGCAGACGGAAGTCAAGAGACCACGATACAATCCCAACCTGAGCCCCGACACGGTCGGAGTGGTTGCTCTGTCAGTCGGAGGGATGCATACTGCGGCTCTTACACATGGCAATCGGATCTTGACCTGGGGTGTCAATGACCAAGGTGCTCTGGGCCGCGACACTAACTGGGAAGGCGGTCTTCGAGACATCGACGAAGACGCAGGCAGCGATGACGACGATTCTGACAGCGGCTCCGAAACCGCCGTCAACCCGAAGGAGTCAACTCCGGGCGAGGTGGACATGTCTGGCGTTCCCGAAGGAGTGGTCTTTACTCAACTTGCCTGCACCGACAGCGCCACGTTTGCCTTGACTAGCGAGGGTGAAGTCTATGGATGGGGTACATTCCGATCGAATGAAGGCATCTTCGGCTTTGACCCTACGACGTTGATCCAACTACGACCAAAATTGATCAAAGGTCTCAAGAACATCATCAAGCTCGCTGCCGGAGCCAACCATGTCCTCGCCCTCCAGAGCAATGGGATCGTGCTTGGCTGGGGATCGGGCCAGCAGAATCAACTTGGACGACGGATTCTGGAACGACGAGCCGCCAACAGTCTGGTGCCGATGCCGATCGGTCTACCCAAAAAGATTGTCCACATTGGAGCTGGTGCATACAACTCGTTTGCTGTTCGTGAGAATGGAGATGTGCTGTCATGGGGTCTGAACAACTTTGGTCAAACCGGTATTCCCAAGGAGTTTGATGAGACCGGTGCAAGCAAGAGTGCCGACGTTCACCATCCCATTGTCATTGAGACTCTTCACGGCAGAGGCCAGGTCATCTGCATTCAAGGTGGAGCTCATCATACCGTTGCTGTCACGGACAAGGGCGAGCTTCTGGTATGGGGTCGACTTGATGGCAATCAGTTGGGTATCAAGGTGTCCGACCTGCCGCAGGAACATATCGTGCGAGATTCTGCAGGTCATCCTAGGATTCTTACGGTTCCAGCGCAGATCCCCAACATTGACGCTGTTCACGCTGCCGCTGGGTCCGACCATTGCATTGCCATTGACAGAAAGGGAAAGGCATATGCCTGGGGTTTCAGCACAACATACCAGACTGGACTGGGGACTGACGATGATGTCGAGGTGGCCACAATGATTGACAACACAGCTGTGCGAGACAAGAAATTGGTTTGGGCCGGTGCCGGTGGGCAGTTTAGCGTTCTTGCAGGGCTTCCCACTCCGGTGGTGAATGGGGTCGACGGCGGCGCCAATGGACACGCGTGAGCGATAGCAAGAAGCGGACTGCAGGGATTCTTGCGAGAAGGGCGATTCAAGTCAGGTGTGCAGTTCACCTGCGAGATGAGGCACTCGAGAGCATTGGAGGTGCACAACCAACGTTTCTGGAAAAGTTCTTCTTTTTGTTTCTTGCGATTCGCGATGCTTCTCAACAGCTTGTGTTAGATAATGGATTTTGTGCTTGTGTAACAATAATTTTTTCGAGGGTGATGGTATAGGTCTGGTCGGGTCAGGCAAAGCAGCGAGGCAGGCATATGCTATGGGGTCCCTTCGCATACATCAGGATGATCATCAGCATGAGAAAGGACGATAGTATAGCAACAGCAATAAAGCTCACCATCAGCACGCCAGTCTCAGCTGCCAGTACCTTGCGAGCCTCTTGGGATTGTAATAACACAGAGTTTTCGCGAAATGGCCTCAAAACAATAAATGCATTGGTTGGGTATATTGTATCGATTGTACTACACCATAGTTGCGACATCATGCTGGGGTCGGTGTTGGTGATGGTGTTGATGCTATGTACTCATATCAATATATCATATTTGTGTTGTGTTGTCGTGTGTAGTACGAGTGATGTATACCTAGGTCCAGTGCTTACTGTAGGTATTGCCTACTACCGCATCGAACGGGCTTGTTTTTTTTTGTCCTGTTCTGTCCTGATCAAGATATGCCATGCTTATGGATTACCCAGATAGCAAGGACTCACGCCATAATCATAACCTGGAAGCAAGTAGGTACACACAGGACTGAATCGGACTAAATAGAGGTAGAGAAGGGCCATGCTAGTAGTAGGTAGTTGGTCATCGATAATGCTTCCCCGGATTCCACTTTCCACTTCCACCTCCACTTCCACTTCCGTCGGAGTCGAGTTCGCTTCGCGACAAAAGGGTCCGATCCGATGATAAACACCCCACAGACAACGCCCCTCCTTTCCACACGTTCCAAAATACCTAGGTACATACTCCTCTCGGGTCTCCAATTCGGGAGGGAAGATAGATTCGTATATATATCTGTGTGCTCTACTGCCGTGGCATAGAACCAAGAAGTGTCCGAGAGTATACGAAAATTCTACGTTGTGGTTATCGGATCAGGGCCAACAAGAACAAGAACAACGACTGCTAATACACCGGCAGTACTACGTACAATTACTACCGGAGAGGCGGGATAGCTTTGTTCGGTATCGAATATAAAACAAATTGAATTGAAAGCAGCATCATTATCGCCTACACTACAGTTCCACTCTTGTCAAGGGGAGCACCACCACCAATATCACCACATCGGGTATCAAGAAGACCACCGTCAACACCACTACTATCAACCCGACTCTACAACCACTATCACCACTATTATCAAGCCCACCACCATCAGCACACTGTATTCAACACCGTCATCAACACCACCACCATCCCTAGACTTCCAACCATGTCTTCTTCTTCCTCTTCCGCACCACCCATCCCATTCTCCTCCCTCCCCCTCCACAAATCCCCCACCTCCGCCCGCCTGAACGCATGGGGCCTCTACGGCGATTCCGACGAACTCGGCTTCCTCAACCGCCAAACACCCGACCTCATCGCCGCCGCCGCATCCAGCGAAATCCGCACCGGAACACGCATCCCGCTCGACGCTCCACTAGACTTTCAAGGCGATTTACCCCTTTTTGGCCGCCAAATCTTCCATAAACACGTCTACCAGAAGAAACCGCGCATCGTGCACGACGACACATGGAGCTTCAACACGCAGAGCAGCAGCCAATGGGACGGGTTGAGGCATTTCGGGTATCAGAAAGCCGAGAGGTTTTATAATGATACGACGGTGGAGGATATTGCGGGAAGTGGACCAAAGGGGACAAAGAATCCGAATGTACTGGGGATTCAGAATGTTGTTGAGCAAGGGGGGATTATGGGGAGGGGGATTTTGGTTGATTTTCGGCGGTGGATTGAGGAGGGGCCGGGGAGGGAGGTCGTTGCCGGAGCCGGGAACCACAATGGCGACGGTAGCAATGGTAAGACTGGTTTCAAGTTCAGCAGCTTCGAGTCTACACCCATCAAATTCGAATGGTTGCTCGAAACGCTCAAATGGCAAGACAACACTGTCCCAAAATACGGCGACATCTTGATCGTTCGATCGGGTTTCTTCAAAAGCTACTATAATGCCACCAAAGAACAGCTACAAATGTTGGCCGAGCAGCATCCGCCCAGTCTGGGCGGCGTCGAACAGTCGGATGAAGTGTTGAAATGGATTTGGGACAATTTTTCCGCCGTGGCGAGTGATCATCCGAGTTTTGAGCGGTGGCCGTCGCCGCTGGATTGGAGTATGCATGAGGTCCTGTTGGCTGGGTGGGGGTGTCATATTGGTGAGTTGTTGGATTTGGAGGCTCTGAGTAGAGAGTGTAAGAGGTTGGGCAGGTGGTCGTTTTTCGTGGCGAGTGTGCCGTGTTATGTGCCGGGTGGGGTTGCTAGTCCGGTGAATGGGGTTGCTATTTTTTGAAGGGGGAATGGACAGAGGATGAAGGAGGGGGCAATCGAATGACATGAACGAGTGAATGAAAGGAGTTGACGTAGACCTAGTTACTAGTCGTCTTGAAGGGGAGCATATGAATGGGAGTCAACTGTACATAGCGTGAAGATGAGAGTTGTACAAAGCATGAGGATGGAGTTGGTACGGGAGAGCAAGTTGTACTGGAGTCCGAGATGGAGTGAGAAGCGAATGTCAAGACCAGATTTTGCAGCTGGCCGGAGGAGAAGAGATGAGATGAGATATGCTGTGCTTGGACCGGAGTGGTTTGCGAGTATTGTGTCTTTCTGGTTGAGCAGATCGCAATGCGGCTGACGCGGACGAGATGTGTGCCATGAATGATAAGCTGAGGACACTGGAGGAACAAGTGTACTCAGTTCGGAGCCTGTTCCATTTAACCCTGGAAGTCGACAGTCAACTGGGGGCACGATCAGTACAACCAAGTATCCTCTACTACACTATACCGTTGTGTCGTCCAAGCACAGCAATCTTTTAAGTAGAGAGATCATGGAACTTCATTTCATGTGCCATAGTACAAAGACGTCTCTGCATTCGATATTACCTAGGTGCCATAGCTATCTGTTCCTCCCGGATGATTCCGTTCCGTCCAGCCCAAAAATATCATTTCACATAATGTTACAGGTCAAGACCGGCCAGCGGACTAAGTACCTTCGTTAAGGCACGAAACAATACATTCTGGTGTCAAGTCAATTCGACCATGATAAGTCCGCTATGCTGGAGCAAGACGATAAAAAGTGCCAAACGATGCTGCCTCGTGGGTAAAAGTAACCAATAAGAAAAAGTGCTCAACGAGAGTTGAGTCAAGAAATGAACATGTGGTGTGCATAGCTGGTAGATCGTGTGTGTTGATAAATGTCATATGCATGCCATGATGATGACTTAGATGTCTGCGTCTCTCAAACCACTGCAGTTAGCCTGAGCGACAAGACAAGCCAGTAAGAGAAAGTGACATGATCCGAAGCCTGGTACTGTAAATGGCAGTGAGCAAAAACCTGATTCTCCCTGTTGCACGCCGTGCATACAATTAGGAGAGCCGAGTGATTGTGGGGGTTTTTTGCCAGTGCTGGTTTTTGTTTAGAGGCTTCGGCTCCGCTTTGGTTTTCGTTGCTCGTTGTTCAATTTGTTCAAAAGGATAGACAGACTCCTGCTGATCCAGCTGCTTAAGCCGATTTCCGTTCGCTCCATAGCCCAGTCCGGGTGCTGGTTTCAACTCCAGGCGCCGAAACAGTAAAATGATGGCCAAGCAACAAGCAACGAAATCAGGGTGTGATGGATGGTTGTTTTTTGGTTGTTAAGACGAAACCGGTTCGAATCGGCCGGTTCTAATTTCGCCTGTCAATCCAATCCATCGTCATCCTGTGTTTCTGGTCTTCCAAGCTGTAGGGGCATGCATGAGGTTTTGCCGCCCTCAAGAAATGAGGATGAGGAGTCGAGTGATGATCAAAGGTCATGCCGAAATTGGCTTCGCATTGACCTTTGTATAGATCTGCCGCAGGCGTTGTGGCCCGTTGGATCGGATCACCGCCTGGAGCAAGCATTGTCCGGCCTGAGGCGTCGACCGCCGTTGGCGAGTGGAAGCGGGAGTGAGGATTTGCTATGCGCTGGCGAAGTGCTTCTGCCCAGCTATGATGAGTTGGGGTGCGCGTCCGAGACTCGGACTGCGAATGTGATGGGGATTGTCCCTTGGGAGTCCCCTCGTCATCGACTGTTTGTGTCGAATGAGACACCATTGTATGGGACGATATCTCTTCTGGTGCAGGCTGAGCCGTGCCTAGTGAAGGCTGTTGACTTGTAGACTCGCTTGCTACAGAGCCGAAGGAATATTCGCCCGAGTTTTCCACTTCGATGGTGTGTTGTAAAGATGGCGTACTGACCAAGATTGGGATTTCAACCATTGACTTTGACAAGTTATGTGCCAACAATGTGTGCACTTTGATTGTTTGTATGTCAAGTAAGTAGTGGTAGTGATAGCTTTTGGTATAGATGTGACAAAAGTCGGTCAATCTGGGGAAGGGGGAGCTAAATAACTGCCATTATGGTGGTGTATTATTTATACCGTGATGTACGGACCCCCGGACCTACCACTATGCAGGGGAGGCAGTGCATATGAGTGGATATCCATGCTTCCTGATCCTCGGCGAGCATTCCGCCATCCAAGGGAACGGGAGGGACAGTGCTGGAATGACTCGACCGAGACACATCCAGGCAGAGAGGGAAGAGAATCACGCACGCGACCAACGTCCAATCCAGAAACTTTTATGTAACACGCACCTCCGCGGCATATTGGACCACAGCAGGTTGTTTGGGGGAACTTCCTCATGTTGACGCATCATCAGTTTGTGAGTTTCACCGCGGCACGATGAACAGTAGGTCGTAAGAACATAAAGTCAAGTGTCGCCGAACGCAGCCGGGTGCATGTGGCATCGGGTACCGGAGGGACCACTGATAGGATGGCCCGGTAAAAGCCACTTCTCTCCATCGTGGCTAGTAACTGGAACCGTCAGATGATGGTGAAAAGAAGCGAGCACGAATGGGCCTCGACCAAAAGTGGAACAACAGAGACGCGACCATCATGTCCAGGTAAAGAAATCTGGGGTAACCAGGACCAGGGTTCCTCGTCTTTCCCACAGTACAAAGGTCCTCATCTGAACTGACAGGACATGGACACGGGAAAATGGCGCAGGGATAGATGCACAGCATGATGAAAGTGTCTGATCAGCAGTGATCGAGGAAACTCGGATCATGAAGATTGGACTGGAATCAGTTGAAGTTGGAACGTGGTGGTTCGACTGGCTGTGACAATACGATACCAGACGTTGGAAGAGACGTGCGGAACAAATACCTCAATCCCTCCCACAAAAGTCCCTCAATACCCACGAATCCTGCCGTCTGACCGTCACCAGACGCAATATCGACGGGCAGTTGGCCACCTCAGCATCGCAGCGACCGTACAATGTTGTCCTGGCTCTGGCTGGTGTGACCGGGTAGTTCGGTAAAGTACCTTATCATGCCACATTTCAGTGGCACCTGCGACAATTCTCGACGCAACCAACAGACCCTGAAGCCAGACACGGCACCCACCATCCAGACTCACCTCACTGGTGCTGTTGTTGCATGCATGATCTGTGCCCTGACTGATACAACACAGCAAAAATGAGCGCAGCATGATTTTCACGAAAACTCGGCTGGCCATGACGAGGCCTGCCAATGCGTGTCGTGATGGACGTACACGACATAAAAGGCCTTGACAAAATACTCACCTCGCTGGTGGGTGGAATCCAGCACTGGTCAAACACCCAGACATAACACTACAACATCAACACAAATTAGTGCCAGTACAATAGTACCATAACACCACACAACCTCAAAGTCACAAGCATTAAAAAAATGATCTCTCAAACAGCACCCACCGAACACACCACAGGACGAGAGAATCCCTCACCCAAGGATTATGCCGGTGTAGCATTCTACAGCGACTACGATCTCACCGAACTCCTATACAAAACCCCCGTGCTCGACTCAGGGTTCCTACCACTTGAACCCGAGGACGATGCACAAACACACTCCCACACCCACACCACCACAACCACCACCACACCAAAGGCCCAGGTCCAATCTTCAAACACATCCAAATCCGATGGCACGACGACGCCTCCTCCTGCCACAGCTGCAGCAGCCGCCAAGACAAAGTCGGCCATGAAATCCACGTCACCATCCAGCAACAACAAACAATCGTCAGAACGGAGACCTAGCTTCATTGCGGTCTCGACGCCAACAGTACACCATCATGAGCATGAGCACGCTTCGGCGCACAACGTCGGCCACCACGGCCGCAGACGACATTCGTCCCACTCGCATGTGCCCATGAGCTGGTGGCCAGAGAGCGATTTGATTGCCCAGCATCATTGGGTCGAGCGAGATTGCGGCTCGGCCGACGAGGAGGAGGAGATCCTGGAAGAGGAAATGTGGGCTGATTGCTTTTACGATTGAATGATGAAAATGAACCGACGAAAAGGTCAAACCCTCCTTCGAGGCATTAGTTTGGAGCGATTCCATGATTTGGCGTTTCTCCTACCAATTTTTCAACCACAGTCACAGGCGCATTGGATCTAATGAGGGAAAGGTGTTAATGGAAGTTATCCACGCCACAGCATTACTTCACAAAGCTGAAGGCTGTGTTATTAATTAATCCCCCGAATAGCCCATCTGCGGCATATTCTTGATAGTCAAAGGGCCGGGAGGGCCTATTGGATAATGAAGAAATAAAACGCTCATGAAAATCTCGTGGCCTCAAAAGAGTAACGTTTCAAAAAAAGAAAACAACAGTCTTTAATGGTAAGACTACGACCGGCATGGTGCTGGTTATAGTTCATCACTTACCTTCCCTATTGGCATTGGGATCTCGTACCATCACGGCTGCCTGGGGGAGTGATCGAATGCTACGGCTTCAGCAAGAGTATAATTGATTCGAGTCATGAACTGCAGTGTTTGATGAACATATTTGATGAGAATCAATAGGCTAGCAGCATCGAAAGATTCCTGCAAAAGGAAAAGAGTTCTCCGAGGCCGAAACATAAAGGCTCTCTCAACAGGCCTCCTGACCGGATCGCGTGCATTTCGGCAATAACCGACCCACAACCCACGTGTCCAGCTCGTACACAGATGGAAGAGCACTAGCTCTCTCAACGCCCATGGTATCTCCTATAACAAACTAGTCCCGTCCGCTAAGATATGTAAAACAATCGCCATGACGTTCGGGCGCCTAAGCGTCTTCAGTATGGATCGGAACATGCACAGGCTCAGCATGATCGTGCTCCAGTTTGGGCACGACAATCCTCAATAGGCCCGCATCGAGTTTGGCATGAGTATTATCCCGATCCACGTCGACGGGGAAATTGAACGCGCGCATCAAATCGCCAATCTGTCTCTCGTGAACGGTGAGGTGAGGTTCTTTCTTGGTCGTAGGGGCTGCCGTCTTAGCCTGCTCTGCTGGAGGTTGCTGTTGCTGCTCCTGTTGGTCACCAGCGACGGGCGGCGAACCATCTTTGTTTTCGGTGGGCGGTAGTTCCGGTTTGGTGGTTGCGTCTGACCCCGGAGCAGGAGCAGAACCAATGATGGGAACATCAAAGAGCTCCGACTCCGGGATCTCCGGTCGGCTAACCTTGCTGGTGACCAACAAGGTGCGCATCGAGGTCCAGCGCAGATGGAGCTGTGACTTGTCCGAGATGCCCGGCAGCTCGACTTCAATGTAGAAGTTGGACATGGTCTCTCTCACGTCGGCCTTGGGGATGTGCACCTCCTGGTCCTTGTCGTGGAACAGTCGGTGGACCTTGTGCCCGAGGAAGGGTAGAGGTAGGTGGTGCAAGTGGCTCCCCTTCTCGGGGTATGTGTGCGAGACATAGGTCGTTGGATATGGTTCGACCTCGGGGTATGAGTATAGGAATGCCATTGTTGACTTGTGTTTGTGATTGTTTCAATGATAGGTGTACCTAGCCTTGACCAGGATTGGAGTTGTCTGTGTTTGTTGATGTTTGTGCTTGATTTACCTTTGTTCATCTTACCTTTCGAGGGCGTCGGGTTGTATTTGTCTCCATTTCGTTGCCCTCCCCCAGGTGGCTTGCAGAGGTGACCCCTCGCCAGAGTATTAGAGTGGCCGAGGCATTGTTGCCAAAGGTAGACTGTCGCGTGGCCTCCTTTTCGTGTTTGTTGACGCCAGAAGCGGCGCGGCGTTTCTCACTCACCTTTGGTCATGGAGACGAGCTGGTCGTCGCGACATCATGAGATACCAAGACTCACGATGGAGGGGTAGTGGCGTACAGCGACGGTGATGGTGCAGAAGATGGGCCTCCCACGTCGATCGTGGAGTGATGTTGATACCCGAGTTTCAATACCACGGATCTTGGCCGGCAGCGCTAGTCTGAGTTCAGTAATGTTTGGGACGATGGGCTGCTATAGCATATTTACCTCGCTCCTAAATTTTGCGCGGTAGGAACTTTCCGGGCGCCCAGAGAAGGCTCCCGGCCACAGGAAGCTTTGCACTAGCAATTATAGCCTCTCTAACTTTGTTATTGGGCCGTATCATTGCGTCTTATTGGGATCTAGACGCAGCTAGCCAACTGCTAGTCGTCTAGCCGAGCCATAATCACGGGCCTCCCGAGCCTTGCCAGTGCTCATGCCCGGAAGGGGGCTGTTGCAATCTGTTTCTTAGGGGCTCGACCACCCGATGGGCCCCTAGCAATTGTCGCTCACCGGGTCCAAGGGCGCCGTCATCCCACTAGCATCTGGGCTTAGGAAGCCAGACAGGTGGCAGGAGCAGGAGCAGTAGCAGCCCAGCAGCCCTGGTGGAGGTCTGACTCTGACGCGCCGGGCGCAGCACACGCAAAGGTCAGGCAGGGTTACGGGTAGCTTGCTTTTCTTCGTTTGCTCGGGCAGTGACCATATAAAAGCTCCAGTGCATACATCCTCGATTGGCTACCACTTCTTTCCTTCCTCCAAGCAAAACAAAGACATAACTCCCACACCGAAGAGTTCAAGAAACTCGTCAGCTCAATCGCTACCCTACACATTCGCTACAACCCACTACATTTTGTGGTACACCCCCAGAAACACCGCAAAAATGATGCGAACAACCATCCCAAGAGCCTGTATGACCAGGATCCGGACACCGGCATTTTGTCAATCATTTGTGACCTCACACCCTATGTGGAGTGAAGGTGACACAGGCGCCATCCGACCTGGCGGTGTTGCTTCCAGGTAAGAAACCATAGCTCCCCGCAAGAGACCAAGATGCAGGTAACTGACAAGACCGACAGTGACACATTCAACCGCCGAGAACAAGCTTTGGAAAACATGTACTTTAAGCAGCACGAGCTTGAAAAGTAAGCAGTTACCAACCGTTGCAATCCGCAGCGTTCCGCAGCTGCCTGTGATAACAAGACTAATGCTAACTCGTGTGCTACTTCAGTATCAAGAAGATGAGAGAAAAGCTCCTCGCTCAACGGAAACAGCTCGACGAGGTCGAGAGCCACTTGAACGAGATGGAACAGGCTGCAACCCAAAGAGCTGCCGAGGCCGAGAAACAATCGAAATGACTCGCGCAAAGCAAGCTCTAATGACTTGATGAACAACACCTTTTGTGAGAACAAGGGCTGGCATGCCCCTGCGGTCTCGTGGAACAAATCTAGATGTGGACATACAACAACAAACAAACATCCCTAATATGGGAGGAAAGTCACATACCACCAAATTATCATGATGGGCCTCCCGGTCGTTATTACGACCTTGGTAGAAGGATCCCGCTGGAAACGCTGCATATCTGAACTGAACAGATAGCGGGACAGGCGTGTTCAAAATGGACACAGTACAAATGAGAACTTTGTTCAAACACAAGCTCGTATTGTTTTTTGATTGCCAACACTGCTAGATGCCTGCCGGTCTACCACTCGGATCGACGGTGAAACATGGTGTCGTTTCGCCTGAAGAACCTACGTAGATGCTGCTGAAAAGCGTTGATCTCCAAAACAGTGCCAGATCCCTCATCTTCCTTGAGCTCTGCCGGCAATCTCGTTGTACCAAATATCCGGCCAACTGTGCCCTTCCTGGCATTGCTAGAGAACAAAACTGCGGCGATGAGAAAATCCGGGGAAGCAGAGCTGCAAGATCCACTGATGAATCAGCGTTGAGCAGGACGCAGGACATCCCGAGCCTGATGCTACCCTGGTCAGGTCCCTGGCCCCTGTTGCGCGGCTCATCATCAGATGGCATCGCTTATGTAACCGTCACGCCATGTTGGTGAAAAGACGAAGGTACGTTGTACAGATACGAGGTTGAGGGACATGGCGGATCCTGCAGTCCAGGTGGAAAAGCCATCATGTCCTCAAATGTACAATCTGTAATACCATACCGTCAAGGCAACTATAACCAGTGACAGACTAGCAGCCCGGTCACGTTCATGGGAAGCTGGAAGTCTAGAAACCGTGTCATTTGACCCCTCGAGTTCATCCAATATCACGAAGCTTCTCAACCTCCGCGAAATCGCGCATCCAATGATGAGCCATTTTGCCCAGCGCTCGCAGTTTCCTCGACTCAACTTCCATCTCGCCGAGCGAGCAAGCATGAGATGAACCACTGGCGCCCTCCCCAGTCCGTCTAATCCGGGCGAAACCAGTGTCTGTCCTCTTCCCTCCCCTTCCTTCCGTGGTCTGGCCGGACCGGAGGCATGCTCGGGTTGAAGCCCCCACCCCATCATGCCACAAGCTAGGTACTAGTAAGTGTAGCCTGTGTCCGGGCGAGTCTGTGCAAACACGATGGAAGATCCAGTGAGACCCAGAAGCTGTTGATGTCGTAATGCTGCCTTGTGTGGAGATCTCGGCTCCTGTCCCAACAAGCTACTGTACAACCTCATAAGAAGCAGGCCGTGCCCTGTTCTCACTTTATAGTCCAGGCACATTCACACAAGTCGATCAAACAAAGCCAAACAACAAACCAAATCAAATCAACAACACTCAATCATCTGAGTGATCCTTTCTCAGTCAAGTCACAAACACAAAACACAAAACACAAATGGCACTTAGCGGCAACGGCGCGCCCGAAGGCGAGAACCTCTACCATGTGGTCTTCACGACCTCACACCTCCCCAAAGACGTCAATGCACAGATAGAAAAGGTGCGCGTGTGCGGCTCGTACACGACGCTACCTGCAGCCAAGGCGGCGGCGCACAGAACCCTCTTCGAAGCCGGCTACGAGCGAGAATGGTTCGACGACTACGAGACCAACGAGCAAGACTTCATTGCGCACAAAGTCAAGAGACGAACTGGTCTCTGCGTGCTGGCCAAAGCCCCCGACGGCACCACTTTCCGCGTCAGCGTCGCCACCACCCCGAACACTCTGGGTCTAAAAGGCGGCGATGACCACAAGGTCCACCAGGACTTGTACCACGTCGTCCAGACTAATATCTTGTACGCCGAGGACGACACCGGCGAGGAGAGAGAGCACAACGTCGAAGGCACTTTCACTTCCTACGAAGAGGCTCGGAAATTCGCCTCCCAAGTCCTCCTGGCACCGGAGGATGGCATCACCAAGGAATCCTTTGAGACGTACGATGAGGCTGGTCCAGATGAGAAGGACTGTGGATTCGGCGAGAATGTGGTCGTCCATGCTGTCGGCAAGAATGGCGAGAATTATCTCGTCAGTGTACTGAAGGGTCAAGAAATGGAGTCGGTCAGGTTGGCAGAGGCGGCTATGAGGATCCGGTCTGCATGATTGAAAAAGCAACTTAGGCCTGAATTTGTTGTAAAAAAGCCTCCTCTCAGTTGATTCGGCTGTGGCCAGGCTCTCTTTATAATGTCTGTTACGAATGTTCTAGCTCTGAATGTGAGAATTTGAGTCCAACTCAGTGAATGATGAGAGATCCTTTCACGTCTATGATTTCAAATTCGCAGTAGGCCTGGATATGACCAGAGCTATAGCGCTACGATTATATTTTGCAGTTGGCCTCTGCTGTAAGGGAGTATGTTGATCAGTAGCAATCTGATAAACGGTCCCTGTTGTACGTTGTAGATGCCTCGGCAAGTACTAGGCACCATCGGAACGGCGAAACAATATTCCGCGAATCCACCATACTGCATCTTCCCGCCCGGCAAATCCCGGCGCTGCCACCGGATATCGAATTCCTGACTCTCAGTTTGTCCCAACTTTCAGAAAAGAACGCTCTCAGTTCTTTTCACTTCTCCCTTATGCATCCATCACACCACTCTTTCCGCCCGACGGAGCCTGCCATTATACCTAGGTAATGGTGCCCACAGTTATCCGGTCACCGACATTAGAAGTGTGCTGCACATGTCAGTCATCTGGCCACGACATGGCGACCATTCCATTAGCCGAATATCCATTGCATCTTCAATCACTGCATAGGCACCCACTTCCTCAGTTGGCGATCCAGTACCGCGACCGCATACAACTACTACTCCTGTACCGAATTTACCGACTTTACTTTGTCCCAATAGTAACGTCCGGTCTCGCTTCCATGGTCATCCGTCGCCAGGCTGGCAATGGAAGTCACATGGCACATCCAGACTTTTTGTTCTTGATGCCCAGAGCCAAGAAGCATGATACTGGACCGGTCGACCACTGTCATGCCAGGCGAGAAAGACGTTGCTAATCCGGGGCGTTCCCAACTCCTAACCGGCGGCGTACTGTCCGCAGCAGCATTTCACTTTGTTCTGGAGCATGGGCCTCTCTGTGAGTTTTCGGATACCCGAGACTCGCTTCGCTTGTGACCTGTGCAGCTAGCTGCGCTCGATCACGCTGGAATTGATTGAAAAGAGGTAAAGACAAACCTAAACCGTTGGTTGTATATCTCGATCAGCCCCCGGGCCTATTCGCAGATGAAGTGTGGCCTTGCTTACAGTTACTTCCAAACAACAATCCAAAAGTGGATGAAGACCTTGTTCGATAATATCAATGACTTGATATTCCACCCACTCTTCATACAACAAACCCTATCATTCACCAAATAACCTCCAATCACATCTTCCATTATGACTTTATATTCTATCTGAACATATCTTATTTCGAACATGTATATTCCAAGAACACAAATCTCCATTGACCACCAGCCATCTCCATTTCTCCTACCGTCCGCGTCAACGCCGTCTCGGTTCGGCGAAGACTTGCTGTCTCTGTGCAATACAGATGCAATTATCTCACAGCATCACAATCTGGCACGGGCCGGCGTATCAGAAGAAGGCAGCACAAACAGCACAAGCGAGTCAACGGCGGTCATTGCGTCCGCGACATTTATCTCTGTGGCAGTGTCATGTCTCGGCATATTCGCCCTGATATTCGGGTAGGTACTGCTAAAACCAACATCAACGCCCGCGCATATCCATCTTACCATTCCATCTTCTCCCTACAGCCCCTCTGCTCCCCATGAACCAACCGCGGGCCGGTACCTTGGGTTTTCAAGGACATGAATGCTGACTAAAATCCTAGATTCGCCATCTACAAAAAATGCCTATCCCCAACACGCCGAAACGGAGCATCTGACGACGGCTCCTCCGACTCATCATCAACATCCACAACATCCGGTGATGGTGCATGGCAAATCGACTCCACCTACATCACCACTGGTGAAATCCTGACCGACAGAGAACTAATCGCCAAACGACACCGCAAGAGATTGAAAATCCTAGACAAAGTGGCCCCCATCCAATCCCTGCACGACTGGCGTGCGGACAAGACGACGAAACACGAACAGACGTTTGCAACTCTGGCGACGAAGCTGATTTGCGCCATTTGTTTGGATCTGATTGATGAAAAAGAACAGATTCGCGAATTACATTGCGGCCATGTCTATCATGCCCCGTGCCTGAATTTGTGGGTTGAACGGGGACATCATGATTGTCCGCTTTGCAAATTCGATATTTTGGGGTTGAATAGGAGGGCTGTCAAGGAATTGGGGACGCAGACGCAGACGCAGACGCAGACACAGCAGATACAAGAAGGAGGAGGAGGAGGAGGCAGAGGGGAAAATACTGCCACCGCCACTGGCAACGCTGCCACCGCTGCCACCCCTGCTGCAGCTGGTGGTCTTGTCGTGGACTCGGACGGTGATGCAGTCGTCTCGACGGAGCAGTCTCAGAGTCATTCTGAGCGAGGCGAGCGCTAGGGCGAGACCCAAGTCGGCCAAAATTTCCCGGCAAGGGACCCCATCACAAACTTGGACACTGGAAATAACGCAGTTCTGCCGTAGCAGGATCAAGTTGGAGCCGGTGGAAGAAATGGTGGCGACGGTCGAGCGACCGCGACAACAGACACAGGCACCAATGCTGTCGCTGTTGCTGTCGCCGTCGCCGTCGTCGATCCGGTACTCTCGAGTCATTCATGAATGACACGGCCAATGTCACGACAACAGTACTAGTACCATCGACAGGAGATCCAGCATGAACCAAGACCAACACCAACGTGGTATAAACAGTTTTATCAGCACCGACACCAACACCACTGGCAGCACAAACACCAGCCAGCAACCCCAACATGACCCCGCTATACCTGCATCCACTTCCCACCATCTCGGAAGCACAACCACAACCTCAACTTCGGGACCCTAGCTAGCTATAGCTAGGTACCGCTCCGGGTCACTGCATGTTTGATGCTACCGCCTCTCATACGTGGGCCAGACCAGACCCATCTATCTACTCTATCCTTACCTACCTACCTACCGACCTACCTACCGACCTACCTACCGACCTACCTACCGACCCCACCGATCTTCACGACCAATGATTGAATGAATGAATGGAATCAGTCCATCCAAAAAATGGATTGATATCCAGAATGACATTAACGCTCAGAGAAAAGAGAACTCTCAAGTGGATTGATTTGGAGGAATAATCATCCATTAAACTCTACCTAGGTAGCTTCTCCCTACCTACTGGTGATCTGCCACGGCATGTACTACTAGTAACTACAGTGTATTGCTAGCGGTAATATATTCTTGGGCTGGGCTAGCTGGGCCAACATGTCTGTCTTGGTACTGTACATACTGTACATACTCCTCCTGCTACAGTCAGTACCTACGTTGTACAAGGAACCTACCCTACAGTACCTAATCCGCACTGGCAGGGTTGAAATAAAATGGCTGTCATGCATACATGACTACTGTGTACCGTAGCTGTCGTTCGTTTCACCTGGTCGAGAAGACAAGAATTGGAACCGGTAGGCCGGACAAAACATCCTGAAGGGTCTGTAGATATAGGACTTTTCGCCTTGTGATGATCAGATCCGTCTCAAAGGTCTTTCAACTTCAAGTTTTCGTTGCTTTTCAAGGCCAAGCTCGGCTTTTAAACCACTATATACCACGTCATCTTATTCAGCAGAAGACTCAATGGCCTCGTCCACCATTTTTCGGAATACCCTCTGTCGTTCACATTGCTCCAAAAAGACCTTATACTTGGCATCCAAAAGAGCCTTGACCGACTTTGTCTTGGTAGGCCGGACGATCTTACCAGGCTTGCTCATGCGGTCCATGATGCTCCAGAGATCCTCCGTCTTGCCCGAGGGGTCGGCGCTGGCGGCTTTGGCGCCCAACATGGCAGCACCGTGACAGACGGCGGCGTGAACATATCGCGGGATCAGGACGGGCATGTCGCAGGCCGTGGCGATCAGAGACATGAGAATCTCGTTCTGGCACTGCGACCCGGACATGAAGATGGAAGAGATCTTATGTCCGGCCTTGTTCATGGTCGAAATGATCTGCAGCGTCTGCAGCGCGATGAACTCCATAGTACCATAATAGTAGATGGCCATGCCGTCGAGCGATTTATCCGATGTCAGTCCCACCACGGAGCCAGTCATGGTCGGGTCGGCAATGGGCGACCGGTTGCCGAAGAGGTCGCCATAGAAGAAGAAATGTCGGCCGAGATGGCTGATGCTAGGGGCATTCTCCCTCTCTTTCATATCCTCCAAATGTTGGTTCAAAAAGTCATAGATGTTGCTGGAAGTCGACTCCGCCATCGACAGCGCTTGGTTGTACGCCGGGTGAGTCTCCAGAATGTGTTTCAACAGCTCGCCAGTGGCGGACTGACCGCCTTCGGCCATCCAGAAATTAGGGATGATACTGTCCCGGTAAGGGCCCCAAACTCCCGGCACGAAGATCGGGTCTTTGGACATAACTAGATGACATGTCGATGTGCCTGCGACGGCCGCCAGACGGGTAAATGCTTGTGACTGGTCGTTGGGAGCCATCGATGTGTCGAGTTGATCGGCAGTCAGGTTGACCTTGGCCCCGACAGTACCAATCCAACCAGCATAGGCATCAATGACACCGCTACCGACGGCGATACCTGCTGGAAGCCCCAGCTCGGCCGCTGCACGCTCGCAAAGGTGGCCTGCAAGTTCACCAGCGGAGAGATATTCGCCGTTCTACGATTAGACGCAAAAAATGTTAGTCAATGTCAAAGCAATCTGGGAAACAGGCTCACCACCCCGTTGACGCCGCCAAGGCGCTTGAAGTTGTCCTCCACAAGATCCTCGAGGCCGATCTCCTTGAGGAAGTCTTCCTGCCAGCCCTTGACGCTACCATCTACGCCCACAGGCACGTAGCCCTGCTTGCACACCACCGAGCAGAAACTCCTCTTTTCGTTGCCTGTGGCAAGATGCTCCAGGGCATCCGTCAGGTCATAAAATTTGCATCGATCAAAGAGCTCTTTCGGCATGTTGTTCTTGAGCCAGAGCACCTTGGGGATTTCCATCTCAATGCTCATGGTCCCACCAACATAACGGAGCAGGTTATGGTTGGTGGCATTGATCTTCTTGGTTTCTTCGACCGGGCGGTGGTCCAGCCACAAAACCACGTTGTGGTCATTCCCAGATTTATCAAAGCTCGGTCCAGTTACGGACACGGGTTCGTCGGTGTCATGGGTAAAGACTGCTAGCGAGCAGGTGGCATCGAAACCGATTCCGCGGATGGAATGAGGGTCGATATTGTTCTGGGTCAGGGCACGCTGAACCGAGAGGCAAATACAACGCCAGATGTCGTTTGTCGATTGTTCCTAGGGAGACCAATTGTCAGTCAGAGGGAGTGGGTGAATGTAGGTGCTTGTGCAAGTAGACGTACATAGTATCCCGTTTGAGGCTGCCACAACCCTATGTTCTCCGAGGCAAGGCCAACAATGTCGCCCGCCTCATTGATGATACATGCTCTGGCACTGCCGGTCCCTACATCAATGCCAATGTAATGGTCCATCTGCACATGGACCTCATTACGCGAGTCCACCGAGTTTTGGCGGACGGGAGTGCGCACCCCGCTCCCGGGCGCGGGACGAAAGGGCATTGTTGCCATGTTGAGAGGTGAGGCCTATGTACAGGATCGGGGTGAAGAGAAGAACAGAAACCCTGTACAGAGGAGACGGGGCGGGAAGGACAGATAGGAGATGAGAGAAGCTAAAAAATCGACAAGTTCATCTACATGGGATCGTCGAAATACCCTCTCTAGGGAAGCAAGAGTCCCAAGAGTCCTCACAGGAACACCAACCAGTATGGTCGCCAGAGCGGCCGTAGATCTGCCACAGGACGTGGAGCATGAAGCCAGCACAGGGCTGCTGTAACTGTGCATCATTGGGCGTATGGCAAAGCTGGGTGGATGAAATATGGAACTGCGGTTCTGGAGGAAGCCAAATACAACGCCGCAGGTGCCAAAATGGTGGGGGAGCCTGAAGAAAAGGCGCAGGCGGAGGTTTATTAGACGCAGATGGAGGGGCAGCAGGCGATTACTCCACGGCGCAGTGTTGTAACCTCGGAGTGAGCGCCCTCCTGTTCTGCATCCTACGCGGCGCAGTCCACCACTACTGCATCAGATACCTACAACATTGTACAGTACCTAGGTGGTTTCACCTTCAAAAGATCGACCAGAAACAACTAGCTGCCTTGCACACTGCAAGTCGTGTTGCTGCGAGCTTCGTAGCTTCAACTGGTGCTCATTCCACATTGTAATGCTACTGCAAGTTCAGGTTCGACATAACACCCGATCATGACCATCTGGAGCATCCCAGTGTACTCAAGCACAATCCTGACGTTGTGAAACACGGTCATGCAGTGAGCTCGCCGTTGCAGCTCAAACTAATAATATTTACACATAGAAACCCATGGACAGTCGTGGTGACACTACGCAAGACCACATGTCCCCTCGAAACCCAGGATTCCTCTTCAGCCTTTTGGTCAACCCATTGAGATTACCGAGCCTTCCATCCTATAACGCCAACCTTGCCATTCGAGAATCCCGACCATTTATGCGTCTGTGTTCCGCCCACTGAAGTCATCTTGTCATCATTGCATGTCCAAACCCTTGCGAAGAGACCAAAAGTAATGTGTATGTGTTCTGAGAAAGAACCACACCTGTCACGCCGGATGTCGTGCAATTGTTCCAGGGCAGAGTCCACTGCCCCGTGCCAGTTCTCTTCATTTGCCCTGTAGTTGCGCGAGTTGGGCCAATACATTAGAAACTGCAGAAGGGACGCCACTCGTGGTACCCCCTTGGGGTACGGTGGCCCCCAATGGAGCTGGGCGCGGTGAAGCAGGCTCGCTCTGGACCGGTATTGCCAGAGGGGGCTGATATTCTGGTTCTGAATCTCTCCCCGAGTTATCGTCGGCAACACTGTCCGCCAACCCAGCAGGAGCCGATTCGTGTCCAACGGTGTTTTGGTCGGGTTGCCGGTCCTTCACTGTACTTTCGGAGCCAATCGGCGAAGAATGACTCTGCTCTCGTTCTTTCGCCCGGTCTCCATCGCTGCCAGCAAAGCCGACCTGATATTGATGTTTTTCAACAGACGGCGTAGACGCAGCACGTCGGCTCATATAGTCCCCTAAACTCAGTTTCTTCCTCGCTGGAGATGGCGTCAGAGCAGACGGGGTTGTAGGTAACGGGAAGGGGCTCGACAACACAGTCAAAGGCGCAGGCGATTGCGCGATGTTCGACGTACCCGGACCTGGGGTGGTCGCGGTTCCCAAGGAAGCTGCGGAAGGGAAAGCCGGCACAGGGGGCAGCGTTGACAAATGCAGACGAGGAGCAACTGGCGGGGAGAAGGTCTTGTGAGTGTGTGCGGCCTGTGAAGGCAAGGGATACGTCGTGGTGCCAACATTCAGGGACGTGTCGCTGTTGAGGGCTTCACGCAGGGGAGAAGATGCTGGGGGGTTGTCAGCCTTCACCAGGCTTGCGTCTTTCATTTCGACATCCTCGGCCGGCGTACTCGAGTTAGAGACCGCATCATGGCGGTCTGCGGTTGGAGATTGTTGCGCCTGGCGCTCTTGTTCATGCCTTGCCCGATTTTCCAACAACCTTCTCAGCAGCCGCTGAGTGGGCGTACAAAACTTCCGCCTTTTGGCTGGGGGCATGGGCGATTCCGACTCTTCAGGATCCGTCTGAACCGAAACATTGACATACACAGGCCGTACACTAGTCGACTCGGCCTTGTGCGGCACATCAGTGGATTTAGCCCGACTCAAGGGTCCTCGAGGAGGCGGAGGTGAGCCCATGGACGGATCGGCCGACTTGGTCTGGCGGGCACTCGGTGTGGTGGGTAGAGAATTGGGGGGATGTCCCAACTGCTTGGACGCATTCAAGTTGGGAGTGTTGAGGGTCGAACCCCCGCTGTTACGTTTCTTCTTTCTCTGGTGTCCCGAGTCTTTGTGATCCTTTTTCTCCTGCTCCCTCTGTGCAAAGGCTCTCTCGGCCATTTGAATCTTGCGCAGTTCCCGGGCGGTAAGCCCGGCACCCAACACAGGATCAGCGTCCAGAGCGGCGACATTGACGGGAGTCATGTCCCGACTTTGTCCACCGCTGCGAGAGGACTCCGAGGTCGATCGTCGGTCAAAGTGATCGTCGTCATCAAGCAACAACTTCGGTTCGCTTCCTGCTCGACTGTTGGTGGCGTGTCCTGTGCTCAAGGGCGAGATGGCAGGTTTGATCTTACTTTTCTTCTTGCGCCCTCCTTTCTCTTTCGGCACACCCTCAATCGGTTTGGGCGAGAACCTTCGGTCGAAGCCTGCGAGCAGACAGGATGAGCCATCGCAGGCACAGTCACCGAAGTTGGCGAGAACTCGGCTGACCCAGTCCAAGCGCCTGGTTTGCGCTTGTTCTGAATCATCTCGATCCGCAAACATGCCCGAATCCAGGAACCAGGTGGTGGTAAGTTCCGTTCCGGCCGGGATGTCTTTGCTGGCAACAAAGCAATGATGCGTTTCATCGTCGTCTGATACAAACGTCTTCAGAGTCACGTTCGGCCGGCAAGATCGGCGCAAGTAACGAAACCGCGTGCCCGACTTCCTGCTATCAATGTAGATATCCATGTGTGGGTGGAAGAAGACAAAAGGGTCCGGATGTCTCAACTCTTGCCATCTGTTCGATGATGACTTTTGCTGGCAGTACTCTTCCAAAGTGCCTACCTGACCTCGAACTTCACCCACAATCTCGTCCTTTTTCACCGATGACCGCAGCCGCAGGAACCGCCATGTGGGATTTTTACCTTCATACTCGACGTCGGTCCTTGTCACTGTCTCCACAGAGACCTCCGGCCAAGTGTTCGGATTGAGGGGCTGATTCGAGCGTACAAAGGGTGATTTGGCGGTGGGTTGTTGGCCAGAACCATTGACCACAAGAGATGGGTCAGTCCGCCACGCAGACAAAGCGTTGGCAGCCTGAATAGTCTGTTCATTGTCTCTGGCGTTGATATTCCCCTGGTCCCGATCGTACAATTCGAGGAAGTCGGTCGTGTAGGTAGGAATGGCCGGAAAGCGAAAAAGTTCTTGTGGGGATTTCGAAGGACTGGGGTATGACTGCACGGTGGAAGCGGCTCGTTTCCTGGACTCTCCATTCATCGACACAATGGATGCCGATGCGCGATGGTTGGTTTTGGGCTTCTTTGCAGGAGGACCATCTCTTGCGCTTGTAACGGACTCGTGCCGGTCCAAGGAATGCCAGCCATTCACCTGCTCCACAGTCGCGATACTCTCTTTGTGCTTCTTCTTTTGACTCTTTGAGCTCGGTCGTTTGACCTTCCGGTCACCGCCATCGAGAGCCTCCCGATGCCGTCTCTGCCGCTCGGTAGCTTTCTTCGCATCAAGGTCTCGAGGGAAACAGTCTGCGCAAAAATGCTCTTCGGGCACTTTTTTGCCGTGGTAGTAACATTCAATGTGCTGCCACGTGTCGCACTTGGGACAGTAGACGGTGTTGCCATCATCATCTGTATAGATACATATGCATTTGATGGTATATTCCTCCTCGTCTTGAAGATTCGTGTCGGAAAGGGAGCCGTTCGGCAGAGGGGATGCAAGAGACGGAGCCGCGGTGACCGGATAGTGATTCGGCAAGGAATGCGTGGTGAGAAGGGAGGACTCTGTCATAATCTGACAGAGCACCTCCTCATCTGTCGGGTTTAATGGCGATGTTGTGTGGTATACTCATAAAGCTGTCGGTCGCATATCGCGCATCGCCAGAGCAACACAGTTTTTTCACCCTGCGAAGGCGCCTAAAGACGCGTATCGGAATCGCGTATCACTTGCAACGATATACTGGGCTTTGAAGACCACTGTAGAGTATGTTTCTTCGCTCTCGAGCCAAGAAAGCTGGGTTCCAGTAGGAGATCCGCTTAGTCGATGGAGATACCACTCACGCGCAGAGCCGATAGAGGTGTCGCAAGAACGGGACGGAGGTTTGAACAGATTGGAAAGACGATGAACGCCTCCTGGTGCCAATTCCAGACGTATTCGGGACAGGAAAAAGGTGCTCTCAACTCGAAGATGTGTGACTGATGGGGTGTCGAAGGAGGCGAGGGTACAGGATCGATGGAGGGTTATTCGAGGACCGGCGACAAAGTAGGACAAAAGTAAAGAAAGCAAGAGGCCGGACAGATCCGCCAGGCAAAAGGTGTGTGATGAGTTTTGTCAAGAGTGTACGGCTTGAAAAGAGTAAGGTAGCGTCGAAGAGAAGAAGATGCAAAAGGGCGAGGGAAGATGGACGGAGGGACAAAGTGGACAAGAGGAACAGAGCAGACAGCCTTCGACTCGCAAAGTGGTGGCAGAGCGTAGCCAGTCAGTGCCAGTTGAGTGCAGTGCAGACTGCGCCCAAGCACCCTCCAGGCCAGACACCGACCGCCGCCATAAGCAGCAAGATGCGGCAACTCAACTCAACTGAAGGGGAACTGCGCTGCACTGCATTGCGCTGCACAGTGCCAGTGCAGCAGCCAACACGCCTGCTGAAGCAGCCCGCGAAGACAGCCAGTGCAATGCCACTGGCGGACGCTGACCAAGATAGGGAACAGAAGCACGGACAAAGAGCCAATAAAGACCCGGCTAGGAGGCTCCAGGAGGCGAATTAGTTGCGTACTAGTCAATTAGGCTGGGAAAAAGAGCATTTTAGGCATGGATGATGGGCACTGGCAGAACAACGGGCACTGCGACTGCGCTGCAGCCAGCGCCCTCGCCCTCGAAGCCAAAAATCCGACTCGGAGTGATGACTGCGTGCGGCTCGTTCAGAGGGCAGGAAGGGCAGGTCGTGGAGACTAGGCTGGGAACAGAATGGCGCCTTGAACCAGGAGGAGCCTCTGAGTGAATCAACAGTCACAGGAGCCAGTCACCGGTCGCCAGCCGGGATCGCGGAAGAAAAAAAGTGGTACTGCCAGTAGTGGCCTCCCACTGACTGGCAGTCACTCTGATGAGTCGAAGAACGGAGGCCCCCAATTGCCAGTACCAGTGCGAGTGCCAGGATGTCCGACGGAAAATGTCGCCAGGCGTCTGAGCGCATTTCCTTCTGCACCACCACCACCAACTGGCGCCTAAAGGCACTGACACCGTGTTGCACCCGCCCGGCTTCTTGATCCTTTATTCCCTCGTATCATTATCCGCGCTGTCTGTGGACCCCTGCAGCCTGAGTCCCTGGGTTCGTCTCTACCAGGGCATGCCTGTAACACGCCCCTAGGACATTTGTTATCATGAACAAATAACGCCTACAAACTAGCCTAGAACGGCGTTGGCTTGCCCGTCCGCCCCAGGCGACGCGCAGCTACTGGTCCAACTGTGCGGCCGGTGCAGTGCCGGTGGGTAGCAATAATAAGTGGGTAGGTAGCCTTTGCTGCCTGGCAATCACTTCAGTTCGAGTTTGGCCCTCCGAGTCCCTGCCAGTGTGTGCACAGACCCATCGCCCTCCCGTCCTCCCTTCATTTCTCCTGGCCGTCTCCCAGCTCCCTCTTCTTCTCAATCCATTTTACTGCTCGTGCCTTGCCTGATCTATCAACTCACAGATGCCGTGCTCTTTCACAAGACATGAACTGTGCGGTCTGCTGTTTGGCGAAGGGAGCGACTCCTGACGACACAGCTCTGCCTTTGTGCAGAGTTCGCCTCTTTCCAGCACGCTCATCACGCTGAACCGACACTGCAATTTCGAGAACACGATGAAATGAGATTAATAAGGTGCTGTCGCACTGCCGTCTATTGTTGAGCGGGGTTGCGCCCTGGGGACAGTCTCGACAGCAATTCGCTCTTTTATGTTTCGTCAGCCCGCCTCTTCGTCACTCTTTACGCTTCCTTTTCGCTTCCATTTCATGAAGCAAGCAACTCGAGTGTCCATCACGATACGAAATACGCGCCTCGGTGGTCTTTATGGAGACTTCCGTCGCTGCCTGAACTGGAACATCCTCAACCGTTTCAAGTCCCCTCTTATGTTGGCTGCCGATGCAGTGTCATTCTGTCTCTTCTGTCATGCAGTTGCATTTCATACTAACCATCTCGGCGCACTTGTTGACTGTCTTCAAGCTTGCCTTCTGACACTCTTTAGGAAAGGTTCTCGAACTCCGTCCCTCCTTCCTAGCCTCCGCAGTTGCAGTCGTTGCTTGTCCGCTCCTTGAATGCCGTCGTCACGCCTCCAAAGTGTTTCCCTGTCCGTATACACTTTGAGCTTTCGCGATCTCTCGAGAACGAGCTCAGCTCCATGCCGTTCACTACCGAAAGCCTCCACAACGTCTGCCTACCTTTGTCAGTGTTTATAGCTGTCGTTCCATAACGGGACGCTCGTGACCATCCGGAGATGGCCTCGAAAAGTGGCTTTGCTCCACAAGAGGATGTTCTGTGCAAGATGCTCTTGATGTTCCCCGATGATCATTCCTCACTGCCGAGGAGAAGATAAAACCGCTCCGGGCTCATCTCGGACCCTGCCCAATTTCTGCAGCCGTGGAGTTCTGCTTCCAGAAGAGTTAATATAATGCCATGGGAAATCCACTCACCAGATTCCGCTCTTGCGCCGCCGTCCTGCCCCGGCTTGCTTTTTGTGACTATCGAAGATCCTAGGTCCGCTTCGGCGAGAAATAAATGGGCTCCTAGTTTCATGACTTTTGAGTGAACAACAGCCGAGCAAACTTTGGGATGTGGCAGGGACCACGTCGAAGCCAATGATCAGTGGCAGGTTGCAGGTGACCCAACCACCACGACACGGTCATTGGACACACCAGTCGATACACCACTTGCTGGATCGGTCGAGGGCATTGACAGAACGAGATTAACGATAGGTCAGAGGACCATGTTCGAACAACGCTACGGATCACCGATATATCAGCCCTCTTCATGGACCTGATTGTCGGATTGTGACGGCGAAGAAAAGCACGGTATCATCATATTCCTGAATCCGCCAGCTCACGACCAAACTTCGGGATCGCATGATCGGCCAACAGTGCCGGGGGCTCAACACAGCTTAACGCAAACTGCTGAAAGTGCTCCTTGGTCTCCTCGGTATACGGCGCTAACAAAGGGCCTTGCTAACTTAACATTTCTATTGCCGAGCGGATTGGTTACCACCCACCTTGCTGCAGATGAGACGGTGTGAGTACTTCCCTGTTGAAGAGCATCCGGTCTTCCCAGGCTGTATTGTAAGTACAATATCTAGCAAGGTACGCAGCGCCAGCGGGTGCGAAATACACAGCAAAATACACATTCTGTAGATACAGCAGTTTGGCCGGCTCCTACTGTACAGTAGAAAAGTGGACTTCACAAAGAGTGTTTGATCTACTCAGCTATTAGTAACCAGAAAATTGATCCTCTTATTGATTGCAGTGGCCTTTCATCGTGTTCTCTATTGGGCGTTACTACTATCATCACCCAAGGTATGCAGTACCAAGCCCAGACCACATGTTCGTCACGAAGTATTCGGACGCTGGTATAGGTAGGTGTAGGTGGGTGGTAGGTACTGGAGGGTATAGAAAAAATCTTTCCAACTCCGCTTTCCTCATTCCCTAGTCTCTGACTTTCTTTGCCTACCTTAGTATGCTTATGGTATTCAACAAGCATTGTCCACTAATGCTCTCTCTATAGGTACCTGTCTATATGAGCGAAGCCAGTCAGACCATACAGGGCAAGGAGAGGCGAGGCGAGGCGAGACAAGACAGGGCGCCAGCGGCATTCTGTATAGAACCCCCACCCGCTGCCCAGCAAGCAAGCAGTAGGCCGTCTTTGTCCGTTGATTCAAATCAAACCAATCTTGCTCCCTCCTTTCTGCCTGGTTGTCTTCAGAAAGACCAGACCAAATCGTGTCTGACTCTGACCCTTCAATTCATAGTAGTTGGAACTCACTTCTCCAAATACTCGACATTGCCACCATTGTTGTTGTTGGTAGCTGCTGCCTTGTCGTCCTCACCGGCCACGTGCACCTCGATCTGTCTCTCGCCAACGCCAGGCCCAAGTTTCTCCTCATTCACACGTCTGGCGAACTCCTGGTCCATCTCGGCCCAGACCTCGGGCCGCTGGAGCTGCGTGGCGAACTTGTCACGATGGACAAAGATGTTGCGGTGCTCTTCAAAGTAGCGGTCGATATCCTCGAGGGTCCGGTTAGCCGTCTCCGGGTAGAAGAAGTAGGTGATTGGCACAAAGGATGCACATATCACGGCCCAGATGATCCAGAACCGGTACCCGAGGTTCGAGATGCCGGGCGGTGTCACCTGTGCCACCATGTAGTTCATGATCCAGTTGGTGGCCATGGCCAGACTGGCTCCCTTGCCTCGAAACGAGATGTGGTTGATTTCCGTCGGATATAGCCACTGTGAGAGAAGAGTAAAGCCGTAAGCAACTGTTTTGTACAATAACAACAGCTGAATGAAAGGGATTTGACCCGATTGCCTTGCCACCTGACATCGCCTTTCGAGCTCATTGCGGTAACACTCTCTCGGGGACCATCTTGATGGTTCTAGTGTATTGAAAGATGCATTGAAGTGAACGGTGCAGCGAAGTAAGTGGTGGAGTGGACAAGGCTGAAGTTATAGTGGGTCCAACATCCACAAGCATCAGAGAACATAGGTAGAGCCACTTCGAACGCCAAAAGAGCACGACAACATATACGAGAAATCACCATCAAGACTTACCGGGACACCGAGGACGCCGAGCCCGAAGCTAGCAAAGAAAACAAAAAAGAAGGTCGTAGCAAGAGCACCCATCTTGTAGTCGTTGGCCTTGCCAGTTTCAGAAAGACCGAGAGCAATACTGATGACGGTCCAGCAGGTAGAACACGCAGCGGCCGAACAAATCATCACTCGTCGCCGACCATATCGCTCAATCACGAAATATGCGAGGAAACTGAAGATGAGGTAGTCCACCGACCCGGCGGCAGCGAGGATGCGAGCTCTATCAGCTCAAGTCAGTTCATCCAGCCAACATAATCATGGGACGACCTTAATCGATGGTTCCCAGAGTCAAAACGCTTTCTTTCACCACTTACATAAGTTCGCTCAAATTGATGGCATGAATGAAGATATAACTGAGGCCATGTGAGTCTTCTCGGGTCATTCCATCATCAAGGTAAAAAGTGCTCACGTTTGGAAATATGAGGTCACATTGATCCCACTGATCTGGTTCATTGCTTGCATCCAAGCACCCAGTATCATTCTTCGAAGAACACCAGATGGTCCACGACCGGTCAGAAGCTGCCACCAAGAGTACGTGTTCGCATGTTCGCGGTCAAGAACGTCTTTGATGATGTTGAACTGGGTCCGAACAGACGGGGAGTCCGGGGTCGCGCCATTTCCCTCCAGGGCTGCCAAAACTTCAAGAGCCTCTTCATATCTACCTTTTCGGATGAGGAGACGGGGCGAGTCAGGTAAGAACGGGCACATCATCCAGACGAGTGCGGTGAAGACTATTCAGCGGAGTCAGCGCTGTAAACGATCCAACTATCGATGCAGCACAAGGGCGCGTGAAGGAAATGGTTTCATGGAGGACGACAACTCACAGGCTTGGAATGCCAACGGGAACCGCCAGGCCACACTTCCTGGTGCAAAGGAGAATCCCAATGTCAGCCAATTCGAAATGCAGAAGCCTGTGATGCAGTTGGCCATCTGAATGATGACCAGTTTCCCACGGCTTCGCATTTTACTGGTCTCAGACTGCCAGACACCCGCCGTGGCTGTATTCATGCCAGTTCCCAGGCCAGCAACGACTCGGCCTGCCATCATCTGGCCCATGGACCAGCACGCCGTCTGGATGACGGCGCCAATTGCAATCACGGAGGACCCCAGTAACAACGTGCGTGGGCGACCAAGTTTGTCTCCGGTGTAAAGGGTGGACATCGCGCCGGCAAAGCACCCCAGATTATAAACGCTAGTCATTGTTCCTTGGTCTTTCGCGGAGGGATTCCCCATCTGATCTAGAAAGTTCTTGCCGACCAGGACATTTCCAAAAACACCCTATTGAAGAATAGGTATATTAGCTATTCATTGTTCATTTGGTGGCCGCCCCATCCATGGGATAGGTGGACGGACCTGGTCATAACCGTAAAAGACCAACACCGTCGATGCTGCCAGAGAGATCCAGACAGTCAAGGCACTGCCTGAGCCTCCGAGATACTTCCGTGCCATGTTGATAGAATGGCCTGAAGGGAGTTTGTCGTAGGACAATGCCGCAAACCGGTGGAGAGAGAGACAGGTGCAAAGATGTCTGCGGCACTCCTTTAAGACAGAGAGTCCGTCTTATATAGTCACCAGCTCTGATCTTTTATAGAATGACGGAGAACAGGATGGCGCACTATTTCACACCTGTCTGCTGGCGCGAGCTGATCCACCGAGAGGCCGGTCGCATTTGGTGCGTCGGACAAGCAACCGGCGACGAAGCCGTACGCATGGGAGGCGGGTAAACAGTCTCTAACAACCACAACTAATCAGATGCTGCAGGAGGACGATGGCTTCCTTCGGGATACTGAAATGGGCAGAGTATAACCGCGTATGGTGGATCCTGTCGAGATCTCCACTGGACTCCTCCAAAGTCCACTCCCCACGGGGGTTGAGCCACGGGGGTGAGGGCTTCCAAGGGCTTCGTGTGGGGCATCTAAGTTGACGCAGAATGCTTGGTAAAGGCCAATAGCCGGGCATGGCAATGCTCTGTCAAGCGTTGGCTTGTGGATGGATGGTGATGCCACCTGTTTACCTCGATTCGAGTTGTGTTGAGTAGAGCTATCGAGGGAGACTCTGGGGAAGTGTGAGTTTTACTGCTGTTAGTGCACCAGGAAACCAACAGATTGTTGTCTTTGTTCTCCGTGGAGCCGAACTTCTCATGGCATTCTGACGGTCTTCAAACATACTGCCTCTTGAGATTTGGAACGGGAACATTTTGAGGACCGCATTTCTGCGGAAGCACCAGCCTTACACGCCCTGGAACTCACACCCGACGTCTGCTAGTGACTGAAAATCGACAGGCTTTGCTGATAACTGCAGCCAGCAAAGCACAAGGGGCTCCTTTCCACAACACCACTCGTTTTCGCCGTGTTGGGATTCTTAGTACGCAACGTGACAGAGCCGTCGGGAACGTCATCGCGAGAAACCATCACTTTGGCTTTGCTCGTCAGGAAGTCCCAAAGGAGCAGTTCCGGCGGAGAAATTGGCCTTGTAGTGGGTAATTACCGTTGACCGTGTACCACAAAATATTGACCGGCTTGTATAGTGGGTGCCGGCTTGGACTTGGAGTAACCAGGATTGGCTACATCAGAGCACGTCAGATAACAATCCGGAGGATCTTCATGACCAAGACTCTCCATGGTTGGGGCGATGGACTCGCAACGCTGAATACCCCAACATTGTGGGACGCGGAGGCGGAGAAGGAGAAGAGAAAAGGAGGAGACCGCCTTCAGCAAGGTCCCATTGCCGCCGGCTCAAAGGATACGGGCCCATAACCGAGGATGTCCTTTTGAAGGTGGATTCATTTTCTTTATCTGGGGAGCGGAAATGGATCCGGTACTCGGAGTTCTGAGTTACCCTTCTAGTATGGGGCTGGTAGTTGCAATCCGAAGGTGAGACGTGGTGGTAGAGTATATAAAATAAAGAGACTTTGTCTCACCTCGAGTTTGAGCTGGCGTCAAAAGAACGTTCTGGTCTCGGCAATTCCTTCCCAGCTTATGGCACTGCCTGTTAGCCACCTACGTACCTCACCAGGCAGCCTGAGGTATCTAGGTAGGTGTGTAGCATACTGAATTACTGGAACTGCCTGGTACGTAGGTAGTGGTATTATCCCGCGGCTGCAACAGAGCCCGTGACCAGGTCTCTATCGGAAATCATGTTACCCGGTGAGTTTATTGTTGAATTACTTCGAGTGAACGACAGAGAACATCCTGTGTGCGTGTATAAGTTACAGAAGACAGGCAAATCTACCGCTACCACAGCTTTTGATCTTTGCTCCAGCCCTTGATCTTCATGGTGCCATTCTCGGCCAGGTTCTTGTGCATGTCGAAGGCCTGGAACAACAGATGAGGCTCGTGGCCCATGCCCTTCTTCAAGCACTCGTACTCGGCGATGTCGAAGTACTCCTGGAGGATGGGTCTGTACTCCGGATGGGCGCACTTTTTGATGATTTCTCGAGCCCTCTCGCGGGGGCACATGCCTCGAACATCAGCCAGACCCTGTGAATTGTCAGTCCATGTCCGCGTTCGTTCCTAGCTAAGCCAGCGACTAAAGGGCCAAGGGCTACGGGGAAAAGCACTTACATTCTCAGTCACCACCACGTCCAGATCGTGCTCGGTCTGGTCGATGTGGGTACACATGGGCACAATGCAGCTCACACCCGTCGGGTCGGTCTTGGTCGGCCGCGTGCTGGGGGTGTGCATAATCGAGTATTTGGCAGAACGGAGGAAATCCGCCGATCCTCCCAAGCCGTTTAGCATGCGTGAGCCCATGACACAGGTGCTGTTGGCGTGGGCGTATATGTCGACTTCAACTGGCGTGTTCATACCAATCACACCGAGACGGCGGATGATTTCGGGCGAGTTCGACACTTGTTGAGATCGCAGCAGCAGCTTGGAGTGGTAGTTCTCCCACTGAAAAAGAGACAAGGAGTCAGCATGGAACGGCCAAAACGTGTCTCAGGAGCAGTGAAACTTACGCCGTCGTAAAACCGCTGGAACCCACCGGGCGAGAACCTGATGGACGTGGCCGTGGCAAAGTCCAAGTTGCCGCTGTCGAACAGGTCCAAGAAGGAGTCTTGCAGCACTTCGGTCCACACCTTCAGGTTCTTGAAGTCGGCTCCGCCTTTCTGTTTTACACGGTCAGTCAAACCAGATCTTTCTGAAGGCTGCTGGAGTACTCACAGCCAGACCACCGATCACAGCATTAGCAATGTTTCCGATGCCGGATTGGATGGGCAGAAGGTTCTTGGGCAGACGGTTGTGTTTGACCTCGTGTTGCAGGAACTCGATCAGGTTCTCAGCAATGGCTTGCGAGGTCGCGTCCTCGGGAGCATTCTCGGTCGTCTGGTCAGGATAGTCGGACTCGACCAGGGCCACAACACGCTCCGGGTCGACGGGGATATGCGGCGTTCCAATGCGGTCTTCGGGTGCCATGATCAAGTAGGGCTGTTGAATCGAGAGTCAGCAACTGGTCCTGATAGTGTCTACGGTGCAAGGATGGCTGGTCAAAATCACCCAGATAACTCACTTTTCGTCGAGGTGGTAGTTCCGTCATGGTGATATCGTGTAGACCTTCGAAGCTGGGAGTGGCGGTGTTAAGCTCGATAATGATCTAAAGAGACAAAGAAACACAACATCAGTCCCGTTGTTGCTGAATCAATTCCGGTTTAGACAGACCTTGTCAGCCATCTGGATGATTTCCGGCGATGCTCCCACACTAGCACCAGGGATGATGCCGCCGTCCTCGGTGATGGCGGAGGCTTCGACGATGGCCACGTCGAGGCGGTTGTTGGCCTTGTTCTTGGTGTACCAGCCGTACATCAGGTCGACGGGGAACATGCTGAGATGTTTGTCGAAAAACTTGATGTTGCCGTTGTTGATGCCCTTGGCAATCTCCTTGCCGACCTGATGCGGCGCCCGGCGCTCGATCATGTTCAGCCGAGCCCATCGGTTCTCTGTTTCGGCCCCCGACGACGCTCCCACGAACAGATTGTACTTGAGCTTCCCTTGCAGCCCGTTCCGCTCAACATGGTCGGCCAGGGCAGTTGGGACTTTCCTGGGGGTGATTGATTAGTCAACGTTCAACGAACGCCCCGATTTTGTTCGTTCCGGCCAGCCAGCCATCTGGCATTGATAAGAGCACAGCAGCGGAAGGCAGAGACAGTCGAAGGAAGCATTTATTGCACTGCTAGTACTTACTTGGGATATCCTACACCCGTGAAACCCGACCAGCCGATGTATGAGCCGTTAGGGAAGAGGTCGATGAGGTCCTCTGCCTTGGCCAGCTTGTTGAGGTAGCTGGGCCGTCGGCACCGGCTCTTGAGCAACGCTGAAGCGGCCATTATGAATTGAGTGTTGTCGAAGCTCAAGACTCAGTCAAGAGGAGACGAGGCGGGCAGCGGAAGGCTGGCTATCGAATATCAGGCTCAGGTAACTAGCTAGCTACCTTAAGCTGTCGAAAAAGCGACACTCAAGGCACTGCAGCAGCCCGGAGCTCAAGAAACGTCGTATCAAAAGAGACAGAAAACCGGGATCCAGAATCCACCATGTGAAGATGGTGAAGGGTGATCCACTCTGGATTGTTTTGTCCCCTTATTTATTTATTTGTAATAAAGCCGATTAAACGGATGGCGAGGACTGCAGTAGTTGGTTGAGGTCTCTCCTTTCGAATTGATTGATTGATTGACGACACACACGCAAAACACGCCCACACCCAAGACCACGAAACATGATGTTGCGCCGCGTCCTTCCAGACTCCGGGAAGCTCTGACCGACCCTAGAAACCCACGCATGGGTTGTGAGCTGTCGTTATTGGCTGCGAAACGCCTCCCAGGCCCCTCACCGGACAAGTCGGGAGGAGACAAGCTACAGCTCCAGAACCCTCGAATCAACGCCTCAAAGCATAATCAGCGCCCGGAGTGGGATCTCGATGTCGCTTAGAAGTGCAACAAGGGAGCGGCGTTTAGTGAGTAGTTCAGGTCGAGCTGACCAGTGATCGTCCTGCTACACCCCCTTGGTCTCGACGCCGTACCCCCTGGGGACCCGTTAGCAGCAACTGGAGATACTACTAGTACCGTATCAAAGTCTGGCTCCAGCCCTGCAGACCTGGGAGCCCCGAGTCATCTCCGGACCCCCGGCCAGTTTTACACAGTGAAATAATATCACGTTGCCCAATTTGAATTCGAATTTACGGAGGTGGATGTTTCTTGTCGCCTTGGAAAATTTCGCCTCAACAAGGCTCCACGCCCCGGCGTTTTCTCGACGTTTTCTTCCATACGGAGACCCCGGCCTGTCGTTGATCGAATCGACTCGCCTGAATCCGGAGCAGATCCCGCAAACGTGATCACCGATGCGGGCGTACAAGCAGTCCATCATCTGATGAAAGTATGGTTTGTCGGATGCTCACAGGAAGATTGTGCCAGTAGTATAGCCAATTATGCGCAAACCTGACACCAAGCTGTGCAAACCATTGAGCTGTGCATGCTTGCGGTCGAAAAATGAAGCACGCCTTCAACCTCGAACTGTCGCGGACGACCAGTCAATGCAGCCCGGCTTTGGTGAGATTAGGCCACGGCCATTGGAGGTCGGCCACGGTCGAGGGTCGTGTCTTGTTAACAAAGGTTATGGTTAAGGAGCCACCAATTCTCTGTTCACAACTGGCGTATCCGCCTATGTTACGATAGGGTGGCATGGAGCTCCTCCGTTGCCAGAACTTGGAGAGAAGTGTTGTGGTAGCTGATTTCGCGTCTCAGCATCTCCGCCGAGCGGCCAAAGAGCCCTTGTTACCGCAACCGGTGCTTGTATGCAGTGTGTAGCGTGTATTCGTCGTACACTCGGAGGCGTGAGAATTCTTCGATTAACTATCCCACCCGACTCCAGGATCAGTACTGACGTTAACATCGTACCGATTGCCTTCAAAACGCCTGCGTGTCTCGAGGAGATGGATGGATTCCCTAGGAACCTTGACTCTGCGCCACAATGACACTCGGGGATTGACTGTCTGCCGGACTTCCGGTGATTGCACACTGTTCGCAACCGCGTCCCAGAAGTATACGATCCGTGCGTGTAACAGTCTCGCGAGACCGGCGCACAAGTTGTAGTGATGCGAGAGAGTTTGCACGCTCATAGCTTGGACTCGGCCGGCCAACCAATGGCTTGCGAAATAGCCCATTTGGCAAGGACCCCAGAAACAGGTTCTAGAGAAGGAGCCTCAAGAGGATCATGCAACAGATGCACTTCAATCCAAGGACAAAGGTGCGGTCTTCCACTTCTCGGCCTCGGCCTCTGCGAAGTTAACCAGACTTCCATAAGCAAGCAGGAGAAAGCCCAGATCCTCCCTGTCGACATCGAAAACCTCCCACCAATTTTGCTCGACGAGCTTGACACCTGTTTCCCTTGCGGCCAAGTAAATGGCGCCCACAGCAAGAGCATTGGGTTGATGAGTGAGGTACAGCAACTGTGGAGAGAGCAGACCCGCATTGAGATGTTCAAAAACCCTCCTCGCCAACTTCGTCGATGACACGCCCAGCGCTTGTATATACGTCAGGGCCAGACTGTAAGGCAAAGCCACACGGGTGTCGAACCCCACGCCCACAAGTATCACACTTTCGCAAACAAACAATCTCTGCCGTTCTCTTTCATATGTTCCTTCCGTAACGAAGTAGTCCATCGGATCGGCTTCAGTAGGCGCATCACCATGTGGATTGATGAACAGCAGAGGCGACGCTTTCGACGAGGTCAAGTAGGCGTATACATTGACCACGGAGCGCGGGGAGACCGGCGTGGCCGAGAGCTTTGCGGCAAGATAGATCGCTGCCGCCGAGAAGGTCTTGGGACTGAACCCTTCGCGGTCGTCCGGTCGGCTTGATACCCAGAACCGCTGGAGAAGGACTATGGCTTGCGCAATAATTTCCTGCGACAACCGCAAAAGGATGCCAGCGGCCGATGTCAGTGCCGCTTGGGCAAAGCGGATGGATTGGCCATGTTCGTCTTCGGCGTGCTTCAGGTTGACGAGTTGGCTCGAGGTAGCCAGCGGGTTCGTGATGTGCTCGATGGCAGTACTAGTAACTGGCGCCATCCTCCCAGTAGAAAACTAGGCCAGCCTACATATCCCCAGACTGATTGAGGTCTACTGTATTAGACTCAATACCTGGATTGGCGTTCCCGAGCGTGGACATCTCGCGACCTATCAACTACGGTGGAGCATGGCGACCCGAATGCAGAAAATGGAGACCACGACGACACATTCTGCAACGATGTCGAGACACGGCATCAGAGATCGATGAGACAGGAAACAAATGCCCAAACAGGTACAAGCATTAATGAAAAAATAGGCCTGCGATTTCAAGAGCCGTGTGGGCACAGGAAAATCCAGGTCGAAAGGCTGCGCTCTTCGTTAGGCTAGGTTTACAGCCAACGAGGCTGAACAGAGGGAAACAACCAGCCATATCGGGTGCTGTACATTTTCCCCCAATATCATTGAGACACGCCGGCAGGGATGGCACACGCCAACCTGGCGCATCGGCGCACACACAACCTCCTCCTGATCTCGAAGTTGTTGAATCAGAGGGACCATGCGTCGCCGCTGACTCTTGTACTGGACACATTGGAGCAGCCGGCAAGCCCACTGACACGAGAGTATCTGCGCCGCGCCCGGATCTCGCGATCTACCACCATCTATCTGTCCTTCGAGACGTTTGCGAAGCCGCGGAATGTCGACTTTTTCATTGAATGCTTTGGCGAGACACAGTCGCCGGAAAGGATAGCGAGGAAGGCAGCCGATGCCGTAGGGAAAAGCGGAAACAAGCGTACGTCGTAATCGAAAAAGTAACGGTCAATTTACTAATTCTCGAGCTCAGGATGTCTGATTCTGATAGATTCTTTGGCGACTCTGGTCGCAATGGCAACGGCCTCGTCTTCCAAACTGAATTTGACGGCATTTCTCTCATCTCTCCTACAGCCGCCACAGAATGCAGAGCAGCGAGGACAGCAGCCACCCCAGATCTCGGTGGTTGCAGTCTATCATGCGGACATCCCGCTACCTGCTCCCTCAACGATCTCCGCCTCTACAAATTCATACTCTCCGTCACCCTTTTCGCTGCTTTCCTACCTCGCAACCACCATCATCACAGTCCACTCCCTGTCCATCCTGCATGCAGAGAAGCTGGCACAGGCAAAGTCACATGTGGCGCCTGTGTTTGGTCTCGCCGAAGAGGTCGAGGGGGTGGTCATCGGACTCAAGCCGAAAAGTGTGCATTTGAGGGACCAGGAGCGTGGCATAGTTCTGGAATTGGAGCATCGGAGGAAAAGTGGGAGAGGTGTTCTGGAATGGTTTTTCCTGCCCACTGCCACGACGGCAAAGCAGCAGGGTGGTCCTCAAGCGGCCCGGGAAACGGTCACTTTACTGGATGACCATCCCCTGTTCCGCAAGCCAAAGGAGGACGAGACCCCTGAGCAAGTCCTGTCCGGGATGACTTTTGAACTGGGTCTGACAGATCGACAAAGACTAGAGCGGGAAGGTGTAGTGTTGCCGTATTTTGATGCCCAGAAAGCCGGCGGCGGGGAAGGCGGCAGGATCTTGTATGATATGGGCGCGGAGGATGACTTCGATGAAGAGGAAGATGAAATCTGAGCACTCCTTCTCAATCAATTCATGCCAATCTCCCATAACCGAGTCTCGCTCTGCAAGACTACATTGACCTCTGAAAGTCGGTCTGTTGGCCAAACCCAAGCGTAGTAATCCAGGTTTCTCGCTCGTCCGCAATCATACTGTTGTCACATCTTTGAACTTGCCGTAATCTACCCTTCAGAAAAAGCGCCACCACAAAAAGATGATCATAATGAGCCCAAGCCCTGCAAAGGGTCCGTACTGTTTAGACAATGTCAGTGTTGTAAATGGTCCGGAAATTGTAGCTATACGTACCTGCTTCAGCATCAATTCCCAGTTGATCCGTACGGCTGCTTTCCTGTACTTCTTGCTGTCCTCTCTTAGGCGTCCACTCATCTCGCCCATGCGTTCCAGGCTGTCTCCACGGTACAGAAGATCCTCAATATTCTTGGTCATGACTTTCGTGACATCTTTCAACTCGTCGTTTAGCTTGTCCAGATTCGCACTCGCCCGACTGTCCTGATAGGTCTTCTTTGTCCGTTGAATAAACGTGTCAAACTCGACAAAAGCGTAAGGCCGTAGCGTAGCAGACAGGTATTGCTGGGAGGGATACACAGTCGTGAACTCTTGAGCCAGGTCCGAGAGGTAGGTAAACGCCAATTTCCGAGGATAGGACCGGTCACATATGCAGAGAAAGCATATCGAGTCTTTGATGATGTAGCTGTAAGCTTTCGAGTTAGAGATCCACGTAAAGCAATATTCCAAGGAGCGTAGAGAAACCCCCTTACTGTAAGGTGTATTGGCCGGATTCAATGCTCGCTTGCTGCTCCGAGTTGCGATTCAACCGCCTGAAGATCATTTTCGCCTGGGATTTGACCTCGGCGAGCTCTGTTTCAACCTATGGCAAAGCCATCTATCAGCCCCGACTCCTTCAAGTAGAACTACCCTCGAGCCCTAAAGGAACCCGCTGCATACCTGTTCATCGTCCACTGAGGCCGCAAGCATCAGGCCTGTGAATTCCCACCTATTAGCGACCCTGTTTCCATCGTTTATGGTGCCATTTGTGCTCTCCCATACCGTCCAGCCTGGCGATTTGTGTGGATTTCACCATCTTTGTCGTTTCTATGGGGGAGCGTGTCTCACCGAGGTGTTAAATCGCACTTCATGTCCCTCCGCCTGTCAGCGAAAGTCGCACTTGGTGTCTCTGCGGCTGTCAGCGCTGTCCCAAACGGGATTAGTTCCCGGAATTATTTCTGACTGGCTATTTAGCCGCCTAGCCGCCACAAGCGCTTTCTCCTTCCTTTCTACTCTGCACCGCCACAGTCTCCAACTTCCGACACTGCCACTTCCTGCCTCTTGTTCCTGCACATTTGTCACCAGCCACACAGTCTACTCCAGTCAAACAACACAACTGCAATCAAAATGGTTAAGTAAGTCTTGCTTATGTCATCACATGTTTGTTTTGCTTTGTCATCAACACACATCCACTGCACATCAACCCCATGCTTTGATATGTTGTTGTCACCTTCACCTCACATCAAGATTATATCTTTATATGTTCTTGGGGCATGTGCTGTCTACAATGTCACACCCTTTTGATGTTGTTCACTCATGGACTCCCCCTTTGATATATATAAAACACTCTTCACTTACATTGTCAAGACCCATCAATGATCTTCAAGCATACTTCATATCAGATGGCATCATCATCCACTGATAGTGCTTTGATGTTTATGATCCTCAACCATTAACCACATGTTGCTGTCTTTACTATGTTCTCCCTTGACATCACTCACTTGTTACATGATGGTCCATACCCCTTCCTGTCCTACAATGCTGGGTGCCTCTTTGTTGTGCCTGACACCACACTCCATCCCATCTCACTGTTGCTTTGATGTGTGCGGAGGGCGACAAGACCCTATGCATGACTGTCCCTTACCGCTTTCACTTCATGTCAACATTGCCCCCATCACGTGCCCATTTGTTTATTTTGACCTTGGCGCATCCTTATGATTTGTTTCAACCGATCTATCCTTGCCCTTGGAACAATCTTCTTTTGCAACCTCTACCACCTTGCCTCCTCTCCAGCATTGTCACTACTGTGGCCTGGATTATCACCCTGGGGAAGTGATATTCAATCCTTTCTACAAATTGCAAACCTCTGAGCATCACCCCAACCTCACAATTGTTCAACATCTGTTTTCGGCTCTTATACCCAATCTATCACTTGTCACAGTTGTTTGTCACCTTCACTGGCTTATTGGATCCGACGCTAACCATGTCTATAAATTTAGCAATTCTATCCACAAGTTTTACCCATTGGTCAGGGGCAGACACTCGCAGTTGGATCGGGGGGACGAGCTGCGGTACGACCTGGCGGGTGGCCCCTGGCGGGTCCGGATCGCGTACGGCGCGTCCGGGCCAATCGCCGGGGCGCAGAGAGAATCGTTCCGGTGGGAGTACTGGGACAGGACGACGCTGGCATGGAGGTTCCTGGTTGAGGCCACGGGCCCCTCGCAAGTCGAGGCGGCTTTGTGGACTCTCCACGACCCCCAAGCCCAGTTGCCGACCCAGCGCTCCTCCTGGGACCGATTCGAGCACCTGCAAGGCGGCCGCGTGCAAGCCGCCATTCCGCTCAATGCGGTGCGTGACCGGTATGTGGCCGCCCGCGCTGGTCCCCCTGCTGCCGCTGCCGCTGTTGCTGCCCCTGTTCCTCCGCCTGCCGCTGCCGCCCCTCCTGCTGCTCCTCCGGCCCAACAACAGCAGCCACCACCACAACAACCTGCCGACCCGACTTCTTCTGCGCCTTCGGGCGACGACAATGCTGAAGACGAATCCTGAACTTCTTGCTCGGCTCTTTTCTGTTCTGGGGTGGTTTTCTCTCTCTCTGCTGGTGGTGTGGTGGTCTTCTCTCATGGTGGTTTCTTGTGGCTGGATCTTGCTTCTTGGTCGTCGGGTTGGGTTGAGGCTTTTTTCCATCTCACCTTCTCTTCGGCTGGCTTTCGGTGTGTTTTCTGTCATCGGGTTGTGGTGGACATTCTTCAAATTGGGTGGAACGGCTAGAGTCTTCTCTCGTTGGGTTGACTGCCATGGATTTTTTCGGGGTGTTTTCAAACTTTCGGCTGGCTGGATTGTTTTCTCTCTACTCTCTCCAGGAGCTTGGCCATGCATGGGTTGTGGTCTTTCTTGAACTTTCGGCTTTTGCCATTCTGCGCTTGCCTGAACTCTCTACTCTCGGGCTTCTAGGTTTACTCATTGCCTAGCTTCAGCGCTTTTTTATTCTAGATGATCGTCTGTGATGGATGGAGAATGATAGCACGGTGGTGCTGAGAATACAGATGATCATCATAACAAACACACAGCTGTTTCTTTTTCTCTCCTTTGTTTCTTTGCGGCTTGCCTTCTGATTCAACTTTCCAAGGAGTCTACTGCTAACAAGGACGAGATACAGTACAGCGGCCATTGATGGACTGACGAACTAACAAGCGATATAGGTACACAAGTATACACAAGACCAAGCCGCCAATATCAAAGCTCGTTGGGCAACATTGGCGAGACTAGAAGACGAGATATACAATACCCAACTTGAAGCAAGCAAATCAGGCACTGCAGGCAGACTCGGGATACAGCGGAAAGATCGAGGAACAATTCGAACCCCATGATGAAATTGAACCGGCGAGACAAGAGTCGCATTTCATTTCGTTCTGGATGGTCCTAACTTGACAGGACTGTATGTCTAGAGCAGTGGACGTACCTACCTGTAGGTACATACTGTGGCGTTTCACGCACTGCATCCGATGGCACTGGCACGCAGCGGACGGGATGGAATGAGCTCTGCTATGGTGTTTTGCAGTGCCAGTGGTACGACATTACATTGTACATCCCCTACGACCAACAACCCGTGAGGATGACCTCCAGGTGAAGAAAGGCTACTATGGTAAGGTATGTAACACTGCATCCTTCCTACTGTAGGTGCCAGTCGTTGGGCCTAAGGCTAGGACTCGTATCTTCCTATGCAGCTAGAGCCTAGCTGGCCGGGGAGCTCTACATCGAGTCGCTGGCACCATACATTTGAAATACCCCCTGTTCAAGATTTACCAGAGCTGTCAACCCTGCCAGTGCAGTGTCCAGTGTGACCTGTCACATTTTTTCAGGAAAAAAAGAAACAAGACAAAAACCACCCTCGACAGTGGAGTCTGATTCGATATGACCCGGTTCCCTCTATCGTTTCTAGATCAACGGATGGAAACAAACAACCCTCCACCACGGTCAATCCCCGGACCCTGGTACAGCTTGAACACTTACTATTTGATGTTCATCTGCCTTGCATAGTAAGTAAGGTTGCAATGTCTGATGAGCTTCAGGTTGGAAAACGCCATGCGCGCACTGCACCGCACCGCACCGCCCTTTTGACAAGTTCAAGTTCAAGTTCAACTTGAACCCTTGACGTTTTCAATGCGCATAAAGGACTAAGGTTGTAGCTAGGGTGCATTATGCATATGCATATGCAACGGGATATGCGGCTTATAGCACTACTGTCTGTAGTACCAGGTATGCGGTGTAACGACATGGCATGGCATGGCGTTTTGGCAAAGTTGACCTGTCACTTTTTGTCTCTCTGTCTGCCTGTCTCTCTGTCTGTCCGTCCCTCCCACCCAGGTCAAGACTCGAGACTCGAGACTCGGGACCGCGACTCGCGACTGCTCATCCAGGGTTGTCATGGCAAGCTATCTACCTTATCGATTCTATCGATCGTACACTGGCAGACTCGGAGAAGAAGGACAGGAACTCGCACAGGGAAGTGAGACGAGGCGCGAGGTCAATCAATCCCCTTCACGGTCGGGTCAGTCAGTCACCGGCAGACTGGCAGTGGCAGCCACGGCTACCTATGGATGAACAAACGCCGCGTCTTCGGTGTTCCTTCAACTTAGACGGCTTGTCTGATCAGTGGTAAGCCATCCAACTCCAGTCCAATTCGATACCGTATGCATGTGGTCAGACTCGACTGAGCCGTGGACAATAATGCAAATCAGAGCAATGGAGAAAGGGACCAGGAGGCTGATGTCCTCGAGGGAACAAGATGCGGTGAAAAAACAACCCACAACCCCATCAACCCTGATCATTCCAGACTTAACTTCAACGAAGGGTAATGTGATAGCGATACCTACTTACTGTCCATTGGCGCCTACCTTAGGGCCTTGCCTCCCCTGGCTCGCTGGTAAAGAGACACTGTATCATGGTCACCCACTGCGCTGGCACTGGCACTGGCACTTCTCCGTCCATGATGCATGCAGTGACCGAGGAGATGGATAGATAACAAAAGCGTGCTGCGCTGGGTCGAAGTGCCGAGAGTCCAAAGACGCAAGCCATGCCCCATTGCCAATGGGACGATAAAGCTATGCCTGTGCCGCATTTACCACTGGCCTTGCAAATACCGGGTAGATAGGAGATACCTCTCAGAGGCACACCTCACCTGGCCAGCTACCTACCTGCATGTACATACCTAGCTATGTGACTTGTGTGCATATGCATGGTCCTTTTGGCACGCTGCTACCGTTTCCTTGATTTGGTGTTACCACCCTGCAGTGGTCCGTGGATGAAGCCAGGGTGTAAGTCAAGGGTGTAACTGTTGGAATCTTGAGACTACGCCGCGACAGGTCTTGCAATCCATGCTGCTGGGACAGAGTCTGCGTCCACGGCTGATAGTCGGGAGACCTTTCAAAGCACGCATTGTATGATTGCACCATCGAAATAGATCTACTACAACATTCATGGTTCAATTCTACATTTGCAGTTATCGTACGGGAGGGACCGTGGGGCAGAGATCAAGACTTCGGACATAGAATATTCATTCGCTTAGACATGGACCACCCACCCACTGGGCTGGGATTAGATCTTGCTCCGCATACAAAAACAGGTCATTCATTATATTGTCCTCTCTTGACAAAATGCGAAAACATTTGTTATCCTCTTGGAAACCTTCCAAAAACCCAACCAAAGAAATCTTTCATCGCTCATATAAGGAAAAACACGCCCATTTCATGTCCCACTATTCGGCCATCTCGACCAGCGTGGCTCAAACCAAGCCTACCACTTGATGACCTTTTGTGGGAAGTACTCGTCGATCAGCTCCATGTAGTAAGGCTGTGATAAGAGTTAGCATCGGTTTGAAGAGACTCAATTGGGGAAATAATGCATACCTTGAGCTTTTCGACGACCGGCTTCTCGTCGCTCTTGCTGTACAAGTCGTAAGGGTTGAACTTCTTGACAGCCTTGAGCATCTTCTCATCCTTCTCGTTCATGAACTCCCGGTAAGCACCCTGTTGGTGCCACGGGTAGAAGCTGTGGTATCGGATCATGGCCAGAGCTTCATCCGGGAGAGTGCTCTGGTCCTTGACAACGTGGTACAGGTACTCGTCATGGCCCCAGGATAGCATGACGTTCTCCAACCCGCAGCCTGGAGAGTAGATCCCGTACTTGGTGCTGTAGATGGGGTCGTTGTAGTCGGGGTTGGCAGCAAAGGACTTGTTGCCGTAGATGATGCGGTCATCAAAGGCACAGCCAACGGGGAAAGTATCACCCACGACATCCCACTGGCCCTGGGCGTCGAAGAAGAATAGAAGCTTGCCAAGGTCGTGGATGAGTCCGGTCAGCTGCATCCAGCGAGGGCGGCCGTCACGGCGCATGGCCTCAGCAGACTGCAAAAGATGCTCGATTTGGCTCAGCTCGGTGTCGGGGTCGGACTCGTCGATGAGGGTGTTCAGACGCTCAATGGCTTCCCATACCGTCATCTCAGCACGAGTCTTGGACTTGAAGTCGTTGCGAGCCTTCAAGTTGTATGCGACAGTTTGCTTGGTGTGCTGTTCGAGGTAGAAGTTCTTGACGCGGTCGCTGGCCGTCTCGTATTGACGGAATTGGGTCTTGTCCTTTTCGGCGTCGAACTTGGATGGCCCGTCATCTTCCTCATCTGCTGCCCGCTGTTGCTTCTTCTTGACGGCCTGGTCGGCAAGAATGTCGACGTGTTCGATTTCATCGCAAAGCTCTTCGAACGCCAGCCCATCGCGATCGGTGCGGAAGGCAGTGGGGTGGGAGGGTTGCTCAAGCAGAATGCCGACCATTTTGTCTGATGATTTTCGAAAGAACGAGTGAGGAGGAAAGTCTTTTTTCAAAGGGGAGAGAAGTTAGGACACGTGCAGCCAGGAACTTATATAAAAGTAAACCGGTGATATTTAAAATATATCACGGACAGATAGTAGAGCTGCGAAATGTCTTGGGAGAATAACAACAGTGAAGGAGATTCTGTATCACAGCAGACAGGGGGTTAATATACGGCCAGATGTGCCAGCATTCATTGTTCTGCCGGATGTTGGATGGAAATGTTTGTCACTGCGAATAGCCTGCTTGCTGTTCACCTCTTACCAGGCAATTCTCCTAGACCCACAGCTTTCGAACAAATGGATCTCGAAACATGGGACACCCCACAGTCCCTGGACCCTACATGACTTGACATCCTCCCATCGTGGCACGGTTCCATGAATAGAGGGCAGCCCCGGGGAGCCGAAGATGCGAAAGTTACTGGATTGGGACGATTCGTATCGGGGGACAGAAATCTCGCTGGAGCCATGCTGGGGCGCTAAGCTGATCTTCGACACCGGGCCGCATCAGCGGCATCGTTCTGTCTGTGCGTCCAGGACTGGGTCGTGGCTATTGTTCCATTGTGTCTCCATAATTGTAGCCTCCAACCTCGTCGTTGTCCGGTCACACTGCTGGCATGGTCACGTCGACTGCCAGGCGTCGAGCAAACAGGGAAATTATGCGCCGTAGTTTGGAGGGATGGATGGTCAGCAAAGTCGGTGAGAGAAAAAGATCCTAGATGATGTCTCATTGCTACCACTTTATCTGTGGAACTCATGTTACACAGCCGTCATGCATTACGATCAGGTCGGCCCCCAGGCTTGTGACAACCCCGGGGGATGGTAATACTGCAGTAGTTCTTGACGTTGTGTAACCCGACGAGCATTTGTTTGCCATAGTTCGGAAAAACAAGGGTCTTTTCGACGGGACTGCATGGCGGGTAGCTAGACAGGGTCGGCACTGGTGTCTTTGTCTTTCCGGTCTGCGGATCATGTGCGTGGCTCAGGTCGCCTACAGTGGTTTTCGAGAAGGGGAGCATTTCGTGCGTAGAACGTTGGATCAGGGACCAGAACTCGAGATGGAGACGTCGTGCTCATACGGCAATGGAGATTCGAGTGGCGCCGGTGGGAGTTGCCATATTAGGCCAGGATGGAAGGGCTCTGGAGGAAAACTGGAGATCAAAGCGTCCAGAGCAGCGAGAGAAGGAAAAAAGAAAAGTCGAACCGGGGCGCAGGTGGAGGAGGAAGATGGAGCCAGATGGAGCCAAATTTGGTGCACGGGAGAACGATGACAGGAAAACCGTGCCACTGTGGCTGACACGCTCACAACGTTTGTGTGGCCGTCTTGCTGTCTCCTTCCACTCGCACATTTGTCGGATCCAGTAGAAACTCGCCGAATTACTTACGAAATAGAACTACAGGCATTGTTGTCAGTAATGGTAGTATACTGACCGATAGACACGCGTCTTGGATGTGTTACACGGACACAATGCAATGTACTTGCGTCTCGGAAAACTCTACTATATTTGATGAAACGCAAGTAACAAGCGATGCCAACGCGCTCAACGGTATGCTCCCCGCGAATTCTGGGCGCGTTCGGGCGTTGTTGACCCGGTAAACCACCCCGAGCACTGGCAGCCTCCTCAGTACCTAGGTAGGTATGCTTGGGCTTCGGGCGCGGGCTAAGGGGCCGCCGTTGGCAGGGGTTAGGCACGAATAACAGGCGTGGCGGGCTTCTTCAGGCTTCTCTGACACCTAAGCTCGTTCGATTGCCCCTACAACGTATGGAATAACCGGCGGCGCCCTCCCCACACTGGCCATTAATTGGTGCTCTGACCTCATGCCCCCCATACCCCTCAGCAGGTTGATTGCCATTCCTTTACAGACGCCTATGGAACTTTTTTTCTGTTCTCATTTTCTTCTGCGAAGTTCGTTATCAAGCTCCCAGTTGAGACACATACAGAAGGTTGCAAACGCTCATCGCTTCCACCAGAAAACCGTACTACACTTCTCGCTTGGACAATGACGGATATTCGCTTCAAGCTTAACACCGGTGCTACCATCCCCGCCTTGGGTTTGGGTAAGTCTCACAAGCCCCTCCAGCTGCGTGCTTTACTGACTGCTTCCTAGGAACCTGGCAGAGTCCAGAAGGCCAAGTCCGCGACGCCGTTGCACATGCCATCAAGTCGGGCTACCGGCACATCGACTGTGCCTATGTCTATGGAAACGAGAAAGAAGTTGGGGAGGGCATCAAGAAAGGCCTGGAGGAGACGGGCATTTCCCGAAGCGAGCTCTTCATCACCACCAAACTGTGGTGCACCTACCATACCCGCGTCGAACAGGCCCTCGACACAAGCTTAAACCTCCTGGGCCTCGACTACGTCGACCTGTATCTTATGCACTGGCCAGTGGCTATGAACCCGAACGGCAACCATGAAAAGTTCCCCAAGCTGCCTGACGGTTCCAGAGATTTGTTACGCGACAGATCTCACATTGACACCTACAAGGACATGCAGAAGCTGCTGGCCACAGGCAAGACAAAGGCCATTGGCGTGTGCAATTACTCCAAGAAGTTCCTCGAGGAGTTGTTGCCCCATGTCGACGTGGTCCCTGCCGTGAACCAAATCGAGAACCATCCACTGCTTCCCCAGCAGGAGATTGTCGACTTGTGCCATGAGAAGGGTATCCACGTTACCGCATACAGTCCGCTCGGCAGCACAGGGTCTCCTCTGATGCAAGATCCTCATGTTGTCAAGCTGGCCGAACAGAAAGGAGTCAGTCCCGGAAGCATCCTGCTGAGCTACCACATCGCAAGAGGGAACTCGGTGCTCGCAAAATCTGTCACTCCTTCTCGCATTGATGAGAACAAGGAAATTGTGTCTCTAGACGACAAAGACTTGGCTTCCCTCGCCGAGATCTCCCAGAAGGGCGTTAAGCGGTTTGTCTATCCGGAATTCGGATTCGACTTTGGTTTCCCGGACAAATCTTGATGCATCTTGCCTCGTTGAGGTGCCATAACTCGCTGTGCCTATGCTAGTCATTTAGATGGTAGATGGGAAGGCTTTGGAGCATTTTGTGGTCACGATGCATACGAAGCAAGCGTTAAACTTGGGAATCAGAAAAGTTCTAGACGATTGATAGGTTCGGATAGACAGCAGCCCAGGAGCCGTGAATCCAGGAGCATCATAAGACATTTTCTTTGCTCTAGTCTGGCAAGACATTTTCAGTCATAACCGTAACGATCAAAGATTTGTAAAACAGCGAGTAGTAGTCGAGTGTCACGAATGTTTAACTGACCTCAGGCTGTCCTGGCTGGGAGAGAGTATCCAGTTCCAATATCACCGACATGTGATCGACTACCTTGCCTTCTGTGATTCCGGAGCTGCGGCGGCAGTGGCTGTTGTATCGTCTGTTGAACATCCGCTGTAAACTTTCCTCTTGTAGACACGGTTTCGACCTGCATAGGCGAAGACCAGCGCCAGAACCACACACTCTGTGGGGACAGCTTCATGATCCAGACTCAACCACAGATCACTGCACCATGAATTCCTGTCTACACAATTGGCCGTGCCCGGCCCTGCTGATGATTATTTTATTACCTCGAATGCTCAACACGAGCAGTTGATCGGCGGACTCTGGGGCCCCGGCCCCGTCACAGCCTCCGCCTGTCACTCAGTACTGCATAAATCTTAAGCCGTCGGATATCCTGAGCAAAAAGGAAAACCATCCGACTTCTGGAGAAACAGCTGCACAGACACACACACAAGACGCTTGCGCGGAGCTACATGCTAGATCGCCATATCCCAAAGTTGCAGGCACAGCAATCAGTGGACATGCTGTACAACCCCCATTCACCATGTAGGGCCATCCTTGAGCAACAAATGCCAATCGTATCTCAGGAACTTGCACGGTGATGGGGGTTCTGGAATGAGAAGCGTATCCGCGTGTCGGCTCCTCCCAGACTGGCATAGACGAAGGTTGCAATCATATATATAGTAGTCTGAGGACCTGCTGTTCGATGTGAACACTTGCGGGACGGACAGCTCTTATCACCACTTTCCAGCGCGATATACCCAAGAACCCCTTCGCTCGAGCATTGGCAGGCACCTTGATTCTACTACACCTTTGCTGCTTAAATACACTTCCAGCGTACTTATCGATCGTCTAGCGGAGGAAGTCGTTGGCGCGAGCTAGATCTCTCACAATGGGTGATGCTCGAGGTAGAAATGGTGCGGGAGATGGCAAAGTGCTTAATATAGCCGTCGCTGGGTTAGGGCGCATGGTCAGTGTCATCGCTCCGACTGGATCGCAGACATCACATCACCTCACCCGGGATCGGTTGTTTTGGGGTGCAATAGTATCCGACAGCATGGCGTGCTGTCGTCTTCAGGATGATTAAAATTCTCTTGAAGAACAGAGCTGACTTCTGCATGTTCACAGGGCAAACGCCATGCATTTGTGTTGTTGAATCGTGTGTTACGGGCCAACGTAGTGGCAGTATGTAGCACTGCGAAGCACGAGACGGAGTGGGCGCGCAAGAATCCCGACTTCACCGACTTCAACGTATCAGTCTATGATAGCTATGAGGAGATGTTGAACCATCCTGGCCTGCAGGCGGTCTGGATCTCCACCAGCACAGACGTCCACGCGGACCAAACCATCAAGGCCGTCAAGAAAGGCTTGCACGTTCTGTGTGAGAAGCCGTTGAGCACCAACCTTGACGAGGTGAGTAACATGGGTCATATTCATGAAAGCAGCTAACCAACGTTCGCACAATAGGTCACTGCAGCAATCGAAGCAGCCAAATCTCGCCCGGACCTGAAAGTGATGGCCGGCTTCTCCCGGCGCTTTGACGCTTCATACCGTGATGCCTTCCAAAAAGTCAAGTCCGAATCCATCGGCGAACCCTTCTTGGTCCGCAGCAACACCTGCGATTTGCTCGACGACACCGGGTTCTTCGTCCAGTATGCAAAGCGCAATGGTGGCATCTTCGTCGACTGCACCATCCATGACATCGACCTGGCGCTGTGGTTCTTGGGTAACCCCACGCCCAAGTCGGCCTATGCCGTTGGCACGTTGAAGCACCACCCCGAGCTTGCCGAGTCCCAGGATGTGGACAACGGCGTGGGCATTGTTGAATTCCATGGCGGCAAAATCGCTTATTTCTACGCCAGCCGCACTCAATCACACGGCCATGATGTCTGCACCGAGGTCACTGGTACCCATGGCAAGGTCATGGTCAACGTTATCCCCAAGGCCAACAATGTTGTGCTGGCCGACAAGTCTGGCATGCGCCACGAGGTCCAGCCCGAGTACTGGCAGCGGTTTGAAGAAGCCTTCGTCACGGAAGCCACCGAGTTCGTCGATAGTGTGCTCCATGACAAGCCGGTCCCATTGCCGCTGGAGTCTGGATACGCTGTCATGAAGATCGGCCGGGCCTTGCAGGAGAGTCTGATCACGGGACGCTTGGTTAGATTCGACGAGCAGGGAAATCGGATCAATGAATAAGCAGTTAGATAGAATGAGAGGCGGCGAATATTTTGACCTACTAGCACCAGTGCCAATTTGCATAGACAAAGAAAGGGCATAAAGTAAAACAAGGAGTAAAGAAAGAGCTATTACGACGTGGTCATCACCTGTCATTTTCTATCACAAAGCTCAATGTCTGTGATCATGGCAAGAATACCACGCCAGTCATTTCAAGTCCCAGACGGACCTTATCAAAATGTTGTCAACAGCCCAAGACCGAGCCCTGCACTGGGTCACCTGGAATCCACATCCAACTTGAGCCATTCTTCAAGTTGCCATCGGTGAAACCAACCTCAACTTGAACGACTTCAATTTCACGTCGAACTTGAAAGTGAACCAGAGACCATCTGCACCCAATCAAAGCAAGCAAAGCACCAACCTGAATGACACGTGATAGCAATTCAACAAGCCCCTCTGATCACGTGGGCCAAGACCGCATCCTGCCCCCTGACACTGCCTGATCATTTCCAGACCCGAGTTGTCCACAAAGAAGAGTCTTGTTTCCCTGCTTATCTCGTTCATTTCTGTCGGCCGCTCCGCCTTACTGCTGGTTCTCCCTCTCCCTCTCCTTGCGGAGAGCGGCACGGATAGCCGGAGTGGTGCGATACACGTCGTCGAAGTATCGGGAGTCGGTGGATTTGATGCCCCTACTCATGCGACGCTGTGCCTGGATCTGCTTTCTGTCCGTGCCTCGGTAGACCGGATCGATGCCTTGGTTCCAGTAATAGGAGCGCAACTCGATGTTGGCAGTGACATGGTCAACTTCCGGATGCAGATCTCGGACATGTTTCCTCGCCGTGTTCTGTAAGACAAACATTTGGTAGCAGATGGGACAGCACCATGGGTCGTCAACGTCGATGAGTCGGGTCGGCTTCTTTGGTCCCTTTCTCTCTGTACCAGTCCCGCCATTGTTGGTGTTGGAGGCCACGGAAGATCGAGTTGGGGTTGGAGCTGCTGGTGAGCTAGCTGAGATGGTGGCTGTACTGGCGGGGCTGGCAGGGCTCGCAGTCAGGCTCGGAGGGAAGCTGTCTGGGGTGCCGGTGGTGCCATTGGGAACTTGAACAGGAGCATATCCGTTGACTGGCGGTGCAGCAGCTTGAGCAGGATATCCGTTGACTGGGCGTGCAGCTGCGTATCCAACAGGAACAGGATTTCCATTGTCTGGGTGTGCAGGTGCATAGCCAACAGGATCAGCATTTCCATTGACTGGGCGTGCAGAAGTGGCTGTGACAGCTTGGATGGTAGGAAGGTTGCTCGGGGTGCTGCCATTGCGAACTTGAACACGATTTCCCTTGACTGCCGGTGCAGCTGCATAGCCAACAGGAACAGCATCTCCATTGACTGGTCGTGCAGCTGCATAGCCAACAGGAACAGCATCTCCATTGACTGGTCGTGCA
>NW_008751651.1:840611-966749 GCF_000230625.1 Exophiala dermatitidis NIH/UT8656
GTGCAGCTGCATAGCCAACAGGAACAGCATCTCCATTGACTGGTCGTGCAGCTGCATAGCCAACAGGAACAGCATCTCCATTGACTGGTCGTGCAGCTGCATAGCCAACAGGAACAAGTTTTCCCTTGACTGGCGGTGCAGCTGCACGGCCACCAGGAGCAGGATTTCCATTGACTGGCGGCGCAGCTGCATATCCGTTCACAACCCACTCATGTAACCCCTTGGCTCTGGCGGCTTTGACAGCAGCCTGTTTTGCAGCATTGCTCGGACGGCCTCGTTTGCCCGCAGAAGGTTTGTTGACACGGCCCGTGGCACCGCCTTGCGATGTTGCGGTTGAGGGTTCATTGGCGTTTTGTTCCGTCGACACGGCCGCATTGCGTGGTTCGGGAAAGATATTGACAGGACCGCCTGGGGGTGCCGGATTGTTTCGTGGGGCAAAGATATTGACATGACCGCCTCCCGGTGGCAGATCACTGATGTCGACGAACCCATAGCTGGGGATGGGAGGATAGATTTGCGCAGATGGATTTGCAGGATCGAAGACACGAATAGGGCCCGGGCCTGCCATCTGAGCTGATGGATTTGCAGGGCCAGAGTTACCAGCAGGGCGAGCAGATGCCATTTGAGCTGATGGATGTGCGGAACCAGAGAAAGCAACAGGACCTGCGGGCGCTGCAATTGCAGAAGGACCAACAAGTCTCTGAATCAAAAGACCCGCCAGTTGTCCAGGGTCAGTCAAGGTGATTCTGTCTGGGCCGTAATATTTGCGGTAGAGCTCAGTTTCACGAAGAGCGCCGCAGATGTCTTCGTCCATGGTCGACAGGGCGACTCGTGCCATCCAGTCAACGCATTCTATCTCCTTATTCAACAACTCTAAGCCTTGCAGTCCTTGCAGTTCCTGCAGAAATGGGGCTCCATTGGTTGCGGCATCCATTTCAAGGACATACTTAAGACGACTTTCTGGAGTGTCGATGTCGTACTGTTGTCGTTCTTGTTCTTGAAGGTCAAGCACATAAGCATATGGAGGAAGAGCAGGATCCATCTCCAGATTGATTGGTGGGAGCTCTTGGTCAAGCACATAGCCATATCCTGAAAGAGAGGGATCATTCGCGGCATTGCCTGGTGTGTCGCCGGTCTGAGAGATGTTAGTGAGCTACTACTCAAAACAGGTCTACACCTTGGAGCAGTTTCATACCATGTTATTGTTCGCGCCGACATTGCCTGGCATGGGGCGGATGTTCCGATACATCCTGCTATTGGTTCTCATCCTGCTCGGATGGCCTGAGCCAAAATGGACAGACGTACTTGGTCTGTTGTGGTTGTGGTCAGTTTTCACTCCTTTTGACAGACTGCGGACCGCGGCGAAAGGGAATAGGGGGATTCAGCCTTACCGACAGTGGTGAGAGCAATGGCGATTCTATCAGAGATGCCCATGCGAAGCGTACACAAAGGCGCGGTAGGTTGAAGGTTTGGGTGTCCGAAGAGTGTTTTGGTTAGAGGACGCGAAAGGCCACGGATCTGTGAAGAGGTGCAGCTTTGTTGTGGTGGCCGTCTTCACCGTTGCGATACGCGCTAGTGGTTATGTTGAGGCAGTTGTCGTGTTGTGATTGCGGTGCCCTCCAGGGTGTAGGTGCCATTGTTGTTGGGTGATTTTCACGATGCGACAGACTTGCATTTCTTCTTGTCCAGATGAGCGATCCTGAACAAGGCTGAGCTATAAGGGGCAACATCAATGAGTACGACCAGTCATCAACCACAAAAGGCATATTCCCAGACAAGCTTTGAGGGACTTAGCATGGAGGTAGGTCATTCAGCATCCAAAGTCGTTGACTGTCCAGTTGGCACTCTCTTTTCTGGAGGCATCCCATCGGCGAACAAGGGACTATGCCGCCCAAGTCTCGCACAGCCCTCCTAACCAGCATTCGGAAAAGACGACAAAAGAGGCTCGAGAAGGTATTACAAGACCAGGCCAAGCCTCTCAGCCTCGTCAACTGAGCCCACAGCCTCCCATGCCTCAGGAAGGCTGGTCCGTGCTTCCACGACGCTTCTGCTGTGAAGGACATACGTGGAATGACCCATAACGGACCAGTCCAGCTCTCGGAAGGGATCTCTCAGAGCTATGACGACAATGATATTCCACACTGTTTGGTTATCCATGATCGTCGACTATTCATCCTTACAGCAGATTGCTCAAATTTGGCATATTCTATTCCCATGGGTAGCCGAACTAGACTCAGCTTTATGGAAGATATCCCTGGACAACCGAGATCAAAGGACCTCAACAATGGACATCGGTAACGCTATGGTCTCGATCAGTCAACCAAACCAACAGTGTCCCCAGCAGCACAGGACAATCTCACGAACTTTGTCTGCCACAGATCGACTCGACAAGATCATCTGGTACTCCGCCGTCCCGAATACCTACAGTTCCCAGGCCAGGCCCTAGGATTTTGGTATAATACAACGTCAGCATCTCTCCCGTCTCGGTTCCGGCCGTGGCCCAACTCAACTCGCTGTTGAGGCTTCGTTGGCGTTTCGTTCGGTCAACACGGCCGTCTCGGTTCCCATCCGACCCGGAGACAGAAGGAAGAGGTCAGATGGCTACTTTGGGAGATACAATATCCTACGACTACTTATAGTCTACGAGTTGGCACTGGGCATGTCAGTGTCACTCTTGAGTCTTGCCTGAGTTTGTCGCAGTGAGGAGCCGTGACGGGAACCGCTTGGTGATCAGTGAGCTGATGAGGCTGATACTCGTGGAACGTGATGACAAGGCTGAGTGAATAAGGGGCATGGGTCACCTATTGTTCTGTACGTCCCCTTTTTGGTTTGATGAACTACCTTACTCGCCTACAAACTCGTGATGACTCGTGATCATGCCGCCTTTCCCACCTACTGACTTGTGAGGGAGTGCGAAACACTCTGCTAATTGCGAGAATCACATTTCCTGTATCACTTATTCGACAGTCTGCTTAGCTAGTGACTATGTGAGGAGGGGAGATGAGAACGGTCAACATGGCAGTCACCACGGCCCTTCTAATTTATACGGCTCTAGGCGACAGGATAGGATAGAACCACCAAGTCAGGTGAGGTCGGAGCGGGGAATAGGATGAGTCGTGTGGTGAGACCGGTTGGCAGTTCCAGTTCATAAGAAATTCAAGCCTGGCTGGACAAGTACTTCCAAAGTCGAATCCTGGAAAAACGAGAGCCGATCTTCAGCCTCTCTCTCTGACCGGATACCAAATAACGTGCTGGTGGTAGGTACCAGGTAGATTATGAGAAAGTCATGGCTGGCTGGCTAGGGAAGTATTAATACCAAACTTGAATACTGAAAAAGCGAAGTGGCAGGCAGCCTTGCGATGCATCTCTCTCATCGAAGTGCTGACTAAGGCAGGTCCCAGTCTCAGATGAGACTTCATACGAACATCTGCCCTTCGAGAATGGTACAAGAGCCGGGATCAGCTCTGAGCAAATCTATCGTGACTCAAAGTGCGGGTAAGGTATATAATCAAGGCACTATACATCAATCGACTTGAAAGTATTTGTTGTTTCACACTGGACCTTGTCTCAAATATACGTGTAAGGGTAAGTACTATTCCAAGGCTTTTCACTGGCAGTTGGTTGCATTATGTTCAATTTTCAAATGTGTCCATTACCTTCGCCAATGCTACATACGCCAGTTCCAGTTCTGTCTCTCTGGAGACCAATACATTTCCAAGTCAGCAGGCATTATCAAGCCCGTGCATGAAATCCTGCCGGTCAGATTCCCAAGAGCTAGCCAATACCAACTTGAACCACTTGCCGTTGTTGTCATTGTCCTTGATGTTGGCACCTTCATTCTCCTCATCCTCCACTCAGTCTAGGATTAGACCAGTGTCTGTCATCTCTTGGAAGAGTGCATCAAAATCCGCACCTGCCAGAGCCATATTCTCATCCACCATGCCCATGTCTGAATCACCAGTCTCTGATGGTCTGTCCTCCTCTCTCGAGTGAGGCAAGTCACCACCGTTCTTGTGCATGTTCCAGTTCATGATAGGCAAGATCCACTCCAGTCCTTCGCCATCCATGGTCTCAAAGAGTATGTTCCAAATATCATCCAACCTGTCGCATATAGAGTAACCCTCGAAACCGTCTCCTATTTCGCGACTGATCTCCGCGATTGTAACGGGATCAGGATCAATGGAAAGTTCTGCTGGATCAAGGGCAACCATAGCTTTCTGATAGTTTTTGTAATCAAAGAACAATGGAGGTTCGATGTCGGGCTCGTTTGCTTCGCCTTTTGGTGTTGGATGTGTGACTGTTGCGGCACTGGCGCAGATGCTTCTCTGAGGCTGGATCTGACTCTGACTCTGGAACTGATCAAACCCCGTGTCGTCGGATATCATGGAGAACTGTCTCTTGAGGACGCCGGCTTGTCTGGTGTGTAGTGGTCGAGGCATTTTGATATCCTTGCCTTCCGCGGTGTATTCTTTTTTGATTTTCAGATTCAGGTATGGATACTGACCATGTCTGCGAGTTGACTGCGGCGTCGGAGTAGGGACGTGTCTGGATTTGCACTGAGGCCCTTGTTGGCATCGACGTGGAGTTTGTCTGATCATTGTGACAATGATAACTTGAGGGTGAGAAGATCGACCGGTGATTTCGGAAGAGGCAATGGCTTTTGTGATCTGGTGTTGTGTATAGTCCAACTGCTCGTTCAACACGTTGACTGCCGCCAGTGCTAGAGAGAAAATGAAAGGAATGGATAGAGCCAGAAAGGACAGATATATACATGATAGATAGTCATCTGCGCCGACTTGTAGTGAAGTAGGACCGTGACTGTCACGGTGACTTGTTAGCCAGTCACTCAGGCAGTGGCGACCCAAGCAACACGCGCAAGTGAAGCGCTGCGACTAATCAACACGAGGAAGTGAAGGACTGGCAGTGACTGAGACGGGAAGTGAGGGTGAGAGTGAGAGCGCAAGAACAGGAGTCTGAGACAACAAAAAACATGCGACAACCTGAAGCTTGAAAATTATTTGCAATGTGAGTGAGTCTTGTGACAGTGCTATTGAACGCTGTCAATTCACCCAGCAGCATGTTTGGATATGATGTTCTCTGCTCTTCTCCTAGAACAGCGCATGACACAGCAAACAACCCCATAATGTGTGATCCCATTCACTTAGCAAGCACTCTTTGTTTCCCAGCAACTCAACTCTCTGACTCTCCTGTTCTGTTTCACAGACAACTGATGGAGGGCGGCCTCTTGACGAGAGCATCATGGCTCTGACACATCAATCCGTGCACCCGACCATCATCTGATTCCATTCAGCGTCTTTCAACCTGGTACCGAAGAAACTCCCACTGTCGGTCAAAGTCCTCCCAGTCCTCCAAGATGGCTTTGCAACCGACCATGGCGAGCTTGGCGATTGCCTCATGTCTCTCCGCACCAGGCTCGTATGAGCCGACATAGCCCATGACAGGAATCCCCGCGTTAATTGCAGCTATCGCACCAGCAGTGGTATCCTCGATGGCCACGCACTCCTTCGGCTTTACGCCGTACTCCTTCAGAATATGACGGTAAACCAAGGATTCTGGGCGGTTTACTGGTCGAGAGTGTGGTAGATCCAGTCCGATGAAGATACGGTCACGGCTAAAAAACCGATTCAATCCACTTGCGCCAAGGGAAGTCATGACACGGTTCTCGCTCGAAGTATTGGAGACGACGGCCAGATTGTACTTGTTCTCGTCGACCAGTTTGGCCAAGACCTGCACCACCCCATCACATGGCGATGCGTGCTGAGCGAGTTGGTTGCACACATACTGGTCCACCCGATCAATGTATCGGTCGCGGATCTTCCAGTACAATCTGAAATGGTGCCGGCGTTGGAGTGCCCCTATGATGCCGTACAGGGTCCAGTCGGTGAAGTCGGGGAATACGGCCTTGAGGATGGCTGGTGTATAGACCTGGTTGATACCTATGCCCTGCAAGATTGTGCAGAGGATTCTGGCGGTGTATTCAAGGGCAACGTCCTTGGTCTTGACAAGGGTATTGTCGCAGTCGAACAGGATGTATTTGATCTGTGAATCATGTCTCGTTAGTGTCACTTGCAAACCGATCTAGGGGCAGTTGAACTCACCGTCATTTTGGCCTGACTTAGATCGGTCGCGGTTATGGTCCTACGCGACTGCTGAAGCCTGAGATGATGTTTCGCAGCTGATGCTGATGAGTAGGACCGTTGCCTTGGCAATGAGGTGTCTGAGGTAGAGGAAAAGAAGACAACTTTGCTGGACCTTGGATGTGTGGAGGTGTGTTGGAAAGGGAGAAAGGGAAGGAGAGCGAGTCTGGGAGTGGTTGAGGACAGAAGCTTTATACGACGGTGAATGTAGCCTTCACGTGAAGGCCTTCACTTGAAGGTCGCCAAGAGATAATTCAAACAAATCACGTTGACTTTGGCGACAGTGTCCATCATCACGAAAGGGAGGTGTGCAACTTCTGTTGAATATCACGTGTGGAAGCTCATAGAATGGGCACAGTGTCTGTCTTGACCTAGCAGACCTGGGCAGAAAGCCCTCCAGGCGGTTGGCAAAACTGAAGATTTGTCCTCCGACCGAATTGAATGCTGGAAGAGCGAGGGAACCGTGGCCAAGTAGACAGACAAGGGCCGAGAGGCTCCAGTCGACAGCCTTTCCTATTATTCTTTGTATATTTTGTCATGGTCCGTGTGCAAGACGACAAGCCGCCCAAGGTAAAATCAGCCTGAGTTGGGACGAAAGTGCCGTTGTTTCATGGATACATCAGGACATCCTCGACCTTGCCAACCTCTTGCGGCAGAGGTATTTTCTCAGTAAACGGCTCTTTCGTCTCAACAAGCTTTTCCAAGAGATTGAGGACTATGTCATCGTCGGGAGCTGTTGCACGCTGTGCTTTCCAGTCTCGGTAGATTTTCCACCACCACTGATGGGTTTCGCCATCTCTTCCCAGATGCCCACCAATCCCTCCCGGGCCGAGTTGTCGCTCCCACGGCTTGTCCACAATGTAGTGGAGGACCACCAGCTTTTCGTCCGACCAGATGCGAGGGTGCCAATACCTCATAGTCTTCAAGGCGTTGTATTTCCAAGAGAGAGGCAACCATTTATCGCGGAAAAAATCAGCAAGGAAGTCTTGGTCGGGGAACTGGTAGGTTTTCAGCCGGTCAGACGTGTTGAAGTAGTGAAGCATTCTGGCCCAGAGTTCTCCACTTGGATTGAACAGAAGCATTCCGCCATTGAGTAGACGATAGGTGGGTCTCGATGCAGGAGTTATTTCCGCTGCCACTTCGTCTGGAGAGGTCAGAGGAGTGTAGGCACAGTTTCCTTTGACCCAGTCGGACGGAGCCCAGGAATCATGGTCGAGGTTACACACGCAAGCATGATTGGCACCCAGCCAGTCGCTGCCGGGGAGCTTGCAGTCAAATATTTCGTCGGGATTTCGAAAAACCGCCATGTCCGCGTCGAGGAAGACAGCTCTGGAATATCCCAGCTTATAGACCTCAAAAGCGCGAAGCTTTGTAAACGTGTCTTTGAAGCGCTGGGCAACACTGCCTGTGTTCTCTTGATCTTTCCTCGGCAGCAGAAGTTCGACCTGTTGGAGATGGATGCGGCCATAGTTTCGACCTTCTGCCTCGAGAGCATGGACTGCCTCATTGCCTAGCGTAGACGTGTACTGAATGAGGAACGGATATTTGGACCTGTGCCTATCCAGAGTATAGGCCAGAATGATCACACCAGGCACGTAGGATGGATGCGTGACCAAGGTCACCCAGCAAAACTTTTCAGAAGAGCTGACAGCCGTTGCCATCTTTGCCGACAGACCTTCAGGATGTTTATTGTCAAGACAGAATGGTAAATCAGTTAGATGCAATCAACAACCCTCCCCTCCGCCTCCTTCAGTAATCGTGCAGTATTTGCTGAACCCCATGTTCAAGTTTGCGGTTATACCACTAACTGCAAGTCATGGCGTCATGGTCAAGCTGACAACTTGAAGGCGCCGGACTGGGACCAATGCTACATATAACAGGCACAGTACTTCAGCTTCCATCCATTGTGATTGTGGCCCTCAACAAGGCAGCCAGGGTGTTCACTTTGCAGAGGCGAGTGCTCCAGCTATGGACAACGAACTGATACCGATTGATGGCATTCTTCAGCCTGGCCGTGATACAAAGACGAGGTGAAGCCATGACCAATCAGAGACGTCCACACGTTTAACGCTGAATGCCATGTGATTGGCGGTGCAAACCCGTTTCTCGGCCGACGCCGGCCCGGGGCGCCAGTGTTGACACCATCCTTAAAGTCATCATCATTGGCCATCAATACACTAAATTGTCTAGCGCGTCACTCGAAGAAGGTCTGCCGGCTGCGCTTGTTGCCCCCAACTTCAAGGGCGGCCATCTGCGCACACTCCCACCACGGCCGCAGATGGAATGTAATTGTTATCTCACACATAGGCCTCCTCCGGCTTTCCCCCTTTAGACGACACTCGGGCCTCTACCTAGGTATCCTACACCACCTGTCAGCCCTGCTTGGCTGGGTCTTTTTGGAAACCCGACTGTATCCACCATTTGGGCTATTCAATATCGATACAAAGTAGTCTTGTTTACCAGGCTTCTCTCTCCACATCATCCACCCACGGCAAGGTTGTATCGGACATGCAGCCATGGTACTGTTGGAGAAGCAATGGGTGAATGTCCAAGAGAAAACCTTTACCAAGTGGTAGGAAACCGCAGTAACCGTTACATGTTGCGTCCACAGGCTCACGATGACACAGGTTGAACAATAAGATAGCCCCCCGCGAAGTCTCCGTCAAATCCCTTGTAACCGACCTTTCCGACGGAATCATACTCATCCACCTGCTTGAAGTCCTCAGCAATGAATCGCTGGGCAGATATGCCTCCAACCCGAGGCTGCGGGTGCAGAAGTTCGAGAATGTCAACAAGTCGCTGGAGTTCATCAAAAACCGGGGTATTCAGATGACCAACATTGGCGCCGAGGATGTAGTCGATGGGAACAGAAAGATCATCCTGGGGCTAATATGGACCCTTATCCTGCGGTTCACCATTTCCGACATCAACGAAGAGGGCATGACGGCAAAAGAGGGTCTGCTCTTATGGTGCCAGCGAAAGACAGCCTGTTATGAAGGCGTCGAGGTGCGGGACTTTTCCACTTCTTGGAACGATGGCCTGGCATTCTGTGCCCTCCTCGACATTCATAGGCCGGATCTTATCGATTTCGACACCTTGGATAAATCGGACCACAGAGGCAATATGAAATTAGCCTTCGACATTGCCAGCAAAGAGATTGGGATACCAGACTTGCTCGATGTTGAAGATGTTGCGGACGTGCCTCGACCAGACGAAAGGTCACTGATGACATACATCGCCTACTGGTTCCACGCATTTAGTGCAATGGAGAGGGTGGAGAATGCCGGACGGCGAGTGGAAAAGTTTGTCAGCAACATGCAAGGTGCATGGGAGATGGAGACGGCGTATGAGAAACGCATGCGCGCCCTGCTGCAACAGATCAGGCAACAGCGACAAGCCTGGCACAACTCTAGGTTCGAAGGGACGTACGCCGACGCAAAGGCACAAGCCAACGAATTGGCCAGCTACAAGCGGAATCAGAAGAGGAAGTGGGTGGCAGAGAAATCAGACCTCGCCGCCCTTCTTGGTAACATCAAAACCAAACTCTCAACCTACCGTCTGCGACCATATGAACCGCCGGCTGAACTTCGACTCGAGGTGCTCGATCATGAATGGGCGGCACTGAGTACCGACGAACATGCACGTAGCAAACTCATCAATGAAACCATCCGAGACATCAAGAATGCGCTGAGGCGGAGTTTTGCGGACAAAGCCAACGACTTTGCCCTCACTCTCAACACGCTTTCGTTGGCTGTGTCCGGTCTGGAAGGCGACGTGGAAGACCAACTGCAGCATGCGCAGAGACTATCGGCCAACTTGGCGCCTCTGGAACAGTATCTGGAAGGAATAGCCATCCTCGACGAGAAGTGCCAGGAGGCAAACATTGACGAAAACGACTTCACCACCTACACTTATGATGAATTAATGTACGAGTTGAGCTTGGTCAAGGCCAGCGTGCAGAAAAAGTTGACCTTCTTGGAAAATCAGATGGTGGCCAGAAATATGACTAATCTGACCCCAATTCAGCTTGAGGAATTTGAGTCCGTCTTCCGACACTTCGACCGGGATGGGACAAATACTCTCCACGAATTAGAATTCAGTGCGGCGTTGGCTAGTCTGGGGTTGGTATACGACGAACAGGAGATGCATGAGAAGTATTTGGAAGTCTGTCATAGTGGGATAGATCCCTCCATGTCACCTGTCTCTCGCCGACAGCGGGAAAGTCGAGGGGTGGGCTTTGAGCAATTCATTCGCTTCATGGTGTCTGTTACGGAAGACCAGAATAGCGCCGAACAGGTCTTCCAGTCATTCAGGGAGGTTGCTGATGGGAAGCCTTATGTGACCGAAATGGATCTGCGACACTCACTCATCCCCGACGATCTGATCGAAGACTTGTTGCACAGCATGCCCGAACACAATGGCCCAGACCTTGAAGTGGACCGTGGTGTGCCAAAGTACGATTATATTTCCTTTATGCAGGCCATGATTGGGGATGATCACGACGGGTCGAGCGAGGGCAGTAACGACAGAGCTCGGGAAAATGGTGCAAAGACCCCTACGACGCCCAGGCGGTAGGTACAGAACGTTTTCTTTGTGCCATTTCCCACTTTTGGAACAGCGTTTGGATTTGTACATTTTGCACTGAAGCGGGAGTTGGATTGATTGAATGGGTAGATTGGGGGAATGGTTGGTCTACATGGACACCGCGTCCTCCTTGTCCAGGTGGACTGCCATTGAAAAGAAGATAGCCAAGAGGTTAATATACATACATTCTTCGCCATTTACAGCAGCACGCAACAACTCCCACACTGCACCGTACTCCCTGGACTTCATGGTACTGGTACCGGTATGGAACGGGAGCCTTACCCCTGACGCGCTGACATAAGCCTCGCTAATCTCCACAATCCACACACTCCACGATTGCCGACCCCAGATGGCACCAAATGTCAACCGAGGCTAGGCTCGCGCACCATCATACATTGTCCTCGGTCCCAGGAGCAGCTAGCCTGTGGTACTGTGCCTTCTCCTCTTCAGCGGTGTGGCGTACGGCAGAAGCCAATGCATTGTACCTCCAAGTACATAATGGCCCCCCTTGCAAACATGCATTCGCATCCGCCAGTAGTAGGGAAGGGGGCCCGGGCAGCACAGTACAATCAGCCTCGACTTCCTCCTGACAAGAAAGTTTATCTATCGTTGCATCCAGATGCTCCAATAGCTGCATGTCGCAATGGCTCGAAAGACAGTGTACCTTCCCACGAAGGACTATGAACTTCCGGATATCGATCTACTGACATTGATCTACGGTGAGTGAAAGGAAAAAAGAGAGAAGGTGGCCCGCCCATGCAAGCCAAATGCAGTATCCTAACCCTACGAGAAAAGAACAAAATATTTGATCACAGTTTTCTAACCAGTCTAATGTCTCTCTGTGTTCCGAATAGAATCGCCGGAATCATGGGCCACTGAATCGACGGTCGTACATGCCGAAGCGGCTCTACCGTCCAACTGTATCACCAAAGCCCAGGCGCGCGAATATACCAGGAGAATTGCCTATCACTTGCGACACACGTACGGCGTAGGCGCAGAAGGACCCGGTAAAGACGTGGTCGTCTCGATTTCGTCAGGCCAGATCCTCCTGCCCACAGTTTTCTACGGTGTCATTGCAGCAGGGGGCGTGTATTCTGCGGCAAGCTCGAGCTTCACCCCGCTAGAACTAGCACGGCAGGTTAAACAAGGTAGGAGTCGGTTGATCATCGCCAGTCCCGACTGTCAGGATGTGGCCGTCAAGGCGGCCGAAGAGTGCGGTGTTCCCTTAGACAGGGTCCTTGTGCTGGACACCATGGGCGGCAACCGAAAGTTGCAGAATGTGGTCGGCACGGGGAAGAATCTGATCGAGGGCGAGGGCAGGCCTGATGAACGGCTGAATTGGGAAGTCATCACGGACAAGCACACGCTCGAGACCAGGGTCATCTGTCTTTTGTACAGCAGTGGCACGACTGGAGTACCCAAGGGTATGTACCAGCACGGCCCCCTTTTTTCTCACATGTGACACTGACCTGTGTTTACAGGAGTCAATCTATCGCACAAGAACCTCGTTTCGGAAGGATTGATCCCCCAATACCTGATGCGAGAGTACTTCAACCGCCAAAAACGTCGGGACCCCAACTTCAAATTCGAGTATCGAACCCTGGCACATTTACCCGCGGCCCACATAGCCGGATGTCAAGGATACTTTGTCAACCCGGGAATCGCGGGCGGGACAGTATATTGGATGCCCAAATTTGATTTTGCCAAGTTTATCGAGTACAACAAGAAGTTTGAGATTACTTTCTTCTTCACCGTGCCGCCCATTTATTTGGCCATAGCCAAGAGTCCGCTGGTCACCGACCAGTTCCGCACTTTGGTCCATGCCGTGACGGGCGCAGCGCCAATGGGGCCGGAGCTGACGGCGCTCGCGGAGCAGAAATTGGGCGCTCATATCTCGCAGACTTGGGGGCTCAGTGAGACTACGGGCAGTGTCACGGGAATGCCGTGGGACCAACATGATAGCACCGGTTCCGTTTCGCCTCTGCTGCCGAATGTGCGTATGCGCATCGTGGATGACGACGAAGTCGATGTTGAGGAAGGCGCAGAGGGTGAGTTCATTATGCAAGGGCCTATGGTCACGAAGGGGTACTGGGACAATGAGCAAGCTACTCGTGACGCTTTTACTAAGGATGGCCTGTGGTTTAAGACTGGAGATGTTGGATTGTTGAGGGATGGCAAGTTTTACGTGGTGGACCGGAAAAAGGTGAGACTGTCTACGAAGATGTGTTGCATTTCAATTCTGCGTTGGGGACCACACCTTTCCTTTTGTTGGATTTGACTAACCTTGGACGTTCCCTCTTGTCTATGTAGGAACTCATCAAGTACAAAGGTCTACAAGTCGCTCCAGCCGAGCTCGAGGCGTTGCTGGTGTCGCACAATCTAATTCTTGACGCCGCAGTCATTGGTGTCCCTGACCCATCTGGATCCGGCAACGAATTGCCCAGAGCCTACGTGGTGGCCGACCAGTCGAAAATCTCGGCTGACCAGATCAAAGCCTTTGTCAAGAACAATCTTGCCCAGCAAAAGCAATTGCGTGGCGGAGTCATCTTTCTGGATGCCATTCCGAAGTCCCCGTCCGGTAAGATTCTTAGGAGGGTGCTGAGGGAAATGGCTAAGAAGGAGAGGAATGCGCAACACGGCGCTAAGCTGTGAATGATAATGCTCGTCCGAGTAATGGAACTCACAGGTCACATTTAGACGGGGTGTTTTGGACTTGCTGCGTCGGCATTGTTGGGGTAATAAGCTACAAATACATTGGATATCAACTGCATAAGGCAATCGAGATATGCGTGGCGTCTAGACTGGTATTACAGTACCGGGAGACACACACAATTGAGCTGCAAAGCATGTCGACCATTGCAGACAGATAGACTGAGACAAGAAATCTATATCTTCCACACCTTGACATCATGTGGGTTCTTAGAGATGGCATGGGCAACAATCCGGCTGACAGAGCCTTGTTGCTCGCGGCCATTCCGCCATTCTTTAGGTCCAGCAAGATATGCAATGAACCCCGGAGGACCCGAAATGAGAATTTGGCGTTGTTCCTGCGACGCAGCAGACCCAACGGAGAAGAGCTTGTCATCCAACCGTGAGAGGGCACGGAACACGGCGTCTTCGTCAATCCATGTATCTTCGGCGTTAACAAAGTACTCGACGGTGACTTGGCCAGGATATCTTTTCTGCAGGGTTTCCAACTCCTTAACCATAAGGCCTTGCTCTTGCGAGCCTGGAGGCGGCGGCGGAGGAGCCTTTTTCTTCGGTTTGGTCAAAAATCCAGACCAGGTCGGCTTGGGAGGCACAGCTTCTGCGGGCGGAGGGTCACTAACTCCACCCAAGCAGTCTTCCCGCAGTCTGTTCGCCCATAGGATATGTATTTTCTTTGATTTTTGGTGATCTTCATTCCCCGATGACGGTGTCTTGTTTCCTTCAAAGAGAGCGTATGCGGCCTGGAGAGCGGGAGCAATACCGGTTCCACCGGCAAGGAAGACAATCTGACGAGCATCGGGCGAAATCTCATATTCCATGTTTGGGCCTCTCATCTCAATTTCAGCACCAGGAGGCAGCCGGTGTAGGTAACTGGATACCTCGCCATGAGGGTCGTTCCTGATCAAAAACCTCAATTCTTGTCGTTGTGTGTTGCTATCGTCGGCTATGGGCGGGAGCGGTGTGTAGGCTCGCACAATTTGTAATTGTGGTTGCTTGAAGTGAACGTTCCATATCCCTCTTCTCCAGGCGTCGTTGTACCGCTCGAAATCTTCGTTGGCTCGCTTGGGTTTAAGGTGAAATATGCTGGCTGTCGACGAGACGCGGTCTTTTGACTCGAGTAGAAATGGGACGAAGGAGCTGTCCCCGGCGTACAAGTTATAGACCTGCCAGGCTGCTATGAGACCGACGCCGGAACAGAGGACGAAAATGAGCCTACGCGAGGCATATCTCGAAGTGGTACTAGGACCTTGCGCATCCGGAGACGGTTGCGATCCGCTCGACGTGGAAGAGTTCCAGCGAGTAGTACAGTGTCTTATACTAGTGGGAGCCCATCTTGGAGCATTCTGCAGGTTGCTCGATGCTCGAACCGAGCAGCGTGCAAACATGAAGCCCCTTCCACACACTTGACTTCGTCGGCGTGCAGCAGTTGGTCACGATTGAAATCCAGACTCGGAGACTCGATTGTGGTTTACAGACTCCGACAAAATAACATGCCGCTTTCCGGCAAGGCTGGCAATTAGCCAATTAGACACGTTCAGATAAGCTATGTACTAGTGCAGCAATTCCCCGTGAATTAGCAGCCGCTAGTAACTTGGCAGCCTTTATACGGGGCAGCGTTCTATGCAAGTGAGATGATGGCCAGCGTCCCCTGTTTGTCCGCATGCAGTGCATCTGGCCATCCCCCGACCCAACTTTATCACCACACATACCTTGGAGCCGGTTGAGTTGGTTAGGATGCTACAAAAGTAACTGAGAATGCCATCCACATCGATACAAACACAGAACCAACAATGACGGTCACACGCTGATTGCCTCACAAGTCCTCCTCACATCCTGACCAGCGATGCCACCTCCGCCTGGCTTCTCCGTGATTCAGAAGTCTTCTCAACCGTCAGGACGGGACTCTCTTGAACTTGCCTCCCTGGCTGACTCTGATGCTGACGAGCTCCCTACTTCGGAGTCTTCACGTTCTGGCACCTCGTCGTCACGCCGACTCTCCCTAGAAAACGACGACCCCTTAGACAGCGCGAATCCAGCGGCAACGGCAACTGCATCAGCACGCGACCGCATCCATGGACGATCGTACTCAGTCTCCTCGGCCTTTGACTTCACCCCGGCCCTCTTCCCACTCTCCTCGACCGGGGGGGGCTACACCGCGCTAGGGAATCCGTCCAATGTCTCCCTTTCTCTGGACAGACGGGCGGCGGCGCTGCAGAGTCTGGAGAAGAACAAAACGTTGACATATCTGAACGGATTGTCGTTGGTGGTCGGATTGGTAATTGGGTCTGGAATATTCTCGTCTCCAGCACAGGTGAACTCTCATGCAGGATCGCCTGGGGCATCTTTGATTGTGTGGACGATATCCGGACTATTGGCGTGGACGGGGGCAGCATCGTATGCGGAACTAGGGGGGGCGATCCCACTGAACGGAGGGGCGCAGGTGTATTTGGCCAAAATTTTCGGCGAAATCGCCGGCTTCCTTTTCACCTGGTGTGCGATTCTGGTACTGAAGCCCGGCTCGGCAGCCATCATCGCCATCATTTTCGGAGAGTACATTGTGCGCGCCGCCATCGGCGCCGAGGTCGAAGACGTCAACCCGTGGATCAACAAGGCTCCTGCCCTGATTGCTTTGATGCTGGTGACGCTGTTCAACTGCGTGTCGACGCGGTTCGCCGCCCGGTTGGGGGATCTTTTCATGTTTTTCAAATTCATCGCCCTCCTGGCCGTCACGGTCATCGGCATCATCGTGGCGGTCACGGGCCTCTCGACCAACGGGCCGGCCAACAAGGATTGGAAGAACCACAACTGGTTCGAAGGCACGTCGAACGACATTTCCGATTGGGCTGTTGCGCTGTATGCTGGTCTCTGGGCCTACGACGGCTGGGATAACACCAACTATGTGACTGGAGAATTCAAGAATCCCAGCCGCGACCTGCCGCGGGTGATCCACACGTCCATGCCTGCCGTCATTGCATGTTATATCCTTGCCAACATTTCGTACATCTTCGTCCTTCCGCAGGAGACCATCGACAAATCAAACACCGTGGCTGTACAATTCGGCAGCAAAGTCTTTGGTCCAATCGGAGGGCTCATTCTGGCCTTGATAGTGTCGGCGTCCTGCTTTGGCGCCTTGAATGCCACGACGTTTACGTCCGGGCGTCTGGTCTACGTCGCCGGCCGCGAGGGCTATATCCCATCTGTGTTCGGCAAGATCGGGTTCGGCTACGGGGTGGAGGGACAGCAGATCCCAACAATGAACAAACTGCGCAAGCGGTCATGGCTGTCAAAGACATTGGGCAAGGTCTTTGGCGACGAATCCATCGGCCTGGGCTACACGCCCGTCAACGCCATGCTGCTCAACATGGTGCTCTGCATGGTCTACATCTGTCTAGGCGAGTTCAGGACCTTAATTACTTTCTATGGTGTCGCCGGCTACTCCTTTTATTTTTTGACCGTGTTGGGGCTCATCGTCCTGCGCATTCGTGAGCCTCACCTCGAACGTCCCTACCGCACTTGGATCAGCACCCCGATCATCTTTTGCTGCGTCAGTCTGTTCCTGGTCAGCCGCGCCGTCATCGCCCAACCTTTGCAGACCGTCATTGTCGTCGCTTTTCTTGCCAGCGGCGTGCCTGTCTATTTTTGGCGCGTCGCGGGGCGCGATGGGCCTTTACGTACAGGCAAGAGAGAATCAAGGTTCTGGAGGCGCTGGGGCAGGTCCTAATGAGTCTCATTCAGGTAGCAGCATTGGCGGTATTGCCACGAAAAGTTGAATACAGTTTTGGTGCATGATTCTTCTTGGAAGTTTTTCCAGTAACTCTACGAAGTAGGAGTATATACTGTACAGTACAAAACAAAATATTCCTCAATAACCACTATGACATGGTTAGGTCTTGACCTACGGTCATCGTGATCATGGCCTCTCATTGTCAGGCTACAGTATTTTGTCAAGATAGCTGGCACACTCAACCTGCCCACCAGCCTTTGCCATGACGACCGTCTTTGGCGCCTGGAGGCTTCCTTTTGCTTCTTGCGACTTTGTTTCTGTTAGTAGGGCCAACTGTAGTGTCTGACCTACTAGCACCGGCCCCATCACCTGCAGTCATCGTCTCCTTAGCATCATCAGAGACAACGGCGGCCGCGTCCAGTCTGGCGGCCCCACGAGCCTTGCGGTTTCGGCCGTCAGGGGTAATGACCTGAGTCCCGGTATTGGTATTCGCATCAGTCGGTCTTGGTGTTGTTGTCGAGGGGAGGCTGCGGTAAAAGGTTTGCACTTTATCATTGCGTGCGTCTCGTTTTGAAGCTTTTGAAGCTCCCGCCTCAGCCGACGGCTGTTCTGTTTCGCCGTTTGTCGAAGCTGATGATGATGGATAGTCAGACTTTGAAACTGATATCACGGACTTTGGAGACTCTGAGGTCATTCGTACGGTCGTCCTCTTATCCATTTTGCCGGTGTCCTCTGCGCCTCGTTCTTGGACCACAGACGGATTCTCCGCATTCAAGCTCCTTTGCGCTGTTTGACTCGCATCCAAAGTTTTATTGGTCGTGAGAGGAGGAACCGGTTTCGGCATCGGCACTTGCTCAGTGTGCGGCTTGGACGAAGGAGCCAGTAGAGCAGCCCATTCCGGAGGAGGAGATACTGGCTCCCGTCGCTTGAAGATATCCAGAGTCAAGCGATCTCCATCATGCAAGGGCAGCTGAGCCTTGTCGGCAATTTGCAGAATAGTCGAGGCCGGCTGCTGAACACCAAAGAAAGATTTCATTTTGCCGGGATTCTGGGAAAATGCAGTAAACAGAAAGTATGCCCGAAGGCTCGACAAGACATCCGAAACAAGCGATGGTCTTACCCGCCTGGACGTCCGCTTCAGCTCGTTGAAGCACGGGGTAGTGTCAAACGCCTTTCGGGCCATGGCATGCGCGAGCTTTGCCATGTATTTGACACGCGAATATGTCAATGGCGGCGATCGTGCCAGAAGTAGCCGTTCTCGAGAACCTTTGTGTTCGAGGGATTTGTGAATAGTGACGGGGCCGAACGCAGCGGATGAGCGAATGAATCGTTCGCCTGCGGCCGCGGCACTGTGATTGTTCGTTGGCACCTTGGCACACGCGAGATGGTACAGCTGTAACACAGCATAGGCTCGAGAGGATAGATCTGAAGCTTGTGTCAGCGGTGACTTTCTTGAACTTGGGGAGGTGGTAAAGCTTACGTGTAAAGAAGGTTACGGGATCCTTGGTGCCCACGTTGGAAATGGCCGATGTTATATCGAGGTGTGGCAAAGGGCTGCCAAAGCTGGATGCCACCATTGACGAGATGATAGCAAAGTTCGGGTCGTCCAGATTTTCATGCGCATGTGTTTGTTCGGCCATGCCGTCCAAGGCATGACATTCAACCAGTTCAATGCCGAAGTGCTCTACTAGCATTTCTTGTTGGAGCTTGACGTTGACTCCGACTTTTAAAATAGCAGGATTTCCCAGGGTTTGTGTGAAGGGCCGTGTGAGAAGGAGAGTGGCAGGATTCATGACGCCTAGAGGGAAGATAGCCACCTCGTCATTGCTCGCGAGAACGAGGTATTCCAGGGGCGATGAGCCGGTGGGAAGACGTTTGCTATCCACACTAAGTACGGTGTCCACTCCAAGGACTCGACAATTCGAGAACCGTTCGAGGACGCTGGGGATATTTTCTGGGGTAGTAACGAAGTGGATTGGTATGGCGGCGTCTGGGCTCGGGTAGAGTTCTGCTTTAATCTGCCATGGAGGACTATGAGCAGTAACAGCTGGCAGACAATCCACACTTGGTCGAGGCAAATCCGAGGATGGAGTTTGAGGGTTGACGAACAGCATGAGGTCGCTCTTTTTTCGCGGTCGATGAACGATCCCGAGATACATATTGGCAGTGCCCCTCCAGAGCATCGCAATGTCGAGTAAGTTATAGAGTTCCCGCCGAGCAGCAAACAATTCGTCAGCCAATGTCTGAAGGGCCTTGGCCGTAGTCGTTGAAAGGCCAAGGAAGGTGGAAGTCCGGACCAGGTCCACCAGCTCAGCTGTTTCCGACATTCGACTGATAAAGATGGTGACCGGTCGGAAGTTTGACAGCTGTGCTTCTTGAAGAGCTATGTTTGCCTTCATTCCAATTGCCATGGGAGTACGGAAGTCGTCTTTGAAAATCTGGTGACCGTCTTGGGCAGCCGTTTGCAGCTTCAGCGGGAGGAACTGATGCTTGGGATGATGAACCGAATCAGAATCGTGCCGTCTCGCAAAGGGTGTAGACAGAGAAACCATCAGCCGGAGATTGTGATAATGCGCAGCAATCCTACTGGCGTTATTCACTGCCTGGATGGAAAGCAGGTATAGCCTTGTATGGCGCGCGTTGAAATCAAACACTTCAGGTAACCCCGAGTTCAATAGGTAGGATGTTCTTATCTTCCGGAGCACATGCAGTTCTTGCGATATCTCTTCCGAGCACTCAATGAGGTCCTGACGCAACCACAGGATACTGATCATCGCACGCTGAACACGGGGCGTTTTCGGTCCCCTGAAGAGATTCGGTATTGAAGTAGGACCCGAAATGTCCACGTGGGTCTTCCAGAGTCCACGTTCTCTCAAGTCCAGCGCAATAGCATGCAGCGTCGAGACCGGAAGCAGTATACCGGCGGCATCGGTCATCTTGTAACCGGTCTCTCGCAACACAGGATCCACGCTTCCGGCGTTTTTGATGAACTCAAACTGCCGTGCTGTTGACTTCGCCCGGGGCAGGAGGTTGCGTCTGAATTCTTGCATGCCACCAAGGAGCCGGGTCAGACTGTTCTCTACAGCAGATAATCTGGTGGCCACCTTGTTCAGCCTCCTCAAGATAGGGGCAGTGAGCTCCCGAACGTGGTTTGTCGTCCACCGTTCTAAGACTTCTTGCTTTGCCGTCTGCCGAGCCTGTGAAAGCTCAATTGCAATTGTCTCCTTGCCAAGGTATTCCAAATTGTCAAGGATATGCCGGGCTTGTTGCAGCTTCTTCGCACGAGCCAGGGCTCTTGTTTCTTCCCGTCGAGCTAGTTCATGTCTCCGCCAGATTTGACGCCTAGCCAGCTTTTCTGCCTTGGACATGTCCTGTGGAGCCAATTGTTGCTCGCCTAAGCCAGCCATCGGTGAGAGCGCCTTCTGTCGCATCGACTCCTCCACAGGAATTCGGGGGAGCGCTCGATCGGCATCCCGGACATTGTTGACACGTTTCTTGTTTCCTGACGGCGGTGGAGGCTTCGAGCGAGAAGGAGTCTTTGGAGGGAAGGGTGTCGTGAGGCGCGAAGGAGGAAACTGGGGTGAACCTGGCGGTGTCGTTGTTGGCGGCCTCTTAGGAAGATTAGGTGTCGGAGCACTATTGCGCAGGCTTCCGTCCAAAGACTTCCCGGAACTCGTGTGGAAGCCGTGTGCAAAACGATCAACATGTCCGTGCTGTCTGTATAAAGCCGGCCTTCGACTCCATAAACAAGACCGAGCGTCTGTCGCCGACGTCGTCGTAGGCCATGGCCTCAACGAAGGCGTGTGTAACGATGTAACAGACGCCCTCCGTTCAGCTGGTTCTGTCCTCCCACCGGAACATGTTGGTGCTCTGCCTCTCTTCCATTCGAGGCGTATAAGTTGACTGACCGTGAGTCCGTCCTGCCCACAGGTCGTGCGAAAAGTCAGCGCACGAGGTACGGGCTGGGAGCCAACACAGCCATGTAAGATCCGGTTGCATCCATTGGACATGGACGGGAAGCGATAGGACAACTACAGGCTGATCCCTTTAACTGCAACTGACTCAGTGATGGTGAAGGCTTCAGTAAACGTCCAAGTAGTGGACGACGCCGTCAATCGGAACAAATACACGGCGGCGCGCATCTATCTCCTGCTCCGCAGTACACAGCCTTGCGCTGACTAAGCCGTACTATGTCGAGAGCCTTGCGAGCATCATTTCATGACCACTGTAACCAGACAAAGATCTACTCATAAGAAAGAGGCCAGTCCTGACTCTAGAAGTTTCGCATATTATTTGATTGAGGACACTTATACGGTCAGTGTCCGTCCCTGTTTGGAGCTCTCTCGGGCTAGCTCTACAAGCCGGATGACTCCCACAGCTTGCTCAGGGGACACCGGGATCTGGGAAATATCACCGTCGAGTGCTGCTGCCAGCCGCCGGTAATATTCCGTGTAGGTCGGGGGCTTGACCGTGGGAGCAACCTCGCTGACAATCTGCCCATCATCCTTGACAACATTCAATGTACCATATCTCTCCTCTGGCTCAACAGCATAGCCTTCATCTCCGGGCTTCAATCCCTGCTTTCTCAACTGCTCCTCCTGGATATCAAGATGGTACTTCTTGTACGAACCCTTGACTCCACGGACCCAGAGGCGCAACTGATTGACTTCGGGACTGACAACGCCGGCCTTGAGGGTGGCCAGCAATTTTTTGTCGTCGTAGTGCAGCAGGAGGGTGCAAGAGTCCTCCAATCCGTGAGGGTTCACATCTCTCTGCGAACCCACAAACCCGGTGATGCGCTGAGGCATGCCAAACAGATGCACGGCTTGGTCCATCAGATGGGTGCCCACGTCGTAAACTGCACCATTGCCAGGGGTGTTGTACGCCTTCCAATTCTCGGCCGGCGGCTCAGGGCGGTGACGGTCAAAGTGACTTTCGAATTCGGCGATCCTGCCCAGTGTGCCGTCTTGGATGTACTTCTTCGCGGTTAGGAAGTCGGCATCCCAGCGTCGATTCTGGTAGACTGTAAGGAGGACCCCATGAGATTTGGCCAGATCGACCAATACCTGTGCCTCGGCTGATGTTGGTGTGAATGGCTTCTCAACCACGACTGGAAGCTTCGTTAGCATGTCAGTCCACCACAGCTCGTCGAACAGGGACTGTACCATGTTTCTTTGCCTCGATCGCCAGCTTGGCCATCTGCAGATGTGAGTCTGGGGCCGTCGTGACCACAACCACATGGACTTGGTCGTCTTTCAGTAAGTCCTCCGCGGACCGGTACGACTTAATGCCGGGGTGGTCTTTGCTGGCATCATCTTCTGGTTTGGGATGACGCTGCACAATGGCGTACAGGTTGAACTCCGGGGCGTCAAGGACGAAAGGTATATGGAATATCTTTGCGCTCAAGCCGTATCCAATGATACCAACATTGTACTTGCCTCCAGCCATGGCGGATGTAAATTATGGTGTTTGTGTTGCCTCCGGTAGATCCGTTCCCCCAACTTGAACGTAATATCAAAGTAAAGAGCTTTGTGAGGGTTTCTTAAATGAGCGGAGCGATTTTCAAAGGCTCCTATCGTGTGGGCGAGGTGTGTGACTTTATGCGCCCTCTGTTATAGCGATCTCTGTCTACGTGTCAACGACTGAACATCTGAGTTGATTGTTGGTACTGTCATACGACGTTGATTGGCAATCCTCATATAGTGGGGGAGTCGGGAGCGTTTCCTTTTTCCTCAGTGCTGCCACCAACCAACTTGAACCTCAACTCGCCAACCTCCTTCCCTAACCGTCCATTGAGGAAACAGACGACGAGCAATAAAACAAAGTTTAAAGTGCTAGTAGTAAGGACACCAGTCTCCAGGTGATGCATGTCATCCCGATTATCATTTCTAGCTACATGTGCTGCTGCCACTACAGTGTGGGATAATATAAGCGCAAGGCAGAGGAAACATGCCACGACAGCACCGGCGGTGATGTTCACACCAACCAGTATTGCGTAGGCTCAATCTTTCGCGCCTATAGTACCTAGGTATTGTACAACGTTCCGCACCCGATAAGACGAGGCTATCAGCCTCCCTTGAAGCTCACGACGTGATATCTTTCAGATCAGGGCCGAAAACATCTCCGTCCTTTGCAAGTTTCTCTTTCTCGAGTTTTCGTTTCTTCAATGCCTTTTCCACATCACTACCCTCACCTCCTCTCTTTTCCGCGGCTTTCGCTTTCGCAACCGCGACGATGTCCATCTTTTCGGGATTTTGACAGATGGTCAGCTTCTTGCCTATCCGACCCAGCTCCTTGCGTTGACTGGCATCGTCTTCCGGTGAACGGTACGATTCAAGAAGTGCAGCGCACGCCGCGACGGTTGAAACGAGCTTCTGCTTCAGTTTCATGGTCGCCTCATTCGAGGGCAATTCCTGCAGTTTGTGCTCGAGATAGGTGTGGACAAGCTCCCGATCCGCGACCATCATCGCGGCAAGCCAGATCTGGCTGGGCGTGTACAGGAAGTAGGCGTCAGTCATTTGCGCTGCCGTGGCAAGTAGTCGTTTTGCATGGTCGGCCGCAGTACCTATCCTCTTGGCCGAATTTGTGGATCTGGAAATGCCTCCCAGTCGGCCTTCGTCCGCCATGACGTTCATCTCGATATGGCCGCCGGCGAGACCTTTCATAGGATGCCGCACGTCCAGAGTAAAGCGGAGTCCCTGTAGGAGTAGAAACTCGGGCGCTTTGACGTCGTCTTCGCTCACATTATTGAGTTCGGCCACGAATCTGGATAGAGAAATGTAGAAATGGTCGGCTTTGGTCGCGAGATAGAGGGCGCACATCATGATTTGTTTGGGATGATAAGTCATCGGTGAGTTGGTCAGGTAGAAGCGACGTAGATACTGGATAGCGGTAGCCTAATATCAATGTGCGTGAGAAGCTGGAGAGTAACAACGAGGAGCCGCGAGGGAGTAGATTCTGAATATTCTTACCACAATGTGTGAAGGTATTCTCGGATTCATCGCCTCGCCCATGGCTATGATCTTCGAACAGCCCCATTCCACAATCTTCAGCTCCTCGTCCACGGTTAACGTGTCGACGTTGACTTCGGTGTCCACCTCCATGGCGTCGACGTCCTGGGAGTCCCCTTCGCCATTTTGAGTGCCGTTATGGGCAGATTTCGCAGCATGAGCTCGATGAAAAGCAGCTCGAACACGTTCTGAAGCAAGATTGTTGGTGTTTTGTCGTATCCGGGCAAGGCTTTCTTTAGTGTAGGACCAATACCGATATTGCGACGAGGCCCGGTAGACGTCGTCTTCAATCATTGTCGCGACCCAGGCAACATGCCGGTCAGAATCCGATGCGTCCTAATATTGCGGCAGTATTTGATAAGTTGTATGAGGCTTGCGTCTGTGTGAATAATGAACCTCCGAGGTGAAATGTGTTGAGGCAACAACCTGATAATTGTACTGTGTAAACGCCGCAATAAAAGTGAAGTTTGCGCGAGTTCAAGTTGTGCAGTGTTGCCTCCGCATCTCAATCAAAAACACAGTAAGGGAATAATAGTACATGGTACTGGACGACAACTACACTTCTAACGATATCAAGTGTCAAAGCATATGTTTCATAGCACTTGATTCCGAGATTGAGAGACTTGAGCCTGTCGTAAAGCTGTGGCGTTCGTAAACTACCTACTTGTACCTAGGTACAGCCTGAACGCCAGATTATGCATTGTTGTAACCGTATCAACACCATCGCTCACTAAGCAGCAGCATATCAGTTCATGTCAGGCCATATCAAGGCTCGCCCAGCAGTCGAGCAGTGATGTCGCCCATGTAGGCCTCTTCAAGCTCGTAGTCTTGTCCGCCATTCCGGTCAATACCAACGTAGTTGAAAGCCTCCACCACTCGTTCGACATCGAAGCCCATCATGACAAACCGATCGATTAAATCCTTGTTGTATCCATCATAGACTGCAAGATTGGCGGCCTCTTCCCTCTCTTCACTCTCTTTCTCGGCATCCTCGATAGACTTGTCCGTCGCACCACCACTACTCTCCCCAGTATTGGACGCGGGCGCTCCAGCATATTTAACTGCCCATTCCCTGGCCTGCCTTTCAAACTCTTTTGGGTTCTTGATCATCTGTTGTGCCACCACGGCGTCCTGAGGATCTTTGGGCTCGGGGGAACTGAGCAGCGACTGCAACGAAATCATGGCAGACTTAATGGTCAGAACTGGCGACCAGCCAGTGCTCAGTGTATCTAGGCAAATCGCCCCCTGCAACAGTTAGCACTGCAAGAGTCGCATCCGAAGACTTGCAAAGCTTACCGTCTGACTGGAGATATTGGGGTGCCAGATCTTGGTGGTAAACTTCATGACCGGAGGCTTGAAAGGGTATTCGTTTGGGATCTTGATGGAGACTTCGTAGGTTCCGCCCTCGTATGGCGTCCCAGCAGGGCCTTTGAAAGAGCCTCGAAGGTCGGTGATGCTGTCTCCCACGGTTTCGGCGAATATCTGAGAAGCAGAGTCGGCCCGAATGTCGGCCAGATCTTTGGCTATGCGGCGAGCCTTATGCCCTGCCATTCTGAACGCTTTGTTGGAAGCCGGAACTATAACTAGGAACTTTGTGTAGGCGCAAAGACTGAGAGCACAGATATCCGTGACCAGTTCGCGGGGTTACCAGCGTGACACAATCGTGACAATCTGACTGCCTGGTGCTGATATTGTTATCTCTGGGAAACTGAGAGGTGTCTATGAGGCTCTAGAAGTCAACTGTAAGAAGACTGAGGATGCGTCCCGGAGGCAGAATCACAGCGGAAGAGAACGATACGCAGGCGTCTGATTTAGAGTGGCAGATCTGGAGAAAATAGGTTTGAGGTTTGATGGACAAATGAACGGGACTGCATATACTGGTTTGAAAATCGACCCGCAGATGATATGCTGAGGATGTCGTGTGTCACCAAGATACTGGCTGATGCAGTGGTGAACGTGTTGCGTAGTCTATGGCTTACGACAAGAGGCGCTGTTTGCAACTGCGCAGCTTCACTTTCAGGTTCAGCGAAGTTCAGTTGGAGAAGGCTCCTCCGCCGTAGATCGCGTGTCCTCGTCCCTCAGGCTCAGGCATGGGGTGATTTCATAGGGGACTCGAAATCGACGAGTCGCTTATTCAGCCTCGTGCTCTAGGCTCCGGCTCGCTCCCTAGGCTCTGCCTAGTGCCTGGTGGACTGCTTGTTAGGCGGTAACCCACCAGTAAAAGTACCTACCCGGGTACCCGTAGGTTCATCGGCGCCTATACCTTGGGCACCTTAAAACTGGTACTGCAGTACTACTTAGTAGTAGGCCCATGTTGACCTTCGCCAACCAGCCGCGCCAAGCCAATCATGTACCGTGAGCCGCAGGCGCTGACAGCAATCGTCACCCAGGCCTCGCCTTCGCCTTCACCTTTGTCTCTGTCCCCATCACGCATCTTCGCCCATCCCTTGTACTCCATTTACTCACTTAATCTGTCGTCGGTTCGCCTGGAGCATCGGCCAGCAGCACAACTAACCGGTACCCATCATGGTAAGGAACTCCTCGATCTCACCCCTATGCTATGCTAACAGCCATGACAGGGGAATCAACAATCGAATCTGGGGGGCGGTCCTCCAGGCCAAGGTGGCAGGGATGATAAAGACAAGAAGGTACTTGCTACGTATTACGAACTGTCAATCGCCGGTACTAACAACTCTTCCAGAAAGACAAACCCAAGTACGAACCTCCTCCACAACCTACGACGAGGATCGGACGGAAGAAGCGCAAGCAAGCTGGACCGAACGCCGCCGCGAAGCTGCCCACGATCTATCCAACAGCGCGATGCAAGCTGCGATATCTACGAATGCAGAGAGTACATGATCATTTACTGTTGGAGGAAGAATTCGTCGAGAACCAGGAACGTATACGCAAGGCCAAATCAGCCCAGACGCCAGCCGCTGCCGCCGAGGGTGAAGCCGCCGATCGCAATGCAGACGAACGAAGCCGGGTAGATGACATGAGAGGGAGTCCGATGGGTGTCGGCAATTTGGAGGAGCTTATCGACGACGACCACGCCATCGTCTCCAGCGCCACCGGGCCCGAGTACTACGTGTCTATCATGTCGTTTGTCGACAAAGATCTTCTCGAACCGGGCGCCTCCATCCTTCTCCATCACAAATCGGTCTCGGTCGTTGGTGTTTTGACGGATGATGCGGACCCGTTGGTGTCAGTGATGAAATTGGACAAGGCGCCTACCGAAAGCTACGCAGATATTGGTGGCTTGGAGCAGCAGATACAAGAAGTCCGCGAAGCTGTGGAATTGCCTTTACTGCATCCCGAGCTGTATGAAGAGATGGGTATCAAACCGCCGAAAGGCGTCATCCTGTACGGCGCGCCCGGAACTGGTAAGACTTTGCTTGCGAAGGCTGTTGCGAATCAGACATCCGCCACGTTCCTGCGTATCGTCGGGTCGGAACTTATTCAGAAATACCTGGGTGATGGCCCAAGGCTAGTGCGTCAACTTTTCCAGGTTGCGGCGGAAAATGCACCCAGCATTGTCTTCATCGACGAAATTGATGCTATTGGCACGAAGCGTTACGAGTCGACGTCGGGTGGCGAGCGGGAAATTCAGCGAACTATGCTGGAGCTCCTCAATCAATTGGATGGCTTCGACGACAGAGGGGACGTCAAGGTTATCATGGCCACAAACAAAATCGAAACCCTGGACCCTGCCTTGATCCGACCTGGGCGTATCGACCGCAAGATTCTCTTCGAAAACCCGGACACCAACACCAAGAAGAAGATTTTCACCCTCCACACCAGCAAGATGAGCTTGGCGGACGACGTCGACCTGGACGAGTTCATTGCTCAGAAAGATGACCTCAGCGGAGCGGACATCAAAGCCATTTGTTCCGAGGCTGGGTTGCGAGCACTCCGAGAGAGGAGGATGCGTGTCAACATGGCCGATTTCCGGAGTGCGAAGGAGAGCGTCATGAAGACCAAGAATGAGGGTGAACCTGAAGGCCTGTACCTGTAAGAGCTCTACAGGTGCAATCGGGTGGCTGTGTCTGGTCGTCCTGGCAGGCCTCACTGCTGTAATCTCACCATAGACAAAGATCAACTTGATGGACAACACGGTGTAATATACTACTAGTACTTGCAGCATGCGGGCAGGGAACAAGGGCGTCGTAAGACTGTCCATAAAGTGTACTATTGTTCATCGCCGAAAGGCGCAAGATATGTACGTTTCATTTTGGTCTTCATTGCTGGGGCTATCATGGCAGCCCTCATGTCTATTCTCGCTACTAGTATATCGTTCATTCCAAGACGTGGTCTAAAAATCAGTGAGGACTTCACTATTGTGCGCCCTCGTAATTCATGCCACCAGTAGGGTAGTCTTCTCAAGTCATTTTTAGATACTGCTATCCCAGCGGAGCCCGCAAGCTGCTAGTCGGAAGCAGTGCCTTTATCACAGCCGATGCGGCCCAAGAGTTCCTTGCGATCACTGCTTGCAGCAAGTCGATTGACGCCCGAGGCGTGGGCCGATTCGGGCTTGAGCTTCCGCCGGCCGCTGCTCGAGGAGGTCGACCGGGCGAGCTCGGCACGAGAAGAAGACTTGTTTGAATTGGATAAGGAGAACGTGGGATCTGTGCTGAGGATTTCAGTCTCGTGATGGGGCTCGACGCAGAGTTGGACTGAATCGATGTAATTGTTTGCTTTGTTCTCGGGAGCGCTATGAGGGGCCCTGGCAGTTCGGATGTTGTTGTCTTCGTCCTCTTCTTCATCGTCTTCGTCGTCTGAGCGGACGTCTTCGGCCCCTTGACCAGTGATGACTTTGTAGGCGACTCTAATGATGGCGGCGAACCACACGAGTAGCACGACTTGCAATGCAAACAGCGAGAGCAGAAACGCCCATTTGATCTTGTTGTTCCAACACACCAGTCCGACGGGGTCACGGAACGGTTGGGTCAGGTGGTCCCAATCATCTGGGATGGGCAGTGGGCCCTGGAGATCCAGCACGCTTCCCTTGTAGCACCCATATCGAATCTCCTGTGGGATGTGGGCATAAATACCGTACAAGACCACAATGTACAGCACATGTCGGGTAACGAACCAGGTAACCATGAAGACGCCAAACGCAATGTCACATGCAACGTTGAAGTGCAGATACTTCAGGGTTTTGGCCAAGGGTAGGATCACGTCCACAATGTCCATCAGGGACATGATGAGCGTGCCAACCCGATACTGGTGGTAGCCGTATGAGGTGAAGATGAGACAACAGGTGATGATGTGGTGGACAAACATCTGGAGGTAATCCTTGCGGCGCTCCTCGATGTTGACCACGACAATTTGCTGAAGGTAGAAGCCGAACTGGACCAGGTAGTACCATTTCGCCAGCCCTTCCATCTCCCGAACCGGCCAGTTCCGCCACAATGCTCGCAGGTCCAACCAATAGTCCGAGGTGTACATGGTGTACATGCCGACGGACCAGGAAATGCTGTAGTACAGCAGAAGCCATGCTTGTTCCGCGAATCTGACTTTTGGCTTTTTCTTCTTGATGCCCAGCGCCGACGCCAACGGTGCAAGGAAATAGTCCATTACGGCACATCGCAGCCCGCTGAACACAATGATCCAGTAAAACACGAAGAAGATGTCGTCCCATCCGAGCGCGAACATGCCAGTTAGCGGGTTGTAGTACGATATGCGGAAGAACTTTTGTGTGTGATGCCGTGCCGATGGAAAGAATATGTGCACGAAGAAAAGCATTGATATGAGGTTCGCCGATATAGCTGACAGGTACTTTAGCAAAAGTCCGCCCATATCTCCTCAAAACTGCCTCGACTTACCAATCTGGTGGTCCACCACCCAGGCACAAGCGAGGGCCACGCTGCTCTTTTGTTTGCCTCTTTCATGCCATCTAGGCCATGCTGTCTTTTGGGATGGGGTCTCATTGTGTGGCCGCCGGTTGGTCGTCGACTGACATATTCTCTCTAATTTCTCTTGGTCTTTCAAATTCTTGCAGTCCATGTTGCGAGATCGCCCCCAAGCGCTCGGGATGAATGAGCGGCTGGTGGGAACACGCAAAATCGAACGCACGAGATGGTAGGCAATCTGCTATGTAGCGAGCGGGAAGACGTCTAGTGGTGAGGTGTGAGCGACCAGCGCAGACACTGCGTGTTTCCGGTAGCGATTCGGAACGACTTGAAAGTCGGAAGGGTGGACAAGCGAGTGACAGATGTGGTTGACAGCACACTTTCTCTTGCTAGGACATGATGGTCCTAGAGGAGCGGTGGTTTGGCATTGGGCGGAACTTGAACGATAGTGAATACAAGAAGTGCCGTGGGTGTGGGAAAGACGGTGAAGTCAAGTTGCCCCGGGCCAGCTCCGGGACTGGTAGCGAGTATTAGAGCGGAATTTCTGCTCTGGTATTAACACCTAGCCACGAGTGGGATTTGGCGATCCTGGCAATAAGGAAACATACAATATATCTCAGCAGCAATGCAGTGGTGGACAATCCGAGGCTGGCTGGCGGTGTGAAGCTGCCAAGTCGAGCAGAGAAAGACTACGACTTGAACGAGGCCGCAGTTTTCTAAAGGCGGCGGCAGTTTGTGAACGCGTTCTATACAATTGACACTTCGAAAAACGCCCGCAACGATTGGATTCGATGGCATTTTCCTGGTGACCCCTTTTTGCGCTCTGCTACTACTGCTTTTGCAGGCAAGCTGTCGGTTGACAGCTGCTCAACACTGTCAACGCTTTTAGTCCCGGCAGTGCGCACTTTCGCCCTGCCCTGAGCATAGCGCGTCGAAGCCAAAAGCTTTCAGCTATTTCAGTTCCAGGCCGTTGGAGATCGACCGCTACTTTGCGATGGGGCCAGTGTCCGATCCGTTCCTCTCAGAAAGCTCAAGCTTCCGCTTCACCAAGCTCCCGCAACCCTGCCTCTAACATTTTTTTCTCTTCGAGAGCTTATGCATGTTCCGATCCAGGGCAGGACCAGGGAAGAGAGGCTGCACCAATTGAACGCACTGAAGTGCTGCATGTGTGCACATCATCCACCTATGAGCTGAGCCCCTTTCTGTCAGCCGCCGAATTGTGCTGCGAGTCAGGTCCCTTCGCTACCGACTACTAGGCGGTATAAGAGACAAGGGACTTGGCCTGCAACATCTTACCAAATTTCAGACTGACCCCAGCTGGTTTGCCGCTATTGCAATGTTTCGACGACATTGTTGCAAAGCAGAAGCATCAAAAGCTGATGTCTGTCGCCAGCTCACCGCCATAGGCCATAAGGTCCCTTGCAAGCTTTCCACAGTTTAATAGTTCCGTCTTCACTACCCGTAGCATAGAGCTTGCCGTCGGGCGAGAAGGCGATGGTCCAGATTGGGCCATGATGGCCTTTGAGCACCTCTGTGAATGATGTTAGCACATCTTCGCGTATCAAGGGCCACACCTGTACGTACCCAGTTCTTTCTCCTCCGCGAAATCCCATACTCGAACCCACGTGTCTTTGTGACCACCGGTGACGAACTTGCCACTCGAAGGGTTGATGGCCACGCTGGCAACATCGTGGTCGAAGTTGACTTGCTTGATGAGTTCTGCGGGTCGACCTGCGTCGAAGAAGTAGCACGAATGCCCGGCGGCCACACTTAGGATGCCTGGATCACTGTCCTCCGACCTGTTGGTGGATAATTCGCACGATCCGATGTCTCGTTCGGTTCGGAAGCTTGAGATCATGCCCTGCATTCTTAGATCCCACCATCGTATGGTCTTGTCTTCGCAGGCTGTTGTGACTATGTTGTAGTCGACGTTCCAGACAATGGACTTGATTGTTCCGCCGTGTTGTCCGGCACCGATTTCGAGTCCCTCCGAAGTGACGGAAGGGGTGGCTGGGGATGAGCCATTTGCCTGTGCTGGAGAAATCGCACTGCCTCCTCTGGTGAGGTCGAAGATTTTCAGCTTCTTGTCTTGACCTCCAGTGGCCACGCACTGCGGGTTGTCCTGTATGGGAAACGCAACAGCTCGTACAATGTGGTCGTGGTTAAGGATATGCAGACATTCTCCCGTCTGAGGATCCCAGATTCTCCTGAATTATCATCAGCAAGTTGTGCCAACAGAGCACGAGAACTCATCTCACGCTGAGAAGTCTGCCGAGCCAGTGGCTGCAATTTTAGCATCAGATGACAGTCTCGCCGACCACACTGCGCCCTTGTGTCCGATGAAGGTTCCTATCCTGCATGACTGTTAAGCTTGCTTGAGATCATGGTTGCTTTGGAGCGGCACATACCAGTCCCCTGTAATTCCATCTCTCAACATAGGATTATTGTCTGGCGATATGTTAGGCATGTGCTGAACCAAGATATTCAAGGAGACATACCTTTGCAGGCCGAGATGAGATAATATTGGTCACCATCCACAATGGAAGAGAAACTCAAGTGAGTAACCGGTCGTGAATGACCATGGCAAGTGAGAGGGACAATCTTGGGGGTATCTGGCCCAAGGTTAGCCAGGTCCGAGGACTTAAGTTCTCCGATCAGCACGGGTCGTTGTGAGACATAGATCTGTCGTACCTCCAGACATCGCCGCAGCTCGAGTTGGCTGAAGCCGGCAAAGTGGTTCTGGTATAGTAGATTCTCTAGACAACAGTCTAGCGGAGTAATACTAGTACTGGTCGTGGGAGATTCAACGAGTTGGAAAAGGCGGGATGGATAGTTCAAGTTATCGCAAGAAGAAGTAACGGTGAAAGATGGCACGTATCAACCAGGTTTGGTGAGTAACCAAGACGTGATGGAGGACACAAATTCGTAGGTTTCCGGCTGGACAAGCCTCTTGTATTTTAGATCGTTGATTGTATTCTGCTTCACCCGTCACTAAAGGGTGCTGTGAGAGGCAAGTGAGAGAGGTTTCGATACATGACTAAGCAGCGTACGGAGGATCACTAGTATGAGCTGTACATTGTACTTTCATTGGCCATATCAGCCAGCCTTGCGTCTGAAGCGCACAGTTCCGCAGTACAAGGCTCGGAACGACAACGTACAACAACATTCAAGCTGTGGATGAGACAGAGCGTCCTACTCTCCTTTCGTCGTCCGAAGTCTCTCAAGTCATTGTGAGTGCTCCAATACTAGTATCTCACCCTAGCTGGTTTGGCTCTTTCCACATCAGCCCGCCTGTGACAAGGCCGGTTTCCGGACACTACCCAGGACATTCAAAGCTTGCTTAGAAATGGCACTGCCTATTCGGAGCTGTTTCTGTTCCAGCAGGATGGATGCACTGCCGAAATTTGCTTGTATTTGGTGATTATGTCTTCCTCTACCGAAGGACTTTAACTCTTTGTTCTCATTCATTCCCATTTCTGAACAAAAGAGGGGAAAGCTTGTTGTCTTTGTTTCCGCTCATTGTCATTGTAAGGTCTTGCCCACTGCCTTGCAGAGCTCAGGGCATGCAATCTGCCTCCATTCGCTGATGCATGGCATCAGCGCCGCTAATAGTACAGGGCACTGTCGACGATATAGCAAATGTTAGCCTGTTTCCGGTCATTGATAGATGGTTCCAGGCGAATGCCAGTGCAAACTCACGAAGCAGCTATCTTACCCTGCATCTCCGCATAGGTTTGGCATTATGAGACAACCTGAGACATGGCAGGCAAAGAACACAAAGCAATTCCGACACCGTCTTTCAGGCCCTGGCCGGCAGTGGGCAGTTGGCCGTGGGCAGTGGGCAGTGGGCAGTCAAGAAGATGGCAAATTACTGCCTGAAGCCCGATGTCTGCTTCACTGTGGGATCCAATTAACATAAATATCTCCTGTTTCCAATGCATTCTCTTCACCATTTTCTCAACACAAGAACACGACCCTCAACTCAGAAGTACAAATGCAGCCATCAAACATCTCACTTTCAACCACAAGTTACAGCATCCTGTGCAAACTTTGACGACTGAAGTGTGACTATCGGTAAGCTTCATCCGAACACTCATCAAAAGGTAAGCCATTTCCCCAACAAGATGCCCACGTCCAAGGATCTAATCCGCCGCTCCAGGGCGAAGGTGAGTTCTGTCCTCCGGAAGGTCAGCTCTACCACATCACAGTTACTACGCCACCATTCCTTCCATCATCGAAATGTATCTCCCATTGCGAGACTGGTCCAGGAAGCGGCAGCAGCCAGCCCAAGCAGTTCTGTTACCGCTCCGACCCCAGACCCAATTGAGGAACCTGCAACAACGACAACGAACGCTCATGCTCCAATCCCAGCCGCTGAAACGGTGACCCAAGTTGCTGTTGAAACCACAGCTCCGCAAGTATCAGGATCAATTTTGCGTTTTGTCGACACCAATTACATTGATGGTTCCAGTATTGCGGATGTCTCGTCTACCGAATCATCTAATGATGATGATGAATCCTCTCAAGAGACATCTGGCCAGCGTGGCGGTGCAACCTCCGGCCCAGGCCTATACTATAGAGAATATACGTTCCTGAACCAACGGCGGGCGGCCGACAACTTTGCCCTATGGCCCATCGAGTCAGAACTGACCTTGATGAACCAAGCCCAGCCTCGGAACCAAGATGGCCCGTCCTCTATACCCCTAGTACTTGATACTGTTCCAGCAAACTCCCCGGCCTCTGGCATTCTTCAGTCCGAGTCTGCTAGAACGGGGTCTCCTCTCCCATTGGCCTCCAGACACGGTCCCAAGCCAAGTGTTAGTGACGACGTCAATGCGCAAATCTTTCGGCCGAGGTCGTCAATTTATGCCAGACCCCCAACACCATTCCCTCGGCTGTCTGATATTTTGGATGCTTCTTCTGCACCACAGGTGGTAGCATCCAGCAGCTGTGGCGAGGCATCCTCGTCGAAATGGAGCCATCGTACGCCGGCAATTCTGGGCGACAACTTCGTTTTGACAAGTGGCCTAATCGACCCGTTTGTGGAACAGGGCGGTTCTTCATCAGCACGGGTTTCAGAGGCTGGTCCTCGATCTGTACAGTTGCAAGAGCGTACTCTTCACACTCCGAGTCCGCAGCCTAGTCTTAATATTCCAGACCCAAGACCTACTCTTTACATTGACAGTCCACAGCCTAGTCTCCACATCCCAGATACACGGCCTACTCTTAGTCTTGAGATTGACAGTGAGATTGACAGTGAGACTGACAGTGAGACTCACAGTCCACAGCCTAGTCTCCACATTCCTGATCCACGACCTACTCTTCACATTCCCAATCCATACCCTGCTGCAGAGTCTCCACCACGTCGCTGGTCTGACTTTAGCTCGGACGAGTTCCCCAGTGCTGAGAGCAAACATCTTGTGCGCGTCAACTCGGAAGAATGGGAGCTTCAACCTAACAAAGGAAAAGGGAAAGAGCCAGAGCGTCGCTGGTCAGACTTTGACTCAGACGAATTCCCCAGCACGAGAAGCAAGCATCTCGTGCGTGTCAACACCCAAGAATGGGAACTCCAACCAAACAACGACAAAGGGAAAGAGAACGAGCGCCGCTGGTCAGACTTTGACTCTGACGAGTTTCCCAGCGCCGAAAGCAAACATCTTGTGCGAGTCGGTTCTCAGCAATGGGAACTCCAGCATGGACGTCCTCGACCCCAACCCCAAGGTCCAGCGGCAGCAGCAGCACCAGCTCCCGCACCCCTGAATCATGAACATCGTCCCGAGCACATCTCAACAATCAACATCAACGACCCGGAAGGCTACGGCCACCCAGTCGTCCCCGGCGCCCTAGCAGGCGACTGGTCTCTCCCCAGCAGCATTCAGAGCGAAGGCCAACACCTCCGCCACATGGAACGGGGCCTGTTCGCCGCGCAGAACGCTCTCCCTGCCATCAGAGGACTACGATACGCAGTCGACCGGGCGGCGACCGATTTTCAAGCACTAGCATTGGAGAACCAAGCTCTGCACGGCCAGGCTGCCGAGTGGCAGTTCAAAGCGACCCGCGTCCTTGAGCCTGAGCTGTTGATGGCGTGGGAGGCTTTGAGACACCGGGATGCGGAAATTGACCGATTGAGACGAATCATTGCGCAGACCTCAGATCGAATGGCATCGCGTTCCGATCTCAATGTCAATGACACGGCCGCCGACTTCCATTACCAAGGTCATCATCTATACAATGCTAATGCCAACGCCAACGCACCAGGAAATACTCGCGCCCGGGCGGCGACTCCTCAGAATGCAAATGCAGGAAACACAACTGCACCACGTACACCGCCAAGTCAAATCTACGGCTCGGCGCAACTACAATCTGTATACTCTGAGTCTGAATGGGAAGACGTCATTGAGACGGACTCGGATGACATGTACGGCCCTTGAGTGGGCGAGCGAGTGAGTGACTATGACTATGACAGTCAAATTTGTGAGGAAACTTGGTTAGCTGCCCTACAGGCTATGCATACCTAGGTATGTACAGCGGAGGGTCAGTTGGAGGGACAAATCACTGCAATTAATTCCATGTTTTTGGTTGGATACTACTAGTACTAATTATGCACAATTCAACATTGTGGCAGGAGACTCGGACACCTTCAGACATACTAGGATAGCTGCTGCAAGTTTCTAGGGAATAGTAAAGAATCATGATGCCAAAGAATGCACTACACTTTTTTTCCGCGTGCTTTGTTTTTTTCCTTTTTGTCTTCGTATTCCCTTTATCTCCAGCAGATGGATTCCACTCTCTCTGCCTTTGAAACTCTCCCGCCGCCAATGGGATCATGATGATCTTGGATAAAAATGCAGGGCTCGATCAACCAAGTCCAACCATGCTGCCTTGCCTGGCCCAGCCCAGCCTGGCTTAGCTAAGGTCAAGCTCAAAATCTATCATTATTTCATTTCTCTACCTCACTCTACCATACCACGCCAACATGTGATTGGATGTGCATTGCATGGAAATCTTTGTACATTACTGCAATGCAATGCAATGCAAGTCAAGTCCCAATGACTCCTGAGGAAGTTGACGTTTTGGTCAGGGTGGTGGTATGCACTGGCACAAGAATTCATCCTCCAGAAGCTCCAACGCAGACGGCCTATCTTCAGGACGCCAGCGGAGAATTTTGCGCATCAAGGCAAGGAACAACATTTTGTCGTTACCGTCCAGACGACTCTCGAGCGTTTCAAGGCTTTGGTTTGGGATCGGCGTCGAGGCGATCCAGTTGCCTATTAGTTTGTCACAAAGTTGTAAGTCAGCGTCAGTCAGCTCAGTCCAGCAAGCCATACACAAAGTAAAACGAAACCATATGTGCATGTCTCTTGTATTTTCGTTCCTTCTGCGGTGACTTGCAAGAGTCTGGGTTCAGCTCACCTTGATCGTCCCAGTATCGACTGGCACTGCTCCTTTCTTGGGCCCGAGCCCGTTCCAAAGCCTCCTTCGGCGGCGGACCCATCAGCGCGACCATCTCGGCAAGGTGTAACTCGTCATCGAGGTAGCCGTCCTTTACTGCACGGAAGAGTCGGTGTCCTTCCAAGAGATCCCACATCTGTTTGGTTTTTTCATTGTCTAAGCCGTTGATCGATCTTGAGATCTCTTCTTGTTCCATCCAACAGGGCCTGGAGGGGAATATATACATACCATGAGTCCAACAGCCCAAATATCAATCTTATCATCCCATTCCATACCCAAAATGATTTCTGGCGCCCTATAAAAACCCGGCATGACATCTCCCACAAACTTCTGCTTCTTGCCTGGCTCACCCAACCGAGCGGCGCCAAAGTCGGTAATCATAGGCTCGCCATCGGTAAGCGGCATAGTGTAGGAAAGGTGGATGACTCGACCATCGGGAAGAACCTTTCGAGCAGACGGATTTTCCTGTTCCGCGCGTTCCACTTTGGCAATTGCGTCGTCGTCATCTCTGATACCCAGAAGGATATTGTTTGGCGATAGATCTATAAGCGCAGTGACAGGTGATTCAGCAAGTGAATCATTCAAGTTTGACGTACCCAGCAAAGGCAAGGGAGAATTATACCTGTATGTACCACACCTATTTGGTGCAAAAAGTCCAAACCACCCAAAATCAAAAGTAAGCTTTGTTGTAGGAGTCCCTTGCTAAAGACCTTTTCCGGCAACAAGTTTCGAAAGTCGGTCTCGGTCAAGCCGAGTGGTGTATAGAGTAGACATCGATGAGTAGTTCCATTATGGCCCTGGATCTGAAAGTGGTTGAGAACTATGCGCAATCTTGCTTTGCCGGGGTGGTTTCCATCGGTTGAATTGACAAGGTCTGAGACAGCGAATTCACTCGTACAATCCTCACCAGCAATGCAGACTTTGAGCGTGAGAAGGACATTTTCTCTGGAAAAAGAGAATAACCGCCCCGGTTAGCATGATGCCACAACACAGACAATAGACAAGAGGTAGGGATGCTTTGAAACGTAGTACGTACTCGAGATCTCGACACAGCCAGACGGTAGAAACTGTACCAAACCCCAACTTGGCAACGACCTGGTATCGTGATTCAAAGACCTCGCCGAGCCGCACGGGGTAGAAGCGTTCGGCTTTGTAGCCTGGGATCCCCTCCTCTTCATACTTCTCATGCAATGGAAGCATTTCAAAGCCGTCGGTTGGAAAGGTGCGGGGCAGGCTGGAAATCGCCCTGGTGGAAACGGAAAAGGCCATTGGTAACTGCTGGCACTGCAGTGAACCAGGGACGGTGAGAGGACATAGTGTCGGATAAATCCATCGTGTGAATCTGAAGACAGGAAAGGCTGTGTTTCCGCTTCGTCTTGTCCTAAGGATCCGCAGCAAGGCCGACGACGACCGTGACGCTTTCATTGATGAGAAGCTCGAGCGCGTAGTAGTCCTTGCAAGGTGAGGCTTGGAGCCGGACAGGCAAGGTGGCTGTATTCTTTACTAGCGCGAGGTAGTGGTAACATATCTCAAATCCCTACACAGCCACACTGTTTCACTCGAACCCCCGTCGAATCCCAGGACCCTGCTTCGCAACAACTTGGTACCTTGATTCGAAAACCTCGATCTTGCCCGGGTCGTACAACCCGGGTTACTGATAATATGGCCCGAGCCTTCAACGGGGATTCGCTGCTCTTCTGTCTTCTCGTGCAGCGTAAGGGGTCTCAATTCCTTTCGAATGTGGAAAATAATGCGTGTACTAGTAGTTTGACCTTTCAGAAGAATGCTATACTCGTAGTAGGAGGAGTATACACATACCTACCTAGGTAGGTACCTAGGTATACATAGGTAAGGTACCATAGGTAAGGTACTACAGTTGTACGGTCCCTGGTATCCGTAAGCCTGTATTGTCCCAGTATAATGACCCTTTTTCCGATTGGATGGGTGCTCCCGCGGCAATACTTGACTAGTACTGTAAACAATTAGCGCAGGGCTAATCAGGGCCTCCACTTTCTGGCTCAGGATCTCAACTGATCGACGTCATTCCCCATCTACGATATAATTGTACAACATTACAATTCCTCCACGGTCAAGGAGCTGAATGTTAGTATGATACTGTGACCGATAGCATCCATCAATTTTCAGGAACAGTCCAGCAAGTCATCGTAGCTAAATTAAGAGATACTTAGTTCCCAGGTATCCATATCGCAGCCTCGCAAATAATGCACCATCAGCAAATACCAATGTCGCGTTCAAACGCCTTTCCCCTGGCGGTCGCTGTCCCTCATGCATCCGATCCCATCAAGCCATTCCCATCAATGCCGGTGCAGTGCTCATTAACTCTCAATCGTGTAATCATCCCATCAGTTGTGTTGTGATCCAGTCGCTTGATCATCTGGAGTAAACTCCATAGACCGTCTGCCAATGCACCAATTCCTTGGTCAGTGTTTCCATCATTTCGCCGCTGTCCATGGTTCCGAAATCCTTGTCATCGATAACGCCAATTGCGCCGTCACCCTGTGCCTCATGCAGTCCAGCTTCCACCGCTCGGACCAAACTCGAGGTGGGCAAATGTGTCGATGTCTTGACGCCGATAGGTGTACCTGTACTCTTGGAACTTGAGGCGCTTCCATTTCCGTTGGAATGGTGCGAGTGTGGATGCGACGCAGTTTCGGTCTGCATATGGCCGACGAATTCCAAAATTGCTGCAACGCGTCTCTTCATCTCATTCAGGCTCGTTCGGGCGGGATGGGTCTTTGCTTTGGAGCTTCGTCCACTCTCCCCATGAATTCCGTTCGCCCCTGATGGTGATCCACCGTTGATGTCGTGAGAGCCATCTCTTGCAGGTGTACCCTCATCTCCATGATCTCGCGTGTACTGATTTCTTCCCAGTCTTCCTCGCCTCGCCGCCGGCCGTCCCGTCCGACGATTGTTATTTGATCTGCCCGAAGGAGGGGTGTCGGCTTTCAATTTGCCGTTGACCTGGGCCATTTTGGATGGAGAAAGGCTAGGGGTAGGAGGTGGTGAATCTATCCTGTCAGCTGTGGAACTTGAGATATGTGGTCAAGAGTGGCATACCTTCTCCTCTTCTGCGTTCTGACCGAGCGTTTCGTTTGTTTGCAGCCTCGGCACGTCGCAATGCTTGTTGTTCTTTTTGTTTGTCCTGCATCTCCTTTTCGCGGTTGTTGCGGGCGGCTGCGCCTCTAAGCTTTTGTGAAGCGATCCTGCCTGTGCCGTTTGTTTTGTTCGAGGCATCCTGCCCAGGTGGGTCCGGCGATTCACTGTGCTTGGATACGGTTGAAGACGAATTGGACCCTGTGCGTTGCCGTTTGTTGTTGGCTTTGTGACTGTTTATAATAGTTAGAGGTCTTCATGTGCGATCTCAGTGGCAGTGGGGAATCTTACTCTTCTGACTCGTCGCGTGTACGCTTGCCCAGAGACCCTATCTCTTTGCTGCTTTCTTCAATGGCCCGGCGTAACATCTCGTCTTCGTCGTATGCTCCCCGGCTGTTCATTGTAGCTCGTCTCTTGGTAGCTTCGCTGAGTTTGTTCTTGGCATCCTTCTTGCGGGGCGCCTCCGCGGTGGAAGACAAGGGCGAGGATCGTCCAGAGGGGTTTCCAAGGACCGGCAGGTAGCGGGAGGATTTCGGACTGGTGTGCCATGGTTAGTAAGATTTGCTTCGGTAGAGATGGGTCACTGCCGATGGCACCAGCACCACCACCGCCTGAAATGTGGAATATTGGGACGTTGATGCATCTTCAGCACACAACGGGGCAGCGGGCGTTGTTTAGGAGACTTTGGCAGGTAGAGGAACAAAACTCACCCATTAGCTGACTTTGTCACCTTATGGTATTCAGGCTTGCACAGTTCGCAGTAATATTCATCTGGCAGCATCGACTCATCCAGCAGACCCATACAGCCGCCGTGTTGCCAAACCCCGCACTTGTCGCACTGGACGAAAAAATTGCCAGTTTCATCGGTCAGGGCGGCAGCGTTGGGTTGCTGCTGGCGGATGCTGGCCGAGGGGCCCGGGTACTCAGCTTGTCCGCAGATACAACGAGTCACCTCTTCTTCATTGGTGTCGGCTTCGACGCCTCCTTCTTCGTGGTCATCCCGCTGCTGCTTGACTGTAGGTTCCTTTTCAGCGCCGTTGCGTCTGCTACGACGCGGCGCAAGCAGCTCCGAACGAGAAGCCGAGTCTGCGCCATCGATGGATTCGGATCTTTGTGTGGATGGTCTTCTTTGGGAGGCCGGTCGATGGCTTGCCGGCGGGTCACGATCGGTTTTTGAGGCACTGGACATGGTAGAATTGGTGTGATTGAGGGCGGCAGGAGGTAGCTGGGAGGAGCGGGCGCGGGACGAGCGTCGAGGACTCATCTTCGGGCGGGAAAAGACGAGGTCTGGAATCTCAGAGCTCGAGAGGTGCCCAAGACCGTGGAAGAATCATCCGGGAGTATTTCTCGTCAGTAGAAACGGTTGGTGGTGCGGTGTAAGGCCTGGTTGTGAGGGCGGCGAGGGAAATTCGCAGTCGGCTGTGACGAGGCGGGTGGACCAGGAAACAGTGGTGGGAAAACAGATCGGCCGGGTTAGCAAAGCAAAAGAGCAGGTTGCCAGCAGTTGGGAAATAGCAGAATCACATTTCTGGGCATGAAGATGTAAGAAAATAACAGCAGACCGTGAGCAACAAGCAACTTGAAGAAGAGCAGGAGGAGGAGAGAGAGTGTGTGCTTTCTGCCTCCTCCAAGCAACGGCCAGACTGCGCTGCGGTGACGGCCAGTGAACTTGACTGCAACACACTGCCCTAGCACTTCTGTGCCTGTGGTACGTCGTACTAGCATTGCGCGCAGAGTGACTTTAATGGCCGACGCCGGCTGGAGCCAGCGGCCCAAATTGCTATTGGATATTGCAATGGATAGGCGGGCCTGGAAGAGAGATGAAACCAATGGCATTGCAGGATAAGTCAAAGGCAGCTATCAGTCGGTTGGTCAGTGTTGGTTCCCCTCCGAGGCCGATGTTTCTCCAACTCGCAGACCCTGCCAAATGCCATGACTGTTCAGTGGCCATTGGTACCGTATCTAGGTACTGTTGGGAGGATATGTCAATATCAGTGTTCAAAGGATATATCAGGAAGCATGAGCGCAGTTGCCTTGATCGTTGTTCAGTAAAACCATTGGTAGCATTGCGCCGTGGCAGAGCAATTAACGCTGTCAAGTCTCCATCCCCAGCCTTCTGCAGGTCAGTTTCTGAGCGCGGCACGTTTGTAATCCATCTTTTTCCCCACAACTGGACTGCAGCAATTATTCCCATCACGTGCTGTTGTCGCTATGCCAAGCCTTCTGTGCCGATCGTCGCGACGCGTGCAATGACCCGCAACCACTTTACGCGTCCCCTACGCGCCGCCTGCTTGGGACGGACCCCGCAGATGGGATAATACAACACTGGCAAGGCTGGTAGGACGCAAGGCTGAAGTCTCTGTCCAGCCCAACACTTATCCCCTCCTTATTCTTGGAGATTGGACATAACCGTGGTTACAGCTTCATTTCAGGAGAAGCTGTGTGTGGTAATGCTTGATTTCTGCACTAAACCCGAGCCTTCTATAAGTAAAAGCCACAAACCTTTGCGTCGAGTACTCGTGTATGAATTCTATCATCATGAAGCTAGAAATACAGTAACCTAGGCACTCGTGGCTTGTATAACTCCCCTCTGCGGCCGTTTCGTCATAATATTTATATAATAGCACAACGTGGTGTAGGCCCATACCTAGGTACCGCAGCTGGACACTCCATGGTTCCCCGGCAGCTAGTGGGTGATCTTCAGAACAACGGCTCCGGACTTGATGAGGACTCATAGCGGGGATCATGATGCTCGCTTAATCTCTGCTGTTCGGGGACCTGCACTCCGCCAGCTTTGGTCACTCCGCCCTGTTGGCCCATCGACAACAGTTCTTGCTCATTTGATCTGGTGTTTTCCTTCTCCTTCCCTTTACTTTTCACGTTTCGATTTGTCGGCCCCGCTCCTGGCCCTAGTTCATGGCTTCCTGTCGCGTCACGTTCCTGTTTGATCAAGAGGCTCAACTGACTTTTCGTTCGAGGAAGTCCCACGTTCTCAGTATGACTGTCATCGTCATTTGCGTGTACACGACTGGATAAACTGGACTTAAGCCGTGACGGGCCCGCGCTGTCATCCGGTGGGATCTCTTTTTCTTTACCTTTGCGCAAGTCGTGCGGGATTTCATCGGCGAAGCGGACAACACTTCCAGTTTTCTTTATCCGTCCCAGAGCGGCTAGATTGGTGGAGCTGGCGAGTTTCTTCTGTGTCTCCACGAACCTGCCTCGGAAGTCTCTGTCCACCAGTCCTGAAGAGGCGGGCGGGGAAGCAGCTGTGCCCATGGCCATGGGATGTTCGTTCATTGAATCCACACTTTGCCAAGACGAAGCCGACGGGAGCGCGAAACCCGAGTCGCCCGTCATTGCTGCGAACGATATTAGAAGACGATATCTAAGAAATGGGACGGGAGAGCTCACCAGGAACTGGGGCTAATCCTGGAGGCGGACCTCGGGCATGGGGATAAGGTCCCGCAGGAGCTCCAGCGCTTCTCAAAGCACCACTCATCTCCTCCAAACCACCTTTAGGGGATTTCTCAGTGCTCGGGCCAGAAGGCGATTTTGGTGTGCCGGATCTCCGCCGGGGAACATGTGGGCGTGCCCGTGATTTCGCAGGGGTAACCTGCACAGGCGGTCTCGCGCGTCCACTGCTTGTAGCTCGGCTCGAAGAAGGCGGAGTGGCTGAGCCGGCTGCAATGGCGGGGACCGACGCGGTTGAGGTGCCGGGGTTTGGGAACAGACCAGTCTCCTCACTTCGGTCGCGTGAAGCGCCATGGTCCTCTCTAGATGTACCGGGGCCTGTGGCACGAAGACTAGAATCCGGGAGCGAGGCCCCGACACTCCATGCGGATGGAGTGCTTGTATCTGAAGCCAGGGAGGCTCGAGAGGTGGGTGAGAGAGAAGACGACCTCAGTCGTTCTGGCCCTCTGGTGTGTGCGTCCTTTCCGCTCAGAGTCAGCGCCGGTCAGACAAAAGGATGACGGGGGAGGCTAACCTGAGGCGGCGATGATCTCTGAGGCAGTGGTGGAAGCGTCCCAACGGGGTGCAAGACAGTATCTTCACTGCATTGGCGCCATAGCCGGAGCAAGAGATCGCTTGTTATGGATTGACAAAGCTTAGGGCTGCTCCAAATCCTCCAGAAGAGGTTTCGTACTCTTGGACTGGCATGGTCCGAAGTGACATTACTTTGAGCGTCAAAGACTAGATTGTCACATCAGCCAACCCTTCCCGAAGCGGCTTCCAGCAGAATTACCTTTCCAAAACTTGTGGATGACATCTGAGTTGCTGACTTCGAAACTGAGGTCGGCAGAAGAAGACTGCTCAGAGGCGAATGTCAGATCAACGAGACCCTCGGGCAGAGGGGCCGTCATGACATCGGCGGTCAACAAGGTTGCTCTCCTCCAACTCCACAAAACCGCTGGTCAACGTGGGAAACCTGGAATGACCCCAACATGTCCTTCAAGTTCTGCGCCAACTGCTCACCCACTGCCAGACAAAGCACCAATATGGGCGCACTTTCAGGAAGGAACGATCGTCCCGACCGAACTCTCACCCGGGTGACGATGGGCGGGCGCTAGCAGCAGCACATTGGATCTTAGAGGAGGCGAAGTGCAAAATCCGGGGATGGAGCAGCGACACGGTTGGTATAGCTCTGGAAAAAGGCGACGCGAGGCGAACAAGTGGGTTTTATTATTGTTGTTGTTGGGTTTGACCCTATGCCGCCAACGGGTGGATTGGTTGGTGGTCCAGATTGTGCGTGCGATCGGAAGACCCTACAGACTAGTACCACAGCAGTAGCTCTGGCGCTCTCCGGGCCCGATGGCGGATGGATTGCAACTGACGGAAACGGCTGCAGGTGTTCAAGGTTCTGGACGCGAACTTGGCTGTGCACCAGGCGGATGGCGCGTTTATAGACGGCCTCTCACAGGATCGAAAGGGAAAATGAGGATCGAGGCGGTCACTCTGTCAATGTCAGGAGGGTCTCTTGGGATCCGTTCCCGAAAGCCTAAACTAACCGCAGCCAGTCAAAAAGACGCGCGGAAGACATCCGTTGGGTAAAGTCGGAGCCTGACAGCGCGGACTACTGTAGTAGTACCTATGGTCAATGCGGCACGCACGCGCCTTGCTGTTGAGGCATTGGTGTCTGGGAACTCTGAACGATTTGGTACCTCCGACACTGAGGCGGGCAGATGCTGGAGCCACCGGGGAAGTGGACGGGCGGAAGGCGAGCTAGAAGCCGTGTCAGCCGTAATGTCGGCGGTTCCGGGTGGGCCAGGCCAGTGGGAGATTGGTAAAAGGACAAAGCGGTCAAGAAAAATGGAAACACGACGACGTATAGAAAAGGTGACACTGATCGGTACCGACAGCAGCCTGAATCCCAAAGGTGGATGTTTGATAGTCAGATGACCGGACCGGACAGGGGCAATGTCTTGAAGCAGGCCTTGTATTTCTTGGGCATCCAGAGGACGGCGATGTCAAATGCAAGGTTCAGGTGGCCCGCGGACTCCCACCAACTGGAATATACACAAGGGTCGAGCTGGTCGAGGGAGACCGGAGACCGCAAGCTCGGGTGGGTGGATGGAGCAGTACAGGTCTGACAAGGAACAGGGCCGTGTCCAATGTCGCACAAATTGTGGTACAGGAGGCTGACATGAAAGGGGTGCTTCCGAAGGCGAGGAAGGGTCTGTAGAGGGATTTTCGAAGCACCCGTAGACGGAGAGTGGACGGAAAGGAGCGGATTGTGGAGTTGGCGACTGGATTGGGCTGCAATGAGAGCCGTGATCGTGAATGTCAAGCATGAATTGTCCATGGTCGTGAAGTCGGTGACTACCATGTACAGTAAAATCCCATTGATTCAATTCACCCACTCACTCTTCCACTATTGATACATCAGCCGACCAAGTGGAGTTCTGACAGCAACCGGCCGGGGAAAGGGGGACAACAGGAGGGTACAGTATTGAGGAAATTGTGCGGCAGTGGATCCAGAGGGTGTATAATAAACATAAACAACCGAAGGGGAGGAGAGAAGGGGACTAGAGCCGGGACAGGGAAGGACGAGAAGGCTAGAGCGAAGTTCAAAGTGTGAATGGGGCGAGCACATGGCCATCTCAGACGCTCGCCTTCGATTACAATAGCCGCGCTCGTATGGCGACTTCGGTGATGCCAGGGGTGGCACACTGCAAGGCAGATAGACATGAAAGACCGGGATGCCGGAGAATTCGAGCACGATGCAGTGAGGCGAAGGAGTGAAGTTGAATCGCGTGGCACCCACGTTCCAGTGATCAAATGCCGTGGTGAGGGTAAATTCCGGTTACAAGAATGCCATCCTGGTCAGAGGTCGAGGTCCTTTTGAGCTGCAACACCGCTGTCGACGACTTGATTCGCGCCGAAATGCCATGGGATAGTAGTGGAACAACCTCTAGGACCCTGCGAAGTTGCGACAGCTGTATTGTAGGGTCAAATCAACCGGCCAGAAAGTCGAGGCACCCTCCTAGGTGCATGTTGTAGATATGGCGGAATGGCCCGGTTGGGAGTGGGAGTCTCTCCAGGTCCCTCAGTCTGGTACATTACAATGTTATACAACTTGCACTCTCACCACGCGAACCTTAAGGCAAGACGAGCACTACGTGTATCGGTCTGTCTCAGGCCGACCAAGTACTGTATCAACCTGGAACACAAGGTCTAGCAAGCGACTGGCTGGGTTTGAAAAACGTGGTGCAAGGCCTCTGCCGTTCCTCCAAGTTGAAATAAACGAGAGACAGGGGTGAAGACACGAGGACAGACCAGATTAGGTCAATGGTGAGAAAATCAGTACGGTTTCCAATAATGTTGAACTCCGGGCATGAGTACGCCTTAGGTAGTAGTAGTACTAGGTACCTCTGGATGCCTCTCTTTCAGGCTCCAAGTCAATCCAGATCTGCGTTGCATTGCATTGCATGTGCATAGTACAGTATGGAATGGAAACAATGAATGCTGTGCCGCAATCCAAGGGCAGGGCACAAATTGAATACCTGGACCTACCAGGTAGTATGGTGTTCTGGACCCGTCTGGCGTCTCGACCCTGCTGCCTCATCCAGCATCTGATCGTCGGCCTGACTTGCTTCTCCTACCGTGATCTGGCACAACATGAGCATCAATCAATAATGGGATGGCGTGGGATGTCGGCATGACTCGACGCATTGCTCCTGTCTACGAGCTTCACGCCTCCACTGGCAGTCGGAGACCGTCTTTTTTTATCTACCGCGGCACTACATTTGCTGGCTTGACTCTGCCAATTTGATCTTTTGGTACCTTGAATATATGCTGTATAGTACGCCGCACTTCTATATCATTTGACGCCCTGTTCACGCAACCAGCCTTCGCTTTTTCCCCTCGGGGCTCTTTCCCGACCTATGAACCACTTCCACAGTGGCGGTGCTATTCAACTTTCCACCCGACTGTGCCAACATGCGGCAATTCGCAGCGTCGTGCGATCATGTGCACGTGTATCTGCAGTCGATCAATCAGTAACCGAGCCAAGCTAAATCAAAAGGAGAAGTCGAAAATCTTGTGTAGATGGCCAAGCCGCGGGCAGACGTGTTGATGCCCGACCAGGACAGGAAAGTGAACTTTGGGGTTGCAAGGAACTGGACTCACCCTCCATCAACGCGCAAATCCGCGCCAGTGACATATCGACTGGCGTCGCTGAGCAGGTAAACCACAGCACCCTGCAGGTCCTCTGGCTGACCCATCTTGCCCACGGGGATGAGGGACGTCCATGTCTTCTTGAGCTCTGGGTTGTCGTCCAGGATTTTGCGAGTCCTGAAGAGGTGAAAACACAGTCAATTAGCAAATGAACGCGACAAGGGTCAGAAAGAAAGGAAATCTGAGACATACAGTGCCGTCAACATGTACCCGGGACTGATACAGTTGACTCTGATATGGGCGTGAGCCCACTCCACGGCCAAACTGGCCGCGAGGTGTCGTACTGCTGCCTTTGCAGCATTGTACGGCGCCTGCGGCTGAGGCACGTTGACAATGGCGCCAGACATGCTGCCGATGAAGACGATGCTGCCGTGGGTGATGTTTCGCTGCATCAGGTGTCGGGCAACGCCAGTGGCGAACAGGTATGTGCCGTCCACGTTGACACCCCAGAGCTTTTTCATCCGTTCGTACGGGTACGTCTCTGCAGAGAAGTTCTCGGTAAAGCCAGCCGACGTGACCAGGTGATCGATTTTGCCGTGCTGCTCGAGGACCTCGTTGATGCAGGAGTTGACGCTCTCTGGATCCGCCACGTCACAGTAATGCGCCGTGATTTTTGGCACGACTTCTGGGTCGTCTGGATTCTCGCGGCGGAACATCTCGACAAGTTCTTTGGCTTGCTTTTCGCCTTCCTCCTCTGCGGAACGTAGTCAGTTAGTGTCGTATGAGGGGCAAAGACCATGCTATGCTTACTGTTCAAATCAACAATAGCCAAATCCGCGCCGGAGCTGACCAGCGCCTGTCCCATGACAAGTCCAAGACCACGAGCTCCACCAGTCACGATGGCGGTACGGCCCTCAAGGGAAAAAGTTGGCAACGTCCGGACAAAGTGCACGCCGCCTCTGCCCTGGAGAGGTCGTTGATGAGGAGCCAACGCCGACTCATCCTCCGGGTACTCGACAACAATGTCCTTGTCGGTCCGGGACGCTGCACCTTCGTGGGGGCCGGCCGACGTACCGGTAGCCTCTGTGCTGAGCTTATGGTAAGGGTCCGAACTGTCTTTTCTTCTTGGAGTGTATGTTATCCCTTGGGATGCAGTGCTGCTGAGAAGGCGAGCGCCCGTGGCCCTGACCGCCGGCACCGTTGTGAGGTGAGAGGCCAGGCGGCCCGACGCATGTCGGAGTAAGCGGAGTGTTGAAGCAGGGTTCATTTTTTGTAATTCCAACGGTGGCCGGTATTGCTCTTTGTGTTCTTCCCTTGCTCCTTTTCTCGGTGTGGTTGAGCCCGAAAATCTTGCTATCTCTCTCTGGTTGCTCCCGTCCTGGTGCCCACTAGCTTTTTCGTTGCGTTAAAGGTAGGCGTGTTATGATATTTCCTGCTTTGCAGCGAAATCAGACTCTCGTGGGGGTGTTGGGACTGTCGCTGGTGATGTTACACTGCGTCCTAGTTGCAGCAGTGGCTTGTCTCAACACAACTCAATGGCACCTGGGGGTCCGAGCGAAGTGCAATTGAGTTTTTCACTCGGTAATGACGGGGTGCGAAGTACTACTTCTCGTGAGAAGCTTCGAGACGGAGAGGTGTACGAATGGAGGGGGCGTAGAAGGCAGAGCAACCCAGACGTGGGATTCAGAGCTGGATCCCTCCGGAAGTGAGGACGGTGGGCTTAGACAGCTCGAGACAGCTGCACAAAAAGCTCCTGTAGATCCCTTGCCAGGTATGTACAATCACACACAGTAGTTGCAGATAATCGACACAATGGTCAATAAAAAAATTGTGTTACCATGCATTGCTCTGTACCTACACCTACACGTCGCCTACTATATCTCAGGCCAGGAGGCTGATGTCATGTCTGCCGATTTGGAGCTATGGCGGTGGGCAGCAAATGCCCGAGAGGCTTGAGGCCACCAGCGCAGGTTGAAACGAACGTTAGGCGTAGCTCTAGCTCCTTATCGGCGCCCCATCCGCTAACAAGCAGCATTTCCGGGCTTCCTTAGGTTGCCTTATTAGGGGACGAGAGGGAACGCTGGACAGGTGCAGCCCAGGCACACACTCGGAGTAACTCATGGCACGCAACGCAAGCGCAGGGACGGATCCAACTCGAGTGGATTTTGATCGGCCTCATCGCCTTTCGACTGTGGGAACGGTCTAAGAAATAGACTCCAAACAACCATTTCACTTGTGTCCAAAAAGTCGAGTTTGACAGACTTTCTGTCGTCCAGCTCCACTGATCAACGGTACCGGTCAGAGAGTCCGGTCTTTCACAAGCAGTTTTCCCATGCCATGAAGAAAAGGAGATATCCATCCGGTAAGAGCGCGCTCCGCCCAGATTGGCCTCGGTGGAGGAAGTGGAAATGCCATTTTGCAGCCAACGGGTTGGTGCCTTCAGTCATGCTCTGGAGGTATCAACATTTGCCAATTGCCATATTATGCCTCAGCTGTGTACGTACTGTACACTAGACTTCCTACAAATGTTGTGGTTAAGGTAACCCCGTACTATCAGGTATCAAAAAACTGCTTCTCTGTGCTGTTGTGAGCGGTAAGGCAGGCACTGCGAGTGTCCAGTACATCGGAAAAAGAATACTGCGCTGGCAGTGTTTGTGCCAAATCCTTATCCAAGTCTCACTGTCTCAAGCCTTCCCCCTCCGTCTCCCAACCTTCCCAGCCCATCTCTCCCTGAAAAACCACAGCGTTCCCAACACCGCCGACGCAAACCACAACACCATCCCAGCCAAATCGAACCCGACAGCGACTTTCATACGGTGAATACCTTGGTCCATCTCGACCTTTTCGCCCATATACATTGTTCCAAAGATTCCCGAAAGGGCAGCCCACAGGATCACCAGCACCCACTCCCAGAGGAAATAGAGAGTCACACTACGGTAATGCAGAAACACAGACACCACTCCGTACACGATGGCCGTGAATGCAGCCAGTGATCCGACGACCACCGCATAGACCTGCACGATAAAGATTAGTCTGGCGAATTCGGGAGCGATGGACCCCTCGGAGTGAGAGGACGGGGCTATTCTCACCCATTTGCCATCGGTGTATTTGTCCTGCTTGTGCGCGTGGTTGAGGTCGATTCCGTACAATCCAATCACCACCAAGCCGTCAATTAGCTGCATGGTGCGCAGCAACAGGTTGAGGATGCTGGATAGTCGGAAATTGGTGAAGATGCTGCTGAATGGTGCCATTGTGATGGCAATGATACGCTAAAAAAGGTATGTTGGAGGGAGAAGTGCTGAGTATCAGGACGGTAAGTGACGATGATGGTTGAGCTATCGTTTTCTTTTCTTCGGCTCCGTCTGTTGTGATATAGATGGGAGAGTTTCCTCTTGCGCGCTTGTTGATCTGAACTCTTGCTTGGTTAGCAGAATGGAAAATGTCCTAGTATGGTGGCGGAAAATATGTCTTCGGGGCTCGCCTTGCCCTGAGTCGAAATCTTGATGGAGTGTTTAGTTGACGAGAAGGAAAACGGCGGCCGAGGGACTTGAGGCTGAGGTCTGCTGTACCTATGTGTCGTGGACATACAGGACCTTATGTGAGCTCCTTTGTACCGGTCCAAGTCAATCGCTCAGGTACCTCTTTCTGAGATAAAGGGCGCAAACAAGACCCTCTACCCTAGTCTGACTCAAACAAAGAATGTCACCCCTCAAGGCTCTCGTTTGTCACCCTTTGTCACCCACCCGACTTGGAAGGCGTGGAATTCAATGTTCAATGTCCACTATGGCAGACAAGCGTAAGGCTCATAAATACTTAAACAAAGCCTCCTTTATCCCGAATAATAGTAGTACACCGTGACTGCAACGATGCGTACAGGTAAGTACCTCATGGTAGAGGTCACTTGTGGAGTGTGCCCGCCTTCACGCCGAATTGAATATATGGGAGTACCAGTAGCGATATTTTATATGGCTTGTACGCGGTCGGAAATATTGAAGTTGGTAATGGGAGTATAAAAGCTTGGAATACTGTACTGCAACTGTCGCCCACTGCCAGTGCGTCATGGGACACCAGACACCCTCGTCTTTAGGCCGGTGTTGGAGTGGCTAGATCGTCAGGCATCAGACGAATGGGAATGCTGGGGGCAACAAACAATGTCTTCGTTGATCAAGCCTCAACATCGCCGGAAAGTACCCAGGCCCCAGTTGTCAGGCATATCAAGTCATAATCCCTGTCCGCCCATAATACCACATAGGTACATACCTACTTTAAATCTACAACAATAATGATAGCCAAAGCCTTGGCTGTCTGAACTACATATGCAGGTAACAAGCACACAATCATAATCGCAATGTACTGTACTGATATGGAGAGGAGTAATAGTTATGTGCAGGCTATGCTATGCTAAGGGCGCTCAGCTAGAGCCGAAGTAATGGTAAAACAACTAGATACACAAACAACAGACTTGGAGGGGGTAGGTATTAAGGCGCCAAACGAATGACCAAACAGACCTGTGCAAGTACGGAGACAGAGACAACGAAAGAGCAAAGAATGCAACGCAGACGGGCAACGAGCAAAAGCAGAAAAACGCAAACGGAGCCATTCGATGCTCAACGTCAGCGTATTCCTCCGCCTCCACCGCCGCCCTCTCCGGTCGCTTCTCCAGCTTTGTCCGTTCTCGCATGGGACGCTGTACCTGCCGACGGCTTGCCGGTGTTCGCCTCATGAGGTGTCGGCGCAGGCATCGGAATCGGGTCATCGTCGTAGCCATAGTCCAAGTCATCATCGCCGAGTTGGTCCAGTGGTTGGTTGTCATATCGTTGTTGATGAGCCGGCCCCGTAGCATGGTTGGCTGCTTTGGCCGCGTTCTTCGTCTGCTTCCGCCCCTTTCTCCCCTTCAACTTGGCCTTTTCCAACAAGCGCCTCTTCTCGGCCAGTCGACGCCGCTCTTTCCGGTCCTTTATCTCGTATTGCCGAATGAGAGCATGAGGCGGCTCGCCAAATATGGCCTCGTACTCACAAAACTCGCAGATCCAAATGTCCTCCGGGGCCGGTGGATGTTGGAGGTTGTTGTACTCTTGTTGAAGCTTTCTTTGCCGAGCAGCCAATGCATACACGTCCCCTTTCCGTCTTCGGGGCTTCTTCCCTTGCGCATTGGCAGTCCCGGGCGCAGCGGGCGCAGTCGGGGCCGACTGATTGTTTTGAGGAGGCGCATTCGCAGTGGTGGCCGCTCCCGAAGCCGATTTCTGATAGCTGCCGGATTGAGAAGCTGGAGTCTGATTGTTCCGTTGGTTATACCCGGGAGAATACAGGCTTTGCTCGGGAAAAGTCACTCCTTTGGCCTCCGTCTCACAGGTGAAGGTGAACTGTGAGCTGGTATGTCCTTCTTTGACTTGTTGGTCAAGTACGCCAACATTCTCCTGTCCTTTGCTCAACGGTTTACGAAGCAATGCCGTGGCGTTAGCGATCGCGGCCGAAATGATGCCTTGGTCCTTTGAATCCTCAGCTGCTTGATTGTTAGCCCATTCCACTCCTCGTAGCATTAGTGCGGTATCATGTTACCTTTAGCGTTGGCGCTCATATTCAGGTCGTACTTTGACGGACCACTCCGAGCGTTGGAGCCATTAACCGACACGCCTAAGGGATTCCGACCGGGAAGTTTTCTGCCACCACGTCCTCTGCCAGCACCCTGAACTCCAAGACCGGCACTGCCTCCTGAATGCTTCGTCGTTGTATGGTAAGAATCGTCGGCGGGGCCATCTTTACTGCCGCTAAGACTCAGGCGCGCGAGATCGTTGGTCATCGTCGAATGGTGTAGACTCAAACTGCCGGACGTCGGGATCTTCCGCTTCTTTTTGTTGTTCGTATTTTCAAACGCTTCATATCCATCAGGTCCTGAAGTACCACTTTTCGTTGAATGCCTCGCGTGTTCTGGCGACTGGGGAGACCGTGGCGAGTTCAAAAAGTAATGGCTGACAGGGACCATACCTTCGAGATCATCTAGATCATCCTCGTAATCATCGTGGTGGCAATGATGGTGATGATGGGGACAGTCATGATGGGCATGATCGTCTTCAGGATGATCGTGGTCATGGTCGTGATCGTGATCGTGATCGTGGTCATAACCGTCGCTGTGGTGATGGGCCAGGAGTTTGCCATCGTTGGCATATTCCCCGTTTTCCCCGTATTGAGTGTACGTCGGTAAGCTTGTCGAAGGCAGCGTAGGCGGGTAGGTAATGGCTTCTGCGGCCTCTTGGGACAATCGACTCTTGAGCGAACGCTTGGGGAGAGGTCGAATCAACCGTTCCGGAAATACGGTCGACGGGGTGTCGGGAGAGGAGAGGTAAGACGTATCTGAAGATTCAAGTCAGCACTACAGAACAAAAGACACCGAGGCAGAGGCGAGTCTAATCGCGAGAGACATACTGTACGCCATACTGACTTCCCCCTTCTCTTGTGTAAAACCACCTAGGATTTTTCAAGACCCCATTCGAGTGTGACTAACGGCCGAACGATGAAGTCTGTGAGAAGCAACTTGCTGTTAGCGATGGCCTCACAAGATGCATGGCACCAGTGGAGCGAAGACAGCAGTCTTCCCGGCCACGACTCTTCTCCTTATCCGTATCCGACTGAGGACATGAAGAGGGAACCTACCCTGGTGAGAATTATTCAGCCAGGGCTGACTGGCTCTTCGACACGCAACGCCCGACTGATATGACTGGAACTGCTCAGCTCTTTGGAGACTGTCGATGATATGGATCGAGAGAGAAATATCCAAGGATTCAAGAGAAATTTTAACAGACACGATTGCAAAGTCCGGTGGCCACAATGTATCTTTGAACGATGGAAGCTGGGTTCAAGTTCTACGGTAGTTCCTAGTAGTAGCGGCGCAGTCGGTTTCGGTTCAGTGTCCGTTTCACTTGCCAAGGTTTGCAGTTTAGCATTGTTAGCGGCGTACTAGTACCTACCTAGTCTGTAACTCGCCCTTAAGTGCTCGCGCCTCCACCCCATCGGGTAACAAGGTGATGCCGCCCTTGTCACCTTCGACTCGCGTGAGCCGACGAGCCGGTGAGTGTTCAGCCTTGTCATGACTCCGAGTCACCGGTTGTGGTGACAGCACTGTGTTGGGACGTAGCAAGCATGGAATCTAGGTACTAGGCACTAGGTGGTCTATCCTATCAAGCTCTGTTTACTAGCCACCATGGATCGATGTCACTACTGCGAACTAAGGTACTGATGCAGAATTGTGTCATTCTCGTATTGGATCAGGCGTGCATGCACTTTCAAGTTATGCAAAAGCCAACCCGACTCCTAGACGCCATACAATGATTTTCATTCGAGGAGTGTGATCTTCTTCCAAACCTATCCTAAGAGCGTGGGCTGGCTTGACTCCGAGTTCCCCTGAATGGGATTCCTGAGCCTGGGGTGCTGCTCGTCTAGGTCCATGTCAAAAGTCATTCAGCACCGCCCTTTCCTGGTCTGCGCGCTTACTGGACCTCCTGAGACACCAACGTCAAGCAACATGGTTCATGCGCCAATGGTTGAAGCTCGTTACTCTTCAGCGAGGGTTTGTCCCTCCCTTAATCCCTCGACCTTGAGTTCTTCACCCATGGCTCGGCGATAGAGATCTCTCACATTCTCTGTCACCGTCTCAAAGTGACTCGACGCGTCGAAGCTGTTGGAAATGAAAACGCGGTCGTTGACCCCACTCTCCAGAGGCTGGTACAACGGGATAGGCGGACCCATAAACTTCTCTTCAATACGACCCAACCTCTCCAGGCCAGGCTGGAGTTCGAGATGATGGTTCGCCGGAGTCTCGGCAATCGTCGACACGATTGCAATGTAGTATCCTTTGGGACAGACATTGTGAGCCGACGAAACCATGGCAATGTAAATGTCATGTTTCCGGCCGACTTGCGATTGAGGGATGATCAACTGGAGCGAGTCTGCATCACCAGTCTTTTCAAGTGGGTGGTTGAGAATGCAAATGGCTTTGAGCAGATGGCCCACCACTTGGACCTTTCCGGGGAAGTACGAGGGATCGCCCAGGATCATTTTGGTCTTTGTGCTGAACTTCATGCCCTCGCCTTCTTCGCCTCTCTCGCGCATCGTAGCTTTAATGCCGCTGATCTTGCCGCCGTCGTACAAGAACTCGTCAACCGAGGTGTTGAGCATGTACGTTCCACCATAGATGGCAGACAGACGGGCAAATCCTTGCGGCAGTTCTCCGAGTCCGTACAGGGGGTAGATGTACGGAGATTTGCCGTAGCGAGCCATTGAATTGACGTACAGTCGGATCCGCTCAACTGTCTCCTTGGCCATTCCCGGTGTGTTGATGTAGTCGTCCGTGGGATAAAGGGCCATGGCGTGGCCGATGAAATCCCGGGTTGTCGCTTCAAGGCCGAACTTGTCGTAGACCTCTCTCATTGTGCACTTGTTCAGGTTGAATCCTACTCGACAGAGAGTACCGCGTCAGCATTACCGTCCAGAACCCCATAGACGGGGATACCCACCATTATGTGTTGATGGATTGTTATCGTCGAAAGATCCCACCCATTCCAAAAATTTCTTTGCTCTCCTTTTCTCAAACAATCCCATCAATGGCGAGCTCAAAGCTTCGGCAGCAGTGGATGGGACCTTGGCGACCGTGGCTCGAGGCCCGGAGCCTTGTTGTACAAAGCTTCCGGCAATCTGTTTGAATTCGAGGTATCGAGTAACGTCGGTGGATACGAGGATATTGGTGAGTTCTCCGTTTGCCATCAAGAACTTCGGGACCAGGTCGATATTCCAATCGTTCACACGACCATATTTCTTCCACGGTTCCTCGCCTTCCTTGTAGTTGCCATATCTCTTGAATAGCTATGCGAGCAGACGTGAGTAATTATCCTCTCTCTTGTTGCAGGCTTGCATCGGGGTTCTGTTCACTTACGGCCTCGATATTTACGGAGGCGGCCTCACTGTGCATCATCATCAGTACCATTCGCGACAGACCCATGGTAGTTTATGCCATACCCGCCATAGTGGTCATTCCGGTCAATGTGAAGGACTTTCTTTCCTTTGACGGAAAGAACACTACTTCGCTGTTAGTATGAAGCAGGCCAAATCGACGGTTGGGAGCACTGTACCCAGAAAGCACACACTCCGTCAAACCTGTAAATCCAGTTAACTCGGCGCACGGGGAGGGGTTGATGAGGCGGCATTCATACCTGTGCCCAGGACAATGACATCGTATTCAGGGGCGATCTCATCCATAACTGCAGATTCAGAGGGTTTCTATCGTCGAGCAGACGGTGGACAGACAATCCAAGGGGGGACAGACGCCGCGACAAAGGGATTCAAGGGTCGGTGAACGTTTGGAGTGTTTGGTGTCTGCACTAACGATCCCGCAGGAACGGCGTTGGATGTTGATATCAAGCCCCCAATGAGGTCATGCGCGCCAAGGCTACTGCGTCTCAGATTATGGTTCGCCGTACCTAGTATTGCTCAGCGGCCTCAGCCTTGTACAGCCTTGTCCAGCCTCGTGTCTCCTATTCAAAGGGCTAAGCCTTGCGAATTCCTATGATCGCTCGTCGTTCATATGAGTGCTCTGATGTCTGTATTTTCTACTCTACTGTCTTCAACCAGCGCCCCATTGCACCGGTCGCCGTAAGGCGATACAGCTGATTCCATGTGCTCCACTCGGCGCAGTGCCCCAAGTTTCTGGTAACATACATCATACAAGGCGTCAGTGTTGACAGTTGCAGTCAGAAGTAGTTGTGCAATGCTTTGGCCTGATTTGCTATCGTTCCTCAACGTGCGGCGGCTCAGGAAGAAGCAGCAGCCTCCGCCGCCTTCCGCATCCGCTCTCGTGTTATCTCAATCTGCTTGGTCAGTCTCCAAGGGTAATCGAACTTGTCCATGTGGATTTCACAAAGCTAAAGACCATGTTAGCATTCCGTGTCTGACTGGCCTTGCGCCGCGGCTGCCTACCTGGATACTTTTGCCGCTGCCGAACTCTTCATCTTTCAGGATCGTCTCGAGCTCCTCCACTGTCTTGGCTGCCTGGCTTCTTGCCTTGATACCTTTCTCTTCTGTTGCTCCGAAGAACTCCAGCATCTTCTGGTAATCCCACATCATGCTCACGTCATTGTACTCTTGGTTGGGTCCATGAATGGCTCTCTCGATGGAATAACCTTTGTTGTTGATCACAAAGATAATTGGCTTGAAGCCGTAGCGGATGTATGTTCCGATCTCTTGGACAGTCATCTGCAAGCTTCCCTCGCCCACCACAAGAACGACACGTCCAGGGTGTTGAAGTTCTTTGGCGGCAACTAGGGCACCGAGACACGATCCCACCGTATAACCAATCGAGGACCAGAAGATCTGGGTGATGTACTTGACGTTGGATGGGAACGTGGCGTCAGGTGTGCCGAACTGAGCTGTCCCAGATTCGGTCAAGACGATGTCGTTTTCCTTAAAGAAACGGCCCAGCCGCTGCCAAACGTAGGACTGCTTGATCTCTCCGGAGGTAGCATTGTTCAGGACAGGGGGTTCAAGACGTGCCTTGCTCTGAGGACGGGGGAGTTTGTACTTCTGAGGCTGTGATTCTAGTTCGGAGACAATGCGTTTGAGGACAGGTAGAAAGTGTATGTCATCAAATCGCTCTCCCTTCACTTGACAGTAGTCGTGACCAAGACGAACCAGATTGTCGTCCTTGATCTCTCTCGTAAACCCTCCTGTGTTTGAATCTGACAGAAGCGGGCCCAGGTTCAAAACCAGGTCAGAGCCTTCAACTCCTTCGGCAACGCCCGGGAACGACACTTCGCAAGGCTTAGCTGGGTTTCACAACGCAGCAGGCTGGATACTTACCCTTTCCATTGTACACGCCGTTAAAGTATGGAGCGCCCTCGTCGATGATTCCCTTCGACAAGGGCGTTGAGTAACTAGGGAACTTCGTCAATTCTGCTAATTTCCTCGTTAAATCTTGCCCTCCGTGGCGCAGGGCTAGCACATCAGCCAATATCGATGGGTTGGATGCTTTCTCGATTTCTGAGAGAATGAGACTGACGAGACGATCCTCAGACGCGGTGTCTGAATTTCGGACCGCTGTGTCGAGCGGTGTCTCGAGCCGTTTGGCACCCAGCTGCACCGAGACGACGTCAGTGGGCACGTAGATATAAACCGGAAGTCGGCTGTGGACACAAGCAACGATAACCCGATCGATTTCATCGGCCATGGTCTTGTCGTCCATCAAGTATGCGTAAGTCTTGCGAATCGGTGCAGCCATCTGGATGTAGATCGCAGGATCCATGTTTGGCTCCATGGTATGATGAAGCATGGCGCGGGCTTTCTGCACTGATGTCGTGAACAAGGGCGTCAATTAAAGCCAGCCACAACATATCCATGTGTTGGGCAGAAGGGGTTCAACCTACGGGGTCTCGCTGGCATGCCCACTAGATGAATCATCCCAGCATGCTCCGCGTATGCACCTCCAACACCGTTCATGGCGGACAGCTCTCCCACGGCGTAAGTCGTCACAAGCACAGCTGGCGATGTCTTGATCCGCGTGTAGCCATCGGCGGCATAGGCGCCGTTGAGCTCATTGCAACAGCCTATCCACTTCAACCCGGGAACATTGTAGATCTCATCGAGCAGGGTGACTGGCAGTATGCAAGGTCAGCCGGTAGGGAGCTGGAATGTGTAATATCCCCTCTGGAGGATATACATATGTGTGAACTTACGATTGAAGTCACCGGGAACTCCAAGAATGTGCTCTGTTCCCAATTCCTTGATCCTGCGGAAAAGGTATTGGCCGAGTGGAACTGTAGATGGCGACATGGTTCCCTTGAAAGCGTGTCTCAAGGGTGAAAATCCAAGTTGCTGATGCCCACTATCTTTCAACTGCTGAGCGGACTGATGGTGGTTATGGTAATAAGAGTACATACAGTATACGCAGGGGGGTAATTGAGGACTTGTACGTTCGGCCGGTAAACAACCGAGGCAACGTCATTCGCAATCCACTACCGCACCGCTTATCAACGGACATTCACCATCCTACAGCAGCCGATGAATGATTGGAGACGGCTGGCACCGGGAAGGATGATGACCACGCCCTGTGAATATGAGACGCCTCTATCCGAGATGACTGCCTATCACAAGTGAAGCAAGACGCGTAAGAGTGTCTGCGAACTGGACGGCTGTCTCGGAAACTGCGTCGTTGCTGCCATCTAGGATTAATGTCACTCTTGTCAGAAAGCCTCGCCTTCCCACTTGTTCGACAATGTTTACTCGGTAACTCAGTAGTATCTGTAGCTTAAATTGTATAGCAGGATCTTTCTAGCTTGGTTGTTCCGAAAAGCGCTACACCCATGTCTAGAGGCAATGATCGAAAATAGAGCGGCCTGTATCATCCAGATACAGCTGCGCCGTGTGCATTGCCAGACAAAAAGTATAATATATTCACACATCCGAGCAGGCGGTTGTGACCTTCTGCTCCATACCTTCGGCGTCTCGTAGATCTCTAAACGTCCTGCGACCCTTATCAGGTCCCGGCAGGCTTCCATCCACGCCTTCAAAGAACGATGCAGTGGCCGATTGGGGCTGATATCCTTCTCACCGAGTGAATACTGGGCCGGTGGGTCGAATATTGTCATACAACCGTCTGCCGGAGAACTTCGCCCAGGGGTCTGTTATATAGAGCCGGACTGTCCCGGGTGAGAGACAAGTTGTGGTTTGTAAGCCGTCTCCCCTACGCCGTGGGAACTTTGTCACTGGGAAGGCGTCGTTTTGATCTTCAATCCTTGAACCAGAATCAACTAGGCATTGTTCGGGATGCTCCTTGAAGGGCACCCAATCTGGCTCTGACCAACTGTGGTGAAAGCGCATGCCCTGGTTCTTGGGTTTGGAAGCGTGGATTGGAACACGATTGTTGATGCTGGCGACCGCGTTGAAAGTGTTACCACTCTTGTCAGGTGAACCTGAGTCCACGATCCTGACGCCTGACTTGATGGATTGTCGTTTGTCGATAGAAGAATTGAGAATAGTGTTGACCTGGCGGAGGAGCTGGACAACGAGGTGAAAAACGTATTCTCGAGTGTACGAAGAGTGTTCTGATGAAATCTTGAGGCCGAATTCAATCGTGGGTATTGTCCACGGTTCTGAATTGGGTCGCTGAAGCAGAGTCGGGTCACTGTGGAGTCACGGTCCTATGAAGCAGTTCCCGGCCGCGCTTGAGGACTCTGTTCAGCATCCGACGACGGAAGCTGTTCAAAAGCGGAAGTGTCCTCGTCGAGGGACTCTGGACCTTCCAACAATTCCTTCACAGGCCGTTGACGGATCAGTAATTGGGCCTGCTCATAAGAAAGCTGTCGATCGGCAAGGACTTCGCGAATCAAAGTCATCGTCTCGCGGATCTAGATGGACGACTAATTAGCACTTCACTTCCAGCTGGTTGTGTCCATAGCCAGATAGCTACGGTCGTTCCACCAACTCCACGCTCGTGGAACAAGCATATCGTCCAGTATGGAATGCCTGGTGTAGGCGTTTTGAATGTGGACTTACAGCTTCCACTCTCTCATCGCTTTCCAGACCACCATAACCCGCTCGGACACGGCGTCTCTCCTTTTCTGCAGTCAAAGTACGATTTTGCTCCTTGATACAGACCCAATAAAGCTTGTGTAAGTCGTCAAAGGATTTTACGGAGAGTTCCTGGTAAGTCCACGCTCGGCCTAGGGTGTACAACATCAACTAACCAGTTCCCAATGCATTGTTGGTTAAGGGGGGGATCATACCATGGTTGGATTCTTCCTCCGGTGGGACCATTGGTTCCCTCTTTTTATTGAAGAACCCCCAAAGCCCATGACCTTCCGAGCCTGAATAGTCCGGCGCAGTGCCTGTATGGTCCCGTGCAACAGGCACGGGCAGAGGATGCTGCCATAAGCCCCGAGTCGACCTGGGCCCAGTTCGGCGGATCGCTGACACACCGCGCTGCTTGTTCTTGTCCTGCTTGGGTTTGCGGTTCAACCGCGGCGCCGCGAAAGATCTCGACTGTGTTGCTAGCACCTCCAGAGGTCGCGCGAAAGCGGGAGCGAGAAAGAGAGGGACACTCGTTGAAGCGGACGGTCGCGCGAAGGTCCGGGTTAGAGACGCCATACCGGCTACGAAGAGCGTGTAGTCGTATATATCTCGGGCTGGAGCTCTAATCCAGAGTTGAGATATATATGATGGTGAAGCTCTCCAGTGCAGATGCAAGCCACTGCAACGAGTTATGAAGTTTCGGTCGGGCATTGAGTTGGACGAACACGCCAAGTCTCCGGAGAAGCAATGAAGCGGAGACGACAAATCCTCGCCGCACCTTCCCAACACAGTGTTGATTGAGTCTAACCGCTTCTAGAAGGATAAACAACCCGAACCTGCGACTTCAAGAAACACACGGGCCGTACACACGTCCATATCCATCGCGATCCCTCGCCCTGCTTGCACCCGCGCGTATCAAGATTGACGCTGGTGGCGGAGTGCCCTTTGGCAAGATGAAGATCATCGAACTGATTATCGATGGGTGAGCCGATTATTACCATGGCGTCCGGATCTGGGACTAATGGGGTTCCACAGATTCAAATCCTACAGCCAGAGGACCGTCATATCTGGCTGGGACCAAACTTTCAATGCGGTTACCGGACTCAATGGATCGGGGAAATCCAATATTCTCGATTCGATATGTTTCGTTTTGGGCATCACCAACATGTCCACCGTGCGGGCGCAGAACTTGCAAGATCTGATATACAAGCGCGGTCAGGCGGGCGTCACCAAGGCAAGCGTAACCATCGTCTTCGATAACAGCGACAAGAGTACGAGTCCGATTGGGTTTGAAGAGTATGGGCAGATCAGCGTCACGCGCCAAATAGTGATGGGCGGTACAAGCAAGTATCTGATAAACGGTCACCGAGCACAACAGACGACGGTGCAGAATTTATTCCAGAGCGTCGGCTTAAATATCAACAATCCAAATTTCATCATCATGCAAGGTCGGATCACCAAAGTGCTTAACATGAAACCTGCCGAAATCTTGGCCATGATCGAAGAAGCGGCAGGAACACGCATGTTTGAGGACCGGAAGGAGAAGGCCACGAAAACAATGGCCAAGAAGGAAATGAAGGTGGTGGAAATCGAAGGATTGCTGAGAGAAGAGATTGAGCCTAAGCTGGATAAGCTACGAGGCGAGAAGCGCGCATGGCTTGATTATCAGAAGACACAGAGTGAGCTGGAACGATTGACCAGGGTGGTGGTAGCCGCCGACTATGTTCGAGCAGGAGAAAAGATGCGGACGGCTTCGGAGGAGCATGAGTCAAAGAGAGCCAAGGTCCAACATTTGGAAGAAAATGCCGTCAAGCTGAAACGCGAGATTGAAAATTTAGATGAGGACGCCCAAAGAGTACGGGCTGTGCGAGAGAAAGAAATGCGGAAAGGTGGTCACTTTCAAGAGATCGAGACGCAAGTCAAGGAACTCAGTCACGAGCTTGTGCGATTGGCGACAGTGCTCGACCTGAAGCAGTCGAGTGTGGCAGAAGAAGAGCAGAAGAAGAAAGACATTGCCAAAACTGTGAATGGTCTCGAGAAGCAGGTTAACGACAAGAAGGCAGCTTTGGAACGGCTTCAGGCCAAGTGGAACAGCGCAAAAACGGATCTCGACGCTCAGACATCGGAAGTGGAAAAGAAAGAGGAGCTTCTTTCAACACTCCAGACCGGCGTGGCCTCGAGGGAAGGGCAAGAGACTGGATACCAGGGACAGCTACAAGAGGCACGCAATCGGTTGACGACGGCGGGCACGGAACAGGAGCAAGCCAAGCTGAAAATCTCTCATCTGCAACAACGCATCAAAGAGGACGAACCCCGTGCGAAGAAGGCGCGAGAACAGAACGCCGATTTGTTGAAAGGTCTCGAAACACTTCGGAAGCAAGCACGGCAATTGGAGAGCAATCTACAGAAGCTTGGGTTCGAGCCTGGACGAGAAGAGCAGATGAGAGAACAAGAGGTTGCCTTGCAGAAGAATAATCGACAGTTGACGAAGGAAGCAGACGAACTTAAGCGGAAAGTGGCCAATGTCGACTTCCATTTCAGCGACCCATCGCCCAACTTCGACCGGTCCAAAGTCAAAGGGCTCGTCGCGCAACTTTTCACCCTTGATAAGGACAAATCTATTGCCGGGACAGCTCTAGAGATTTGTGCCGGAGGCAGATTGTATAATGTGGTTGTCGACACGGCCGAAACTGGTACCCAGATCCTGCAAAAGGGCAAACTCAAGAAGAGAGTGACAATCATCCCTTTGAATAAGATCTCGGCTTTCAGAGCCTCGGCAGAGAAAGTTGGAGCGGCGCAGAGAATTGCTCCTGGCAAGGTCGATCTTGCATTGTCGCTGATTGGATATGATCATGAGGTATCGGCGGCCATGGACTATGTTTTTGGCACCACGTTGATCTGTCATGACGCAGAAACGGCCAAGCGTGTCACGTTCGACCCGGCGGTACGGTTAAAAAGTGTAACGCTTGAAGGAGACGTCTATGACCCATCTGGAACGCTGTCTGGTGGCAGTTCGCCGAACACAAGTGGCGTCCTTGTCATCCTGCAGAAGTTGAACGAGGTGACCAAGGAACTGCAAAGAAATCAGGCCGAGCTTCAGAGTTTACAACAGACCATGAGAGATGAACAGAGCAAACTTGCCAACATCAAGGCCGTCAAACAGGAGCTTGACCTCAAAACACATGAGATCAAGCTCAGTGAAGACCAAATCTCGGGAAACTCGTCTTCCTCCATTATCCAAGCCATCGAAGAGATGAAGACGTCCATTGTTCAGCTTCAACAAAACATGTCAGACGCCAAAGCTCGACAGGCAGAAGCCGCCAAGGATGTCAAAAGGATCGAAAAGGATATGGAAGACTTTAGCAAAAACAAGGACAGCAAGTTGAAGGAACTGGAGAAGTCGTTGACGGAGCTCAAAAAATCTCTTGGTAAGACGTCCGCGGCGATCAAATCTCTACAGAAGGAATTGCAGGACGCCCGAATAGACTGTGAACAGGCCGAGAGTGATCTGAGTGCGGCTCAAGAGCAGCTTGCCGAAACCGAAGCCGCCATCGAGAGCCAGATGCAGGAACTTCAAACCCTCCGAGAGGAGGAGGCCGCCGTCAAGAGCAAACATGACATTGCGCAGGCGGAACTTGCCGACGAACGAGCAAAGTTGACCGGTTTTGACGATGAGCTCCGGGAGCTGGAGCAAGCCAAATCACGCAAGTCGAAACAATTAGCAGAAGAGGCCCTTGAAGTACAAAAGCTCGGACATGCGGTGGAAAAGGCGCAAAAGGACGCGCAAGCCGCGGCACAGATGGTGGCAGCATTGGAGAAAGAGCACGACTGGATCGAAGACAACAAAGACCAGTTTGGGCGAGCCGGGACGCCGTACGACTTCCAGGGCAAGAACCTAGCCGAAAGCCGCGCGACACTCAAGAATGTCACCGAGCGGTTCCAGGGCATGAAGAAAAAGATCAACCCGAAGGTGATGCCTATGATCGATAGTGTCGAGAAAAAAGAGGCCAGCCTGAAACACATGTTGCGGACCGTGGTGCGGGACAAGAAGAAGATTGAAGAGACGATCAGCACGCTCGATGAGTATAAAAAGGAGGCACTTCTCAAGACCTGGCGTAAGGTTACTGAGGATTTTGGCAATATCTTTTCGGACCTCCTGCCGGGAAATAATACGGCGAAACTGGTGCCTCTCGATGACAACATTGACCGAATCCAGGAAGGCCTGGAGGTTAAAGTGTGTTTGGGCAAGGTGTGGAAACAGAGTCTTACCGAGCTTTCGGGAGGTCAAAGGTACGGATTTGAGAGACTCACAGATGTGGTGTGGTGCAGCAGCTGACATTTATTGAAACAAACAGATCTCTCATTGCTCTCTCTCTCATCCTTGCTTTGTTGCAGTTCAAGCCGGCTCCAATGTATATTTTGGACGAGGTCGATGCCGCTCTCGATCTTTCGCACACCCAGAATATCGGCCGCATCATCAAGACGCGCTTCAAGGGGTCGCAGTTCATTGTCGTCAGTCTTAAAGATGGCATGTTCCAGAATGCCAATCGGGTCTTCCGCACTAGGTTCAGTGAGGGCACTAGTGTGGTGTCGGTCATGACGCCGGGCGAGCTGAAGGGATGAAATGGATTGGAATGCAAAAGAAAAAGAAAGAGTCAAGACTGTGAGGGGCTCAATGGCATGGTCTGCGGCTCGAATTGACATATTTTCTTGCTTTGCTTTTCTCTTAGGGATGGTGATGGTGATTATGGATGGGTCCGCTGGTCTCCAGATGCATGAGATGAGGCGAGGCAAGCTCGGGTTTCTGGCGTATATATTACTTTGTCTTTCGTGGCGACTGGCAATCTGGATGGTGACGATGCATGACGTGGCGCGATCGGTTTCTCTTTTATTGCCTGTCTTGTTCTTGGACTTGTTGAACATATTGTTTGAAGAATCATGTACAGTACGTTCAGATACCAATGATTGAGATGGAGCACAGTACAGTCAGAGGACCTACAATTACATTGAATTGGCCAATGCAATATCTGGGTACCTTATGCATGTATAAAATTTCTGTTGCGTGGCCCGATTTTGCTGTCTCTGTCTCTGCTCGGTATGGTGAGTACTTTGTACCTTTACCTTGTCCATGCTTTTTCTGCGTACTAGTATCTGTTGAACATGGATTGGCACAGACTGCCTGCCTGCCTTGTCTACGTCATGGTCCGGATATGTGTTTAAGAGCAGACCCCTTCCATCCTAAGGATCTTGATGCTGGCAGACATGCCTCCTCGAGACGCGGCAAGGCTGGTAGGAGGCGCCCAGACCATAGTGGTTGGGCGAGTATAACGCCGCACTATTTGACTCGATTGAAACGAGGATGACTCGACAAAATAACGCTCAATTATGTTTGAACTTGTATAATAATTAGATTCGCCTGCACCAACGCTCGCTTCAAACAAACATCTTCAAAACAATTTCCGCGCCGTCAAATGCTGATTTCATGGCATCGTCCTGCCTGGGATCGTCCCAGGAATTAATATTAATCGTCCATACATTCATTCCCGGCAACAAAGTTGCGGGCCGTCCCGATGGCGCATACCCTTCCGGAACCGGGTACAGCCGCATCGAGATGTGAAGTCTCAAGAATGATATTCGAGCGTCCAGCCCTTGCTCCCGGTGGCCACGAAGGATGCAAAAATCACGTTGTCGCCAAAGAGTGGGCCGGGGTACGTCGAGGCAACCGTCATTCTGGACTATCCAGTCATTGCGAAACAGCAGTGCATGCTCTCCGTAATAGTGTTCTGCGTCCGCGTACGATTCGGCATTGACAGCAAGGTGCGCCGAAGTGCCGCCCCACAGCGACCGCCGCCTCCCGAAAATGCACATGGGAGCGAACTCCTCGTCGAATCCGAATTTCATCCAGCAAATCCGGTCCCCGTTCTTATCTCGTTTCTGCGCGGGGATGTGAATCACCGCCACTGTCCCCCGTCCATCCGGTATGCCAAAGAAGATGGGCTTGCGAGGTAGGTCCGACACGCCGTTGAGACAGTAATGGGTGGCGAATTCAACTTCTTCTGCATTGTAACGGGTTCCAGCGCGCAAGCTATCGCGGAAATGGAATTTGGCGTCCACAAGCTCCTCGTCACTATAATCCGGCAAGTACAGGTCGTGAAGACGGAAACCCGGCCACCGATGCAGGGGAGCGTCAATTATGGTCTGTCGAACGTGGATAGGTCGAGCCTGACGCATGGAATCTCTCAGGATATGTGTCAGTTCGAGTGGCCACACTGTGGCTCCGGCATACTGCACGCGAGCAAATTGTTCCTGGACTCGAGAAGAAGTGAGCCGCTCGAGGAAAATACCGAGTCTGCTTTCCGGACGGTCTCTCAGGGTGCAGTTCAAAATGGCAAGATAGGTCTCCATGGCCCATGGGATGGTGGTCAGTTGGATCGACAGGCCGACATTGGTGATGGAGAAGCCGCCGGTGCTGAGTAACGTCCTGGTTGAAGGGACCACGTTTTGGCACATGACGAACTGGGATGGCGACGTGGCGAGAAGACCGCTGTGTCCGCCAAAGTAACCCTTGTGGCCCCGGTCCCAGGCAAAGATAGAATGGTCATCCGAGTGCTTGATGATTTCTTCTTGCAGACGGATGAAGGACTTCTCCCCTTCTCCATACAACATTGGCATGCTGACGTCAAAAAGCCCTAGAAGACTGTAAGCCCGGTCTTCGATTCGCTTCGTCTCTCGTTTCGCAGCCCACGACATGCGCTGCGCGACCGAACAGGTAGCCGGACCTCGGCGTCCGATCAGAACGTCCATGTCAATGCCTGTGACCTTGGAGAGGTAGCCTGCCAGCTTGTCCTTGGTGCCGAGAAACACCCAATTTCGATCGTGAAAACTGACATGCTTGGGGGCGATGAGCTCCTGTAACGTCCAACCTCTGGTGAACCAGACGCTGGTCGAGATCTCTTGCATGTGCACTTCGATGTCGGCCAAGAACGCGAAGCACACTTCGGCTTCCTTGTACCACCGGTACATGGAATTGATGGCTTCTGTCAGTTCAGACGAGCTCGTCTTGTCAATGCAACATGTGTCGACCCAGAGATATAAGAGACCCTTCTGCCTCGCCTTCCAACATGCCGACTGGATTTTTCCGTAGCCTTTCTTGCCAAAGATTTTCGGTGCTCCCATGTCCTGATAGGAGACTTCTTCCGATTCCCACCTGTGCGACAGGATCGCATATGGGGGCGTCTGCCCGCTGTGGAACTCCTCCAGTTGCATGGTGCGGACGTTGATTAACCGCATAGCGAACCAGATGAGCCCTCAGGGGCGACATTCGCCAGAGAGTGTTTGTACCGACCTGAAATTGAATTAATTTACCCTCAGCCTTGTCAGTTCCTCAACCCCGCGGCCGCTGGTTAGAGGAAAGATAAAATCTCCGTAGCGGGACTGCTCTCTCATGCTGGAAAAGATCCCTCCCTAATTAAATAGGCTGGATATTGTACCACGCCCCGCTAACAATCCCGCATAGCCTTGGATGAGCAACCCTCTACAGGTCAAGAACGACCACTCGTGTAGAGGAGGGGCACTTCATGCAGTGGGCGGACGAGCTGGCAGGGCTGAAACTGGCGGAACTACACTGCCAGTGCCAGTGGGGTGAGGCTCGGCTCCCGGTGCCTGAGAGAACAGGCATTTGAGATCGACCGTATAAAACTCCGGCAGATCATCAGTGGTACTACCGCAACCTGAACCCGCTTGATATTGACTTCCATCTTCCACGGCTCTCGTACGTCTTCAAGGTCTGCATTTCTGTTGACGCGAGACATCCTCGAACACTACTAGTACATCCTGGTTCCTCTCCCTGCAATCAGTACTGCAGTATCTACCATCATGGCTCCGGTAAGTTTGCGCCGGCACTCATGGCAGTGCGGTGCCCAGTGCTATTGCTATGTTGCCACCGCTCCATCTGTTGTCGGCATTATTGACTAGTACCTGTGTCCCCAGCGAGGATTCACGCTTCCCCCTGCAAACACGCAGTCGGCCAAGCAGGCGCGTAGTGCGTTCTTCTGCTCGCTGTGTCAGAAAGGATATAGCCGCATGAACGAGTTCGAAGCGCATGAATCTTCCTATGACCACCAACATAAGAAGAGGTTGAAGGAAATGAAGGAAATGCAGAGACAGGTGCAGCCGAAGAAAGAAGAGAAGGGCCCATTGATGCAGATAAAGCTAGGTCCTACTACGAAGACGACGACATCAGGAGGCGGCGGGTTTAAAAAGGGCGGGTTCAAGAATGCCTTTGCTCCCGTGGAGGGTGGGACCAATACTGGTCCTGCCAAAAAGGAAGCAGAGAGCGATGGCGACGTGAAAAAGCCTGCCGTGGAACCGGAGGACAGCGACATGACTGATGATGACGAGGACTACTACGATCCGCGCAGGCCGACTGGATGTATGCCCGGTTGTGCGAGCTATGTTCCTGCTGGCGCTTGACCTGATACGAGCGCATTCATTCACGTATCAGATTGTCAATGACGCTCGAATACCACGAACCTACTAAACACCATATGTTTAGTCCGGACAGACTACGCTCACCGTGCGAGACGTCCACTCGCCACGAAATTGCTGCTGGGATACGCCTTTGGAGGACCTACACGGTAATCTGGGATGTGGCGACCACTCCCCAGTGGCAACATACCCGCAGAACTTATCCGCGCTGATAAAATTCAGCCCGATTCTTCCTGCTGGTGAGGTGCGCTTCGCAATTCGCTGCTGAGCATCCGGGTCACAGTCGCTGCGAAACCTCTGGAACAGTTTCTGGAAATGGTACCACCGCCCAAGTTGGGCGAGGCCAAGAGGTCAGGGGATGAAGGTGTACAGCTGGACGCAGAAGCCTCCAAAACCAAATATGAGGAAACTGAGAACCGGACTAGCCTGGAGCTCAGGACGTCGAGGCCCGGATAAGCAGGACCATGATCCATCAACCTCTCACTATGATAAGATGGGTCAGAGCAGCCTGGAAGTAGTTCTAATGGGGAGGATTTTACTGCTTAGTATGCAGTATTCAACGCATATGAATAATGGTAGTTCTGCAGCAGCGGTGGTGGTATAACAACTCAATCGATTGCACGGATTTTCCACTTGTAGATCTCAGGCTTGGCAAAAAGTTATGCTTGCTTAGGTACGTCTCGCTTCACTTCCATACTACAACAGTCTATATATCTGTCAAGTCCTTGTCCATCGCACACATCTCACACGCTCTGGTCAAAGTCGGGGAAGGTAATGCGTATTCTAAAATGTTGTAAAAGTTTTCGACCAAACAGGAACACAGTCTTGGGACTACTAAACGATCTCTTTGCAGCCAGACAGGGTTTTCTCCACACTTCCCAGCGTAGCATAGGGACAACGCATCCCCGGCCCAAGATGACTTCCTCGGAGTCGTCAGAGCCAACAATCATCGATGGCAAAAAGTACAGGAGTGCCCAGGAAGGGCTGGCCTCGATTCTCGCTGCATATGCTGAGGAGAAGCCAGCATCAGGAAAACCATCGACTGGGAAGAAAGGGCACAACAACGATGAAGGAAATCAAGCCGTCTTCTACAATCCAATCCAGCAGTTTAATCGCGACTTGACGGTGCTTGCGATTACAGTCTACGGCGAGGGTGCACAGCTGGAGAAGGAAGAACGGTTCCGGCAGAAAACCAACCACGGCAAAGGCAAGAAGCAGAAACGAAGGGAACCCTCCACGGCCAAAGTTGATGAGACTGAATCCGCTCGCAGCGAGCCAGAGCAGTCCAATGCGCTCAAACGGAAAGCGAACAAACTAGACGAGGAAAATTCGGATCCGTTAACCAGCAATGCCAGTAAGAGGCCGAAATCAACGGCAGAACCTGAAGACGGGGAAGATGACCCGATGGTCATGGAATTAACTGCTGATCCAGCTGCTGGACAGGAGCACGACGAGCAGCAGCAGCAGAGAGCCAACACCAACGGCGTGACGGAAGGCAACGGGCAAGGAGGTCCGAGTACAATAGACCCGACCACCCCTACCAAGAAACAACTACCCTTTACCATTCTTGATGCCCTATCTGCAACAGGTCTTCGAGCCTTGCGATATGCCAAGGAGATACCGTTTGCCACGAACGTGGTAGCGAACGACATCCTTCCCGAATCGGTGCGGAATATCGAGCTCAACATCCAGCACAACCAGATCCAGGACAAAGTCCATTCCAATCTGGGGGATGCCCGAGCCTTCATGTACAGCAAAGTCGGAAACGAGAAGCGGGGACAGAGTCCGGAGTATGTTCATCGATTTGACGTGATCGACCTCGACCCGTACGGCACAGCTGCTCCATTCTTAGACGCCGGGCTGCAAGCACTGCAAGATGGAGGGATGCTGTGCGTGACATGCACGGATGCCGGCGTCTTCGCATCGGTCGGCTATCCGGAGAAGACGTACGCTTTGTACGGAGGCATGCCCATCAAAGGGCCGCATTCGCACGAGGGCGGCTTGCGGTTGATCCTCAATGCGGTGGCGCTGTCGGCAGCCAAGTACGGGCTGGCCATCGAACCCCTCTTGTCTCTATACATCGATTACTATGCTCGACTGTTCATCCGCGTGCACCGGAAACAGCAAGACGTCAAACTTCTGGCCGGGACCACGATGACGGTGTATAACTGCGGCCATGGGTGCGGGGCCTGGACGACACAGCCTCTATTACGGAGCCAGGCACAAGTGTCGAGAAACGGCGAGACGTTCTTCAAGTTTTCCTTTGCACAAGCACCTTCTACAACCCCGAACTGTGAGCATTGCGGATCCAAAACACACCTCTGCGGACCGATGTGGGCGGGCCCTCTACATAATCCGTACTTTGTGCAGAGAATGTTGAACAGAGTGCCATCCCTGGACAAGACGGTGTATGGGACGACCGAGCGGATGCAAGGAATGCTGACGCTGGCTTTGGAGGAAGATCTCACCTTGTCGCCGCAAAACAGACCCGACGCCTCGACGACAACCTCAACCGCTTCTGCTTCTACTGCTTCTGCTGCAGCCCCCGATCCCCGCATTATCCCGCGCCTTCCACCCACGACGATTGACAACAGTCCCTTCTTCATCATGCCCACCCAGCTAGCCAAGGTCATTCACTGCGCCACGCCCTCGGAAGACATGATGCGCGGGGCGCTCTTGGGGCTTGGATACCGCGTTTCCCGATCCCACTGTAAGCCCGGCAGCATCAAGACGAATGCTCCCTGGAGCGTGCTCTGGGAGATCATTCGCGAATTCATGCGGACAAAGGCACCGATCAAAGAAGGCTCTGTGAAGCATGGTTCCGCCGGCTACAACATTCTCGCCCGCGTCAGAGGCACCGAGAGAGCCCATGTTGCCGAGCTTAAAGATACCGTCAAGGATCAGCTTGTCAGGTGCGATACCAAGGATGACCTCAAGACTGTCTTGCAGGGTATGTTGTGGAAACTGGAGAATGAAAAGCCTGCGTCATCGTCGGCGGCGCTGCATGTCAGAGGAGAAGGAGAAGCAGAAGCAGATGGCTCCGGTTCCAAGTTATCTGCGCAGCCGCCTGCTAATAACGGTGTTCACGGCGAAATCGAAATTGAAGGTGGAAGGATAGACCAGGGCGAGGAGGGAGAGGGAGACAAATCCAAATCCAAACCTATGCAAAATGGAAGACCAAGATCCCGCTCCCGCTCACCAAGTCCGTCAAAAGTCACCAACTTGAGCAAGCTCAACATTGTCTTCGATGAGAAACTGGGCCGGGAAAGACGACAGGGCAAACTGGTCCGATATCAGATGAATCCAAGGGAGAACTGGGGCCCCATGAGCCGGGCTGGGCGAACTGGCTGAAGAATGAACAAAGAGCGGGTTTGGGATTGTTTTCAAATTAGAGAGGAACTGGGTGGTTGTCTCCCCCCGGTTCCGTTCTACGGGGTATGTTTGGGCAAATGTATTTCATTCTTGTTCTATGGCGACAGCAGTGGTGGACCGCCGGTGGACTGGGTACCCCAAGGTTCAAGTTCCTGCTGATTTGCGTTCCTGTAAACATTACAAGATATGTTCCGTCTATGCTGGAGAGCAACCCGCTATCTTCCATAATCTACTTGTTTTCATGACACCCTCACTCGTCGTGCATGTTCCCATGCGGTCCAAGGTGTTCAGGAATGGATGGGAACATGCACGAGGAGTGTTGAAATCGTTCTCTTCATATTGAGCCCGATGGCCTATCAGTAGGCATGTTGATCTAATTACATGTACAATGATTTTCGTCTCCTCCACACTGACTGACGGTCCTGAGATAGGCTTGTTGGGCTCTCGGCTTGGAGTAGGGTATCATGAATCTCCCTCTTCGCCATGTCAATGTGGTGGTCGCGGTGGGGGGATTTCCAGGGCCCTTGGAACTTTTCTTCTTCTATATTGACTTCCTGCACATCACCTGCCTTGGTCCCTTCCCTTCGTTCTTTCTGTATGGCACACTGGCAGGGCGCGGGCTGCAACCGTTGCAGTAAGTAATCTATCTATTCCCGCTTGAGGGAATGTGGATGAATAAGCAGAAAACGGTCAGCAAAGGGCATAGTCGATGCCATGGCTGTTTCTATGTTTGCTGCGAGACGGCGCGCGCCCCGCCCATATATGGATTGGCGAGTGGCAAGAAGGTTCATCGGCCAAGGCAGGCACCTCTACCCACTGCACCACGGCGCAAAGAAGACCTGGATTGATGGGACCCAGCGCTGTGCAGCATAGCATTGCATGACTGTAGGTACTGAGCGAGTGGGGGTGTGCGGTTGCCAGACACACAGACCGATAAGGAGGCTGCTAGGGCCGCAGGCCGACAAGAACACTGACGGCAAACTGACTCCCAGCGTAGACCTAAGCGAGCACGGCCGATTCTTCAGTGCCAGTGAAATCGATATGTCTTGCCTTTCCCCGTATTGGCAAGCAAACAATTGACCTCCATCGTTGGGTTTCCGTGTGTTCGGTGTCCATCACTCAATATCAAAACTCGTCCCGCAGCCACAACTGCTCGTGGCCCTAGGATTGCCCACGATCTTGAACTGACTCCCGATCAACTCGGTGGTAAAGTCGACCGTGCTTCCCTTTAACAGTTCCAACGACGGCTGGTCCATGACGACTTTTGCCTGACCTTGACCTTGACCACCTCCCTTCTCTTCATTTGTTGTGTTGTTCTCGGCGGCCGCAAACGAAAACACAGTATCCTCCTCCGGGTCGATCTTGGACGCATCCTCCAGCGACATCAAATACTGGAACCCATGACACCCGCCCGAAGTGACTGTGACTCTGAGATGTTGATTTTGGGTTTCGGACGGGGTGGACTGTGTGAGAGTATTCTTTTGTGGAGGTGCGCTTGTGATTTGGTTGAGGCGCTATAGATAGCACATCACATTAGTAAACTTGACACCAGTGGCAATATATATCTAGTTGGGAGATGTCCTACCTTTGCTGCTCGCTCGGAAATCTCAATCGTCATCTCGTTGCCGTCGTCGTCGACTCGGGGATTCTGCAATACCACGGTCGCCCGGCGGACTGCGCTGTGGGAAAATAGTCGCCTTCTGGTCGGCGGACAAGGTTTGGTTCTTGTTCCTCGCGTAGTTGTAGTGGTAGCGGTAGCGATATCAGCAGCAACAAAGGGTGGTTGCTGCTGTCTGTGTCGCATCAACGGAGGCATCGAGGCCGCACTCGCACTCGATACGATCGATCGACATGCTTGGATATAGGATCGCGGGTCGGCTTGTCGGCAGAGAGTTAGAGGTCGGGCTGCGCGGAAGGCGAGGCTGGTTGGGTTGAGGGCCATGATTGCTCGCGGCGGTTTGTCCGTGTATAGATAGATAGATGACGGAATAGATAAGTTCTTCAGGTATACCTACACGAAGGTACCTAGGATGGTGAGGTCCTCATCTTCAAGATCCGGCGAGCAGTGGTTACCTCTGGGAAATAGTTGACATTATTATTTCGGCCAGTCAAAGCGATCCGATGACGCGGGTTGGTAAGCAAGCAGCCGAGGGAATCCAGCCTCCACTCACTGCCAATCCACCACTACCGGAAATGGGTTTCTTCTGTTAACTCCATATGTTGTTTTACTCAAACTTGAAGTATACAAAAAGTCATGATAAGGAGTACCGAGTAAATACAGAAGAAGCCACTACTTGAATATATAGTTGACGTTCCTTGGCCCAGAACGAGGCCAGCCAGGCTTCCGAGGGAATACGACCGTACAGTGCTGGCAACGGGCAGACTCGGAGCATTGCATTTCTACACTATCCATCGAAAGGACAGTCCCCTGTGCCTCCCTGCTTCCTCCATCAGACAGTCTGCCCATATTACTATCAATAAGGTCGACGATGACCTCGACCGACACGAGAAAAACCGTGCTGATCACCGGCTGTGCGCCAGGCGGAATCGGCCATGCTCTCAGTCTGGCATTCCACTCAAAAGGATTGCGTGTGTTTGCGACAGCCCGCTCGACGAGCCAATTGACCAGCCTGTCCGAAAAAGGCATAGAGACACTTCCACTGGTAGTGGACGACGACGAGTCGATCCTCTCATGTGTCGCCAGCGTCGAGAAGTTAACTGGTGGTCGTGGTCTTGATTATCTGGGTATGTATGTTGCTGTCGAGACAAACAAAACACCGCCCCGACATCCTGCCCATTCCAATATAAACCATTCCTTTCTTTCTGCTCACAACTCGTGAAAATCTTCAGTCAACAACGCAGGTGTATCATATGTCATGCCAGCACTAGACATCGACCTCGCCGAGGCCAAGCGAATCTTCGACGTCAACGTCTTCGCCGTAATGCGGTTATGTCAAGTATTCGCACCCTTACTTATCTTGGCTCAGGGCACGATCGTCATGACAGGCAGTCTGGCCGGCGTGATCCCATACGTCTTTGGGAGCGTATACAATGCATCCAAGGCGGCATTGCATGCATATGCCAACACGCTGCGGGTCGAGATGGCCCCGCTGGGCGTCAAAGTCATCACTGTTGTCACCGGGGGAGTGAAATCCAGAATCAACGCACACGTCACCCGCGTCTTGCCGGACCAAAGCGTCTACTCGCCCGTCGAGCAGGATTATCTGCGTCGTCAGGGCCATTCCCAAGAAGGTGCCATGCCCGCCGAAGCATATGCCGAGAGTGTGGTCAGACAGGTCCTCCCTGGTGCTGGGCCTTGGCCGTGGAGGTGGCTGTTGCGAGAAGCGAGAAGGAACTGGATCTGGGAGGGCAATAAGAGTTGGTTGGTTTACTGGCTTGCTGGCGGATATACTTGGTCGGGTGTTTTTGACTGGTATTTCTTGCGGATCTTTCAGTTGTGGAAAGTTAAACGCAACAACAACGAGAAACAGAAGACGTCGTAAACTGGTTTTCCTTCCACTTGCTCCGCGGAATGGCATGCTCGTCACATGAGGCATCACTGGCAGTCACTCTACCCTAGTGCCTGCTCTTCACTAAACGCTCCAAAAATACGCGCCAAGGGCCAGCATTCACTGCACGAAGGCAAAATCAAAAGGATATATGTTGGACTCGCAGAATTCTGTTCAACAATCCCTCGCAGGCTCAGGTCAAACTGACACCGGGTCAGAAGGCGTGTCTGAGACGGTTGTGGCCCCAACACTTCGACGACGGACGGATCAAATCATCACGATCAGATCATCACGACAACAACGATGTCAATGAACAAAAAATCGCGGCAATCCCCTTCCCTTCCCCTCCCTTCCCTTCCCTTCCTCCTGCCCAAGTCCCATGTTCGAACCCTGCTCCCCTCCCCTTCCTAGCACAAAAAAGTCCAGGCCTCCCCCCAAAAAACATGTGAACCTAACATTGGAACCGAAAGAAAACCCCCAAGGAAGGGGGTTTCACTTCCTCACAACGTCCGACTCGAGGACTTTGTGAGATGAAGTTTTTTGCCTCTTTCATCAAAAGTGACTATCCAAGATCTCCCTCGTTGCTGGTGTGCTTGATGTGAAAGTTGGGCTTCAAGCACGGGGACTCCCTACTATCGATGCGCGAGGACTTGATGCCTGTCAGCCGGGATGTGGTTTCACATGCGTCGGCTGCTCACAAGTGGGGGTCTATTTTGGCGCAGGTCAATTGTCCAGAGGCTTATCAGACACCTTTACCACCTGCTTCCTGGGTCATAGGTACGGGGAGATATGAGAATATCTGAAACAGCCCTCGAAAGACAGAAAACTATGAGTACAAAGGTAGATAGACATCTGCCTTGTTGCTATGCGCACGAAAGCAAACCAGATTCATGATGGTACGACTATAGGTATTGAGTCCAACTTTTATTGTTTTGGTCAGGTATCATGGCAGATATATACTACAAGAATTTATACATGTGTATGTAGTTGGCGCGTACCCATCCTCCCCACCAGCAGAAACACGCTGCTTATCTCACTGGTCCTGTTTGCCCCGACGCGGAGGAACTAGATCTGTTACAATCATTCAAGATTCTGTGGCGGAGATGCGGTCGATGGCCTGTTTCCTCGCTGGCTCATCATGGATGCTAGTGCCGCCAATGTTTGGTCGGCAAGAACGTCCGAGTTGTGTGCATCACCAGTATTAGGACGGGCGACACGGGCACGAGGCCGAGGCCCAGAGCCAGAACCAGAACCAGAATCAGCCGGGTTGCCAGTGGTGGTTTCTGAGTCTTCCATATCGTCACCACCAGCGTCGTCGTCGCTGTCGTCGTCTTCCTCTTCGATGGGCTGGTTGTCGCGAGCGAGGTTCATTTCTTCGACCCGCCTAGCTTCGGCCTCGAGATTCTCGATGCGTTTTTGATCTCGAAAAGCCCGCCAGTAGGCATCATCTTCATTGAGCATGTTGACAATGGCATCAACCAGGACTTTGCGAAGAGTATCGTTGAGCAGAACCCGGGATGAAGGAGGACGGCGCTGGTTGTCCTTCTCCTCCTCCACCACATTCTTCTTGCTCGATGGCGAGTCCCGACCCAGCCTCCTGCTGCCGGTCCTGCTATCCTTTGGGATTCGTGAAAGATCGAGAAATCCAAGTTCCTCCCACGCAAGGGCGACAAATCGGCCAATGGTCTTCCTCAACTCCACCAGGATGCGCGCGCTATGCTCCGCTAGGACGGGAGGTGTGCCTTCCTCGGCATTCAGTCGCAGACGAAGCCAGTCGTTGATCTTGACGATGCGCGGGCTCGTCAGGGAGACGGTGCGGCTGAACAGCACGGCCATCAACGGCGTGACCATGGACGTCTGCACGAGCCAGACGCTCTTGGGGTTCGAGTCGGCCACGTACTCCTTCCACGAATACGCGAGCAGCCGCCCGTCCGATCTGTACTTGCGGGTCATCCGGCTCTGCCTCCTGGTAGGCTTTTCGTTCACGCTGTCGCGAGGCACCAGTCCCGCAACATCCGGATTGTCCAAACTCCATAACCTTTTCGACGGTCTCCGTTCCCGCCACGCCGCCAGCTCCGGAGTAATGGTGTTCAGTGCCAGAGCTTTCACCAGGACCATGTTGTCACGGTTCGAGTTCATCGCGGGTGGCAAAAGCTCGAACACTGTGTGTCCGGCTTCCGGACCGGGTAAGAAACCGACATCTGCCAATATGTCATGCACGGCGCTGCTGGCAAGCATCATATCCAGGTACACGTGGTGTCTGACGGGCCGTCTTTGCTGGAGGTCTTTCATGAGATCAACGTCTCCGGCCCGATAAGCTGCGTGGTATTCTCGAAATGCTTCAATCAAGGACACCAAATCGCTTTCGTAATCTGACGCCAGGCGCTGCTTCATTTCCACAAGCTGTCGCGTTGTAAAGTCTGAATGCGAGATCAGCGAATCCGTGGAACTGTGACATGCCAAAATCAACATGGGTTCCAGACACCCGAACAATGCTCCAAGGAAAATGCCTTTGGCAGCCGCTGGGTGTAGAGCAAAGCGAGAGAGTAGAAGGCCTAGGTTTGTGATTTTTTCATCTTCAACCGTCAGGGCATGCAGACTCTGAAGGTCCTTTATGGCGCTTTCAACGGCCTCGCCCGGAGGTGGCTCGATCGTCTCACGCAGGAACTCCCGCACGTCCACCTGCTGCGGATGAGCCTTGAGCTGCAGGACGACGTTGACCAAGTCAGACACGGCGATGGCGGGACGGCGCATCGCTATGAATGACTCCTGTCGTTCTTTAGTGAAAAGCGCGTAGTAGTGCCCATTTCGAACTCGTCCGGCACGGCCACGTCTCTGAATCACGCTTGTCTTGCTGATCCAGTCATATGGCAAGCTCCGCTGCCGTGTAAGCGGATCGAAGTTTTGAGTCCGTAGCAATCCGCTATCCACGACATAAACCACCTCAGGCAGAGTGACGGAAGTCTCGGCAATGTTTGTAGCCAGAATGATCCGTCTGCATCCTGGGCTCAGCGGTTGGAATACCTCGTCGTTGGAGTCGCGTAACCGAGAATGAAGTTTGAAGATTTTGAACCGAGCGGTGTCCGTGAAGTTGACGCCGAGTGGTCTGAGGCTGGTTAGGAGATGATATATCTCGTCAATATCTGCTCTCCCAGGCAGAAAGACTAATATATCACCCTGCGGCTTACCGTGTGCTAGGTGTGCTATCACCGCTGTTGCCAGGCCGACATAGCCACGGTCTATCTCTGAAGAAGCACCTTCCGTGGCATCCGCGACTGTCGACTGGTCAGGTTGACTATTGTGTTCAGACTGTGGACCTCGGGATTGCTTCTTCACAAACTGCATTTCGTTCCGGATATAATCGGCACTGGAGATTTCGGCCTTCTTCCCCTGGAGGAGAGCATGCATGGTGGGGTCGAGATCGTCTCCTTTGGTAAGCTCCGACAATATCTCGGGCAAATAATGCATTTGGACATGGTGCGTGGAGCCTTCAACCTTGAAACTCTCTGCAGTAAGGGCGATTCCGGCGTCCGTCGGTTGCCTGAAATAGTCGAGAAACATGCTTGGGTCAATTGTTGCACTCATCAGAATGATCTTGGGGAATCTTTCGCCAGCAGCTTTCCTGCGCTGCACTGCCTTGCGAAGAATTGCCAGTACCAAGTCAATTTGGACGTCTCTCTCGTGGACTTCATCAATGATGATGTGCGAATGAGATTGCAGTGTCCCCCACTCATCCGCAACCAAGCGGTTCAGCAGGATGCCAGTTGTACAGTAGGTAATGCTCCCTTGTTGCCGCGGAAGCCAGTTCTCGTTGCGTATATGGTAGCCAACAGAGTCCTTCAACATCTCTCCACGTTCATACGCCACCCTTCGAGCGGTCGACGTGGCAGCGATCCGGCGTGGTTGGGTGCACAAAATACTTGTGGATGGTCCCTGATTACTGGAGACCCTGTCGTCAAGGATGATCTGTGGTATTTGCGTCGTCTTTCCGGAGCCCGTCTTGGACAAGACGATAGTAACGTCACAGCTCTTAATGAGCTCCAACAACCTTGGTCGGACTTTCTCAGACATCAAGGGCAGCTTGTGCCTCGAAGCAAGCATCGCCTGCATCTTCTCGGTTCGCCGGCTCTCGGCAAGGTCTGATTTCATCTTTGCAGCAAGCACATGGTTGTGGCGCAAGATATCTCCCGCCCATGTAGGCTCGGCCTTTGCCGAATAAGCGGTGGGCACAACCTCCTCGTCGGTCAGTCCATGTTCCCGGGCGAGACGTATTGCATCCACCGCACTGAGGAGATTTGCTGCTGGAAGAGTGAGGTCAAAATGTTTGCGCTTTTTGGGAACGTTAGACGCCACGTTCGCACCATCTCCGTCGGCTATTTGCCCGCCATCTGCGGCGGTTTCTTCAGCATCATGTCCAGAATCTTCAGCTTCAAAGTGGAAATTCTCCTCATTCTGTGCGCAGGGACCGGTTACGTGTGTAGGTACCGCCTCATGTGGTTTCTCGACATGGGTAGACGCGGTCTTTTCTTCATTCTGTTGGAGCTCTTTCCGAAGTGTTGAAGTGTAATATCTCTTATATACCACTGGAACGTAGCGACTGGCAGATACACGCCTCCTCGAACTTGGGCGGAGATATCCATTTGATCCCACAGTATCGGCTTCAGACGGGCGGACGAACTTTAGCCTGCCTTGATGGACACTTCTGACTTGTGGACATTGGAATATTGCCCGACCAGTTTCTTGACGGACAAGCGGCAGCAGCTTGTGCGGTAGCCTCTGGATCCTTGTTAGTGATCATGTTCCAATAAGATTTACAGTAAACGTACTTGATTGAAAGACCGAACCCGCATGCTGGACGGTTGAGGCACTCATCTTTGCGACATGTGCAGCGGTATAAGGTGTTCAAGGTAATAGGGAGGAAGATAAATGGGCGGGGTCCTCGAGAGTCCTATCTATGGTTTATTATGACCACTTCAATTGCCGCTGCTTAGAATACAATTGTAGTAGAAAGATGCAATTCGATGATCAACTTGAAGTTGGAGAATCATTTTCTGGGGATTCCGTTCAAGCCAATGACGAAAGGCGAGGCTACAGTATATCACATGATTTCAGCCTTGCAGGATCTCTGAGGCTACGATTAGACAAGGCTCTGGCATGAAACCAGCTACATTACAATCGTCGCAACCAACGAAAGGATTGTGGGCTGGATATGGAAGTCAAATACCTCCTGCTACGTGCTTCTGCAGACATCAAAATAGCACTGAGTGTATTGATTTTACATCATGGTCATAACACGACTGCTCAAATCAACCTTGTGGAGCTCACCAAGCCCACATCAGTTTGTGAGCCAGCACTCGGTCTCCCAGTCTCTCATACAGAAACCCGTTGATCCAGCTGTCGTTGGTGCGGCTCATACGGCCGAACACAGCCCCACCTTTCCATACAACAACCTGCGGATCAAGTTCCCGAGGCGGACGTCCGATAAGGATGTCTTTGCCATAGTCAGGTTGCTCGCCTTTGAGTGTGTCCTCAAGATACTGAGCCAGGCCTGGGATGATACTCGTGCCACCAATGACCATGATGCCGCTTAGAAGATCGCTGGTCTTTTGCGGAGAGCCACGTGCCGCATGTGTTACGGAAGCCAGGACGGCTTTATGGAGTGGATAGATTGGAAGTAGATCATCACGTCTCTCGATACTCACCGGTTCTTCCTCCGGCTCCTCCTCGGCTTTTGGTTTCTCGTCCTTCTGAGGCACAACACCATTGTCGTCAGGCTGAGGCGTCCCGTCGAGATTGCGTGCTGGGGAGCTCGCTGTCGATGGCTGAGGTGTGGCATCCATTTCCTTGATATTGCTGAAAGACGGGCGGCGGGAGCCATTGACAGCTTCCTCTTTCACGCCGTTAGCGAGACCGTTGGGCTTCGCGTTAGACTTGGTCGTGGAACTCAAAACCTCCTCAGGTGCGATTATAGTCAGGATCTCTGCTTGTGCGGATGAGCTTGGGTCATTCGGCTTGCCATCGTAGATGTCGTATGACTTGTCCACCAGTTTGCGACGACCGTCCAATTTTCCACTATGATCGAAAATCTCTGGCTTGAATAATCCTATTGGCGCCAGTATCACCTCGTCGTAGATTTTGAACGTGTATTTTCTGGTATCCTGACCTGGAGCTCGGAGGTGAAAGTCATAAAGTTGGACCGAGATATCGGCTTCGTTCATAGTGCAGAATTTCTGCTTGAGCTCTTCGGCAAGCTGGAAATCATACCGACGGTTGACGTTGATTTCCGAATAAGGAAAGTGATTGTAGATGATCATCTTGACAAAGGCGTCGGTGATATCACGTCCCCCATATTTCAGGTTGACCCGCGAGTTATCGATGACCATTCCATCCTCAACGCAGGCTATGGAGGTTTTCTGAGCGCCAATGTCCACAATGCAACATGTCGTGAATCCTGCTCCAAATGAAGCCGCAAGGCTCTCTTGGATAAAACAAACTTTTGCGAACCCAAACTCGGTAATAGCCATGTTTAGTAGGCTTGAGACATATGTTCTCTCGTAGTAATCCGGGATGACAATGACACTGCTGTATTGACTCCAATCGGCACGCGTTCGGATTTTGATATCCAGTTGAGATTTGATGGCATCCTCGATAATGATTCGTATGTCCTCCCACAACAGTCGCTTCGAATCGTAGTCGCGTTCATTGATCCATCCTAGGCGAATGGGCCAGTACAATTTGTACCTGGGCGTCGACTGGTCCGGGATGCGAAGGGCAGCTTTACCGGTGATGTAAGCAGGAGCACCCTTTTCTCCTCCTGATGTATCTGTCCATTCGATCCGCATCGTATCGTTGTGCTCTGTAATCGTCTCGTAGGTGCTTCTTCGATTGTAACTGGTGACCATATCCCGTGACTGTGGCAACACCTTTCTCTTGTTCATTCTCATCCTCATTTTGAGTTCGTTCGACATGCCAGAGAACTTTTTGGCAAAGTCCTCGCCAAACCGTTTTTCCGGTTCAGGCGGTGGCAGTCCATTGTCCAGCTTGGCGCGTTTAGGAGCTGGTTCTCCGTCTCCTTCCTCGCTTTCCGAAAGGGGCGCGCGGCGGGCAATGACCATAGGGACGGTTTTAGGGAGCGCATCGCTCGCAAGTCCTACGCGGAGATTTTGCGATCCAATGTGAATCACGATGGTCTTTGTGCCGCTGGACGCTTCGTCTTCGGCGCCTTCCTCGCCTTCTTCCATTTCAATGTCGCCGTCCGGACCCACGGCTTTCCCTTGGGCCAATGCTCTGTCCCTGTCTCTTGCCTGTTTGATCATCTTGATCCGAGCCTCTTCCTGCTGCGACCGAAAAGCCAAGATCTGTTCGTCTCGTTTCAAGTAGTCTGCGGACCGTTAGTCTGAGTCCATATTGCCCACATCGCCAGTGCATACCTGTGTAGTAGTTCTTCTGGTTGATGGCCATGATTTGAGGCCAGGACGTCAACTCCATGTTGTTGTCCGTCCTCTCCAGGCCCTCCTCCCTGAGGAGAGCCTTTCCACTCTTCTTGCCAACCATTTTGCTGACTGTGGAACTCAGAGATGGCTCAGTGACGAGATCACAAGCTGGACAAATCGCGCATGAACCGTTTCATGCGCCGTAGGGTGGTTATTCAGTTGGGCATTCGGCGTGCTGCATGAGTCGTGAAATAGACGCGGGTTCGGGAGGAATTCTTTTGAGGTTCGTAGTGAGACATGCTTTTCAGGTTAAAGTGAGTGAAGGGGCTGGTTCCCAACTGCTTGCAACTCTAATTACCGCGACAAATAAACTGGTGAACTGAGATGGATGTCAACGCCATAAACCGGCGAGATATCAGATGCTCACGTGACATGGTGTTTCCTTGAAGCGTCGGTGACATCTGGTTTAACAATCAACGACTTGAACAACAACAACCAGCCCTCAACCTTACTCTCTTCCCGAATTATTTACCCGTTCTATTGACAATTCAGGGCCACAAACTCTAGATTGAGCCATTTCACCCTTGTGATCGCCTATCACGCTGCTGGAGGTCGAGCTCTCTACGTCTGGCGGTATGAATTTCTGACCGCTCTCCACCGTATCAGCCACTGCCTCCAACCTGTTTTGCGTCTGTTACGATGGGAGGCTCTATATCTAAATACTTTTCCAACCTGATTTGGGGGAAGAAGGATATCCGAATATTGATATTGGGCCTTGTAAGCCTTCTTGATCCGGCAAACCTCTTGAAAACTAACTGAACCACTCAGGATAATGCCGGCAAGACAACACTTCTGTACAGATTAAAGGTATGTTTCTATGCAAGTCAAGCAACTATACGTGCTTATCTAGTCAGATTGGTGAAGTGGTAACTACGATACCAACGATCGGATTCAACGTTGAGTGAGTCCTCCAAGACCTCTACCAGAAGTCTTGCTGATAAATAACCAAGATCTGTCCAATACGGCAATCTCAATTTTGATGTCTGGGACTTGGGTGGACAGACGTCCATCCGGCCTTATTGGAGATCATATTATGCCAACACTGCCGCGGTCATCTTTGTGATCGACTCGACGGATATTGAAAGACTAGAAATTGCGGCCGACGAATTAAGGTCAATGTTGAACGAAGACGAGCTGAAAGATGCGGCGTTATTAGTCTTTGCAAACAAACAAGATCAGGTATGTTCAGTCTTGACGAACACGTAGGAGACTTTCCACTCACTGTGCTGGGCAGCCTGGGGCCCAAGGTGCTGGCGAGATATCAGAAGCCTTGAAGCTGGGTGAGCTGAGAGATCGCAATTGGAGTATTGTTGCCTGTTCAGTGATCGATGGCAAAGGAATAAACGAGGGCATGGATTGGCTGTCGTAAGTGTGCTTACCGCAAACGCCCAGTGCAGTCCGCTAACGAGACGAAGGCAAACGGTGCAATCCGAATCATGATGACTACGCTATGTCCCCGTGCGCAAACTGGGCTATTTGGTTCAGGCTTTATCTGAGCTTTTTCTGTCGTGACCAGCCGAAGGCTTTTGCTCACTTCGTATGGCAATTTCTCGCCACGTCGGTGGAACAATCATGGTGTTCTCACACACCTCGACCAGCAGTCTCAACCCAACATCCTCACAGGCAGCGCCTTGTTTGCCTGGCGGAGTTTGATAACTGTGCTTGTAATGTGCAACACGCCTGGAGCCGATGAGACAGTCCAGAAGGGATGTTGTCTGGCATGCGTTCGCACACTGATGACGACTAAGAGGCTGGGGCCTGCAAGGGGAATGCTGTGGGCTACTATTTGGGAGATGTGGGAGGATCTTGAGACAAGAAATGGAGAATGCGTGCCAACGTTGGTGCGAGCAGTCAATTGCCTCGGTGGACGACTCCAATGAGTCAGGGAATGCTGTGGAGAACAGGAGATGCTGATATACGGTACGCTGGCACACGAGAGCTTAACGCAGCAAAAGAATTCATGCGGTCAAGTCCTTGGTCCCCCTGGCCGGGTATCCAATGATTGGGAGAGTGTAGAAATCCACGTCGTACGGGCAGGACTCCGTCCATACGGCACTGGTTGATTCCAAGCAGGAAGGCGGCCTAGTATTCACTTCCCAGGTATACGCAGAGATCAAGCCCTAGATACCATTGATAACTGTCATATGTTTGTGGAAGATCGTGGGAAGGACAATGTATTGCAGTATAGTAGTAGTAGCATTGTGTTATAGGTGCTATTTCGCTAGTATTCGCCGAATCGACAACGCGGATCTCGGCTTCTTGCGTTGTACGGGTCACAACTACAAACCATCAATTATTTGATTACCGACACACAGCACTCAAGCACACGGTCTGTTTTCCATGAGAGCTTGACAAGCTTGTTTTCAAAGGCAACGGAGGTTATCAACCATCAACGTTTGTACAGTCCATCCGTCCATGCCCTAGAAGGCGGCACCTGTCATCTATATCAATCTGGCTCGCCCAAAGTCAGTCCTCGTCCTTCTCTCCTCCCTCGCTCTCTTCTCTGTCGTCTGCCTCGTCATCCTGGCTCCCTTCCGCGCCCCCAGCCGGTTAGGTTCTATCCTGAACCAAATTCGACCGTTGAGGCCAGCAACATCTACCATCAGTCCGTTCAGACCGGTGACGACCTCCTCCATGGCGGGCGACACATTTCGCAAGCCTCCTCAGGCACCCCCGCTATTCACGGCCACGCCAGAGTCGGTGATTGAAGATACCAAGAAATTGTTGGATACTTCCAGAAAGATCACAGATGATATCGTGGCGTCGGTCCAAGCAAAAGATGCCAGCTTCCACAACGTCCTTCTGCCCATGGCTCACGACGAGAACAAACAGTCCCTGAAGGCACATATTCTCGGGTTCTATCAGTCTGTGTCTACGGATCAATCACTGCGGGATGCATCGACCGAGGCCGAAAAGCTCATGGATGACTTCAGCATTGAGGCGGCCATGCGGGAAGATGTGTTCAAACTGGTGGATGCTGCCTTGAAGAGAGGGGACAAATTGGACCCGGAGTCGCAGAGGCTGCTGGAGAAGGAACACAAGGGGTTTGTGCGGAATGGGTTGAACATCCCAGCAGGGCCCAAGAGGGACCGGTTTAAGGAGATCAAAAAGAGACTGAGCTCCCTGAGCATTGCCTTCTCCAAGAACCTCAACGAAGAGAATGGTGGTCTATGGTTCACCGCGGAAGAACTGAACGGCGTACCCGAGGACGTCATCTCATTGTTGAAGAAGGAAGGCGACAAATACTGGCTGACGTTTAAGTATCCCGACCTGTTTCCGACCCTCAAGTACGCCACCAACAGTGCCACCCGCCAAAAGGTCTTTATCGCCAACGAAAACAAGTGTAATCAGAACGTCCCATTGTTTCGAGAAGCCATACTACTGCGGGATGAAGCCGCTCGTTTGCTGGGATATCCCAACCACGCTGCGTTCAGGATCGAGGACAAGATGGCTAAGACGCCGGAGACGGTCGACGATTTCTTGGGCGACCTTCGCAATAGGTTGAGCCAGGGCGGATTGGATGAGATAGAAACTTTGAAGGCGCTGAAGAAGTCTGACCTGGAGTCGCGGAATGAGAAGTTTGACGGACGATACTACCTGTGGGATCATCGGTTTTATGACCGGATGATGGAAGAAAAGGACTACCAGCTCGACCAACAGTTGATCTCTGAGTACTTCCCGCTGCAGACCACGATCAAGGGCATGCTAGAGATCTTTGAACAACTGTTTGGATTGGAGTTTGTCGAGGTGGTGGGCGAGGACCGCGACGCCATCTCCGCTTCCGGCAAAGGCTCCGACATTGTCTGGCATGACGAAGTTCAGGTCTTCAGTGTCTGGGACGACGAGGGCGAAGGAAGCGGGTTCGTGGGTTATCTCTATCTGGATCTCTTCCCGCGGACCGGCAAATATGGACACGCGGCCAATTTCAATCTTCAACCGGGCTTCATCACCGAGAACGGCACCAGAAGATACCCGGCCACGGCGCTTGTTTGCAATTTCTCCAAGCCTACGGCCAAGAAACCGAGTCTGCTGAAGCACGATGAAGTGACCACCCTGTTCCACGAGTTGGGTCACGGCATCCACGATCTCGTGGCCCGCACCACATACTCACGGTTCCACGGCACCAACACGGTCCGGGATTTTGTGGAAGCCCCGAGCCAGATGCTGGAGAACTGGTGCTGGACGCCGTCTCAGCTGAAATCCTTGAGCAGACACTATTCGACCCTGTCACCAGACTACTACAGCTCGTGGAGAGAAGCCCAAGGCATAGATGCCACCAGCAAGAAGCCCGAGGAACGCATCCCAGATGATCTCATTGAGAAGTTGATCAAGACCAAGAACCTGAACGGAGCTCTGTTCAACCTTCGGCAGCTCCACTTTGGCATCTTCGACATGACCATCCATGAAGCCAAGGATCACGAGAGCCTCGAGGCCATGAACATCTCCGAGACTTACAACTACCTTAGGAAGGATATCAGTAAGATCGACGGCCCAGAGGCTCTGGGTCAAGGTTACGGCTGGGGTAACGGTCAAGCCACCTTTGGTCATTTGATGGGTGGTTATGATGCCGGTGAGTTTTATTTGTTTGACAGATACCGAAAAGAGTGAGAGGGCTTCATGCTAACGTTCCTTTTTCTTTTGTACAGGCTACTATGGCTACCTGAGTTCGCAAGTTTACTCGACCGACATGTTCTACTCGGTCTTCAAGAAGAATCCGATGGATCCCAAGGAGGGTCGACGGTACCGCTACACGGTTCTCGAAAAGGGCGGGAGCCAGGACGAGATGAAGACTCTGATTGAGTTCCTCGGCAGAGAGCCCAAGACGGACGCCTTCTACGAGGAGCTCGGTCTTACCAAGGGCACGCAGTCGGGAGCCACGACTGCCAGCTAGAGCCTAGTTGGACTCAGCACACCCTGGTCGTCCTTTCTTTCCCCCTTGAGGTAGGTTTGGGTTGGGAGGCTCCAGCAGCTATTGTTTCTCGGTCATGTCTCCTGCGGGCAATTGGTCTCTCACCATCACAATACGACATTACGTTGTACATATTACATTACTTTGCAGTGACTGGTTCAGTATCTGGCTTCGCTCGTGAGCGAGACTAGACTTGTGATGCCGGAGCATTGCATGCAGTGGGTGGATAGGCTTGGGACCTGCAGCCTGTGTCTGAATTACAAAAGAACGGAGGAAGGGGAAGGGGAGACAGGTCACAGATAAAGACCAGATAGATGTACTAGTATGTAAAGGTGCTGCTACTGCTAGAATATGACATCGGTTTCACGACCACCAGCTGGGCCCTTTTGCGATCCAATCGTTCAAAGACCTTTTGACTTGATGACTCCGAGCGTGGCGTGGCGTTGACCTGTATTCGGTGTGTAGGTAAGTACTGGTAGTATTATAACGCCTGTCTACTACATAAAGGAAAACCTTGAAACTTGAAGCCGACCCATTGATACGAGGGTTAGAGGTGCTACCTAGTACCTGTGTAGTAGAGGCACTACCTAGTAAGGTAGGTACTGCACGACTTACACTTCCACGTAAATTCCCATAGTCACTGGAAGCCCAGGGTGATCTTGGACCATAAATGAGAAGCCGGGGCTCTAATGACATTCTATCCATCTACCTATAGGTATATTCTCCTCTTATATTGTATTGCTTTTGTATCTTTCACCAGTCCAGTCATCTAGATTTCTTCCCCCGTTTGTACTGTATGAAATTGTTCTTGTTCCGTAGGGTTGCCTTCTTAATGAGCAAATCGGAAGGTGAGCAACTTATTCCCGCGATCGGTGGTGGTGGCCAGATAAGTCCTTTGCTCCTCGGGCGTCATGGAGTTCCACTTGCGGTCGCGGACCTTGTTTCTCCAGACATAGAAGAATTTGGCAAATATAAACAGAAGAATGTTGTATGCGCAGATGATGATGAGTACTTTGTACCCTCGACGATAGAGGGGTTTGTCGTCGTTTCGGAAAATCTATCAATGTTAACGAGGGGTTCAAACAGACGAAAAAGCAGACCGAGTTAAACTTGATGGGAAAATAGAACTCACATTCGATCCGATGATACTGCTCGCCTGAACAAACATGTTATACAGCGCCGAGGCGACAGTACGCGTGCGCACGGAGCCAGCGTTGCGACTGGTGATGGCGACATGGATGGCATGGACGTAGGGGGCTCCCACCAGCAATGTGGCAAGAGTATACTTGACCCATCTGGAGGCGTCCGGGGACAGAAACTCCGAGACAATGAGTAGAGGCAAGACCCAGAATTGGCTGACCAGGCCCATGAGGAACCGTTGGCCGACCTTCTCCGACAGCCAGGTGAAGAACAACAAATTGATGATGAAGAGCACGTAGGACGGGATGGTCAACATGTTGACCTCGAACCGACCGAACGACTGCTTTAGGATCAGCGACAGATACTGCGTGATCGGCTGGTTGGGGATCAAAAACGACAGGCCGATCAGGTAGATGGGCCACATCTCCCAGTCGCACAGGGCATACCACAGCAGTTTCGGGGTAACTGCTTGTCGGTTGTGCATGTCGCCCTTGGACGGGTCGTCGCGCAGGATCCGGTTGACCATGATCTTTTCCTGTCGCTCCGTGAACCAGCCGTTCTTGCCCCGGAACCGTGATGCCGTTTGGCACGGCGACGGCGGCATGTAAAAGTATGTCGCGACGCCGATCAGACCCGTCAGTGTCCCCTCGAGCGCAAACAGCCATCGCCATCCGGCCATGCCGTTCACACCGCGCATCGTCAGGATCGCGGCCGCGAGGAATGCGCCCACGATGCTGGTCGCTTGATACGATGTCCAGAACCAGGCGAGCCGTGCGGGGAGCTCTTTGCCGGTGTACCAGTATGATAGGTATAGGATGTTGTCGGGTATGAACTGGTGTTTTGTCAGTTATCAGTCTCGAGACTATGTCTGTCTGAGGATGCAGAAAGAACAACGAGAGCCAGGCATAGGCCGAGGGGAGATTGAAAGAAAAGAAAGGGCGTGTAGAGGACGCGATGAGGGACCAAAAACTTACTCCTCCTTCAATCAATCCTAACAAGGCTCGACAGGCATAAAAGGATGATCTTCCGTTGAGAAAGGCTTGGAAACTAGCCACGAGACTCCAGGAAACCATCTGGATAGGAATCCACCTGTCGGGTCCTAGTTTCTTCGATATCAATTGCGACGGCAGTTCCGCCGCCAGGAAGCACAGATAAAAAATGGTCTGGCCGTAGTTGTAATCGTTGGTGTTGATGTGGAGGTCGTCCAGCATATTGTCCGTCAGAGCTTGTACAATGTTGGCACGATCGAGCTGGAGCGCAAAAAACGTGAGGCAGACCCATGTGCATATCCTGAGGTCGATCTTCCTCACGAGCTGTTTCTCTTCAATGGGATCCCATTGAAATTGAGGGTCCCATCGATGCCGGCCTTCGTACTTGTCGATGGGAACATAAATGTCTTCGCCAGGAACCCGAAGAAACGTCTTATCCCCAGAAATAAAGCTGCTGTTGCTAGAGGCGACACCGTTCTCGAGAGAGCTGGCAACGGTTGGCACCGCTTCTTTGTCTCTCTTGAGCTCCGACTCTAGGTCACGCGAGCTACCTGTCGACCTGGGCGTGGCCATCCTGGGTCTGGACTAGGGTTGGTTTCTCTGCTGTATGCACCCAAGCGGCGATGATGTTAATTGGAAGGCAGCCTGGAGGTCAACGTCCGGTAGAATCTCGCAACTCGGTAGAGATTCTCGTCCTCGCCCTACCTTTAGATATATCTTTCGGCCTCTGCAACATGGCCCTTGTTGCAGGGCTGTCTTTCCTTCTGTTACATTCATGATGACGTGCTCTTCTCTGCGTTTCCAGCCGCCGAGATAAAAAGATATGAGCATGGCGTGCTTCTTGAGATCCCCAGCTGGCAATTCTCGATGCAAGGGTAAGAGATCTGCCGGCCCGGAGGGTGTAACCCGAGTTTTCCTCGAAGAACACTCGCCCAATTAACGATCTCAATAGTAACGATCTCAGGGGCCGCCGAGCTCGCCATCGTCCGCGGTGGCAATGCCGTTGTACTGTCAGGAGAACAAGATTGTCTGATCGTCGGCGCTATGGCGGAATGGATCCTTCATGGCGACGACGTTTCGCCCAATGTCGACATAGTCTCGCGGGACTCCGTCCCAACCAAAACACGTTAGGGACAGCAAGCTTGGGGGCGCCGTTATTGGCAGACATGATTATCAGATGGCCTGTCCGTCGACCCAAGGGTCTGATGGAGACGACGATGTTATGTTTCTGGTGCGAGAGACGTGGACGAAGGGGTCCATCAAGGGGAAGCGAGCGAAACTGACCTGCCGTCTTGAGCAAATCACGCAATTCTGAGCCAGAAGGCGTGCGCGCTGCCCATCGCCAATCGACAACCATCCGCCAGCACCAGCGCCCTTTCGCAAGACCGTCTTTGGCCCATCTGTGCTTCATCAGGAAGCTGTCGTCGGGCCACGAAAATGCTTGCGGGGTGACGTGCGACTTAGGTTGCGCAACCGGCCAACAAAGCGCCACGAGTTCGCTCGCTTGTTGGTTAACGACCAGATTCACCAGTTTTCTCCAGCTGCCAGTGGTGCCGACTATCCACTGCGAGCCTGTAGCGCCAGTAGTCGTAGATATATATAACCAAGCAAAGGTCGTCTTCTTCTTCAGGGAGATTGCCGTCTTAAAATTTGGAAAATAGCGTGCTCGTTGTGTACTCGTATACTCGGAACTTCAAAATGGCTACAGCAGTTTCCGCCAACACAGCCTCGTCTGTCCCACCCCCAACTGTCCAGGGCGGCGTTGGTGCTTACAAGGAAATCAACAACACAACCGGCTTCCTTGAGGAGAATGAATTGAAGGGCACCGGCAAGTTCTCTGCAGCTGCCTATCCTCATTATCTGCCGGTATGGGATAACGAGAAGGGACAAAAGTGAGGTTTAACCCCTGCCGTGGCGCCTTCGTGGCTGGCTTGGCCCCTACAACTCAATACTGACACAATGATACCGTCCAGATATCCTCCCCTGGAGCCGTTCGAGCACTACGAGCATGGCAAAGACGCCGATCCGTCCTTCCCGAACTTGTTGAAGGAAGGGGTCAAGATCGAGAACATCACCGCCTCCATCGGCGCAGAAGTTACGGGCGTCCAGCTGTCCCAGTTGGACGACAAGGGTAAAGATGAGCTGGCGCTGTTGGTTGCCCAACGAAAGGTCGTGGCCTTCCGAGACCAAGACTTCGCAAACCTTCCCATTGAGAAGGCCTTGGAGTTTGGACGGTACTTTGGCAGACTACACATCCACCCTACCAGGTAAAGGCGATTGTTTCCCAAGCGCGACATGACCTTGATACTGACAGGGTGTTCAGTGGAGCACCTGCGGGATATCCTGAAGTCCACCTTGTCCACCGCGGCGCCGATGACCGTTCTTTCCTGGACTTCTTGAGCAGCCGGACCAACTCCATCGCCTGGCACAGCGATGTCACTTACGAGAATCAGCCTCCGGGCACCACTTTCCTCTATGGTCTCGACGTTCCGGACGCGGGTGGCGACACCCTCTTCGTTAACCAGGCAAAGGCCTACGAGAGACTGTCGCCCGCTTTCCGCGAGCGTCTGGCGGGCCTCCAGGCTGTTCATTCGGGATACGAGCAAGCCATAAGCGCCGAGAACAGAGGTTCTTTCGTCAGAAGAAACCCGGTCTCGTAAGTTTTGGGCAACCGTGGCCAGTTCGGTCGACGGCCAGTAGCTGACTCGTGCCCAGGTCCATTCATCCGGTTGTGAGAACTCACCCTGCGACTGGGGAGAAGGCGTTGTATGTCAACCCGCAGTTCACCCGTTATATCGTCGGCTTTAAACAAGAGGAGAGCGACTATCTGCTCAAGTTTTTGTATGACCACATCGCTTTGAGCCAAGATCTGCAATGCAGAGTTAGATGGAAGCCGAACACCGTTGTTGTGTGGGACAACCGCGTTACTGGTAAGTGTCGTCGTCCCTTTTGACCTGTGAGCTTTGCCTGACCTGCCATAGCACACTCTGCCCTGATTGACTGGGAGGACGGTCAGCGACGACACATCGCTCGCATCACTCCCCAGGCGGAGCGTCCGTACGAATAAATGATTTAAGATCCGTTATCGCTGCACAAATCGGGTGATGACGAAGTCCCCTAGTCCCCGCCAACATGTTCCCTGCGGGTCAATGTTGGAGCTTCTGAAGTGATAGACCTAGATTTCAGCAGTAGCATATAAAACAATAAAATTTGGCGAGAGCTTGTGTGCATGATCGTCAAGACTCTTTCATTTGTGCTCGAAAGCGAATTGCTTGCCGCTCGAAGCGGCTGCCCATTGTCGCGCCTTGACGCCAGTATCATGCTTGTGTCTCGACTGATTCAATTGCAGATGTCGACCATTTATTTGACTTATCTTCAGTCACCTTCCAGTCTTGCAACCACCGTGCTCATCTGCTCGTCACTGTAGATCTGGAAGCCCTTCTCTTTGGTGACGCTGGCCAGTTGCACGTTCTTCGCATCCAGCTTTTCCTCCATAACCTGCTTCAGGGTCTTCAATACCAAGGTCTCGGCTTCTTCTAGCGTCAATGATCTGTGATATTCTGATTGTAGCTCAGCCTGGGCGCCTTCACTACCGGATCCGATGGCCTTTGCATCATAGCGGTAAAATGTGCCTGACGGTTCAGCATGGTATCTGGTTTCGTCAGTGGTAGCTGGTGACAGAGAACGACACGGCTTACAATTGTGGCCCGTTGTCTTCGTCCCAACCGGCAATCAACAGAGCAACACCAAATGGCCGACTCATTATTGATTCCTCGCCTTGAGCTCCCTCGCCAAATCTCAGTGCCAGATCACAAATGGCTTGTGTGCAACTCTCCACTCCCAGTTTCTCGTTGAAGTTGAAGGCGTGGTTTTGCGACTCTATCCGGGCATGCTCAATCATGCTCCGTGCGTCAGCTTGGAGACCGGACATAGCGCAGCCAATATGTCTGTCAATCTCGACAATCTTCTCTATGCTGGAGGAAACAAGCAGGGGCGAAGTAACACGCTTTTCGACACCGAGGAGGACTCCATGAGACGTGGCAACCTATGCGGGTAAGCAAGTGGTAACAGTTGCTGGAAGATTCATCTGCATACCCCAATAGCCGTGGAACCAAGTTTGATGGCTTCTAGGGAGTACTCGACCTGAAAGAGACGGCCTTCGGGCGAGAAGGTGCTGTTGCGGATTAGTACATGCCGAACAGATAGAAGAAGCCTGCTCACTTGATCCCGCGATCGTATTCGCTCCGTGCAATAAACATTTTGGAAGGATAAGTCTGGTAGCTTGAAGGCCACCCAACTATCGGGGGAGGTAGCAGTCGTCAATCCGCGGCAACCGGACGAAGAGCGGTGGTGTCACTGATTTATTCGAAATACTGGTTTGTGCTCGAATGGGGCTTGTCGAAGCAGCGAAGGGCAAAGCACTCGGGTAGAAAGCTGGACAAAAAAAGGTTTCTTGAAACGAGATGTACCTTATGTTATGCGCTCTTGGAGACAGGCACGGTCAACGCGCAACACTCCATGGCACGATTGCTCCCAGGTACCGCAGTCTGCCAAGATGCCGCCGCTCTAGCAGCCTTGTGCTGGTAATGTTCTAGCCTCTGCTTAGTCAGCTGTCAGTTAAGCCAGCCTTGCGAGGCCCTGAATAGAGGTTCATTGGTTGTGTGTCCGAGAGAGTCGCGTCAATGTCCGACGCGCCCGCCATGCTCGTCCACCGCACTGCACCACCTACAATGTTGTAGATACTCCAACGAGACAATCGAATACCGATGCAATAATGCAGACCCCATGATGAGCCTCTGATATCGAAACGAACAATGACGTGTTGAAGACATGGCCTCCATGCATTACAGGAGTGCCTCGGCCGCTGAGCGACGAAGTAGTCACCTTCCTGACGGACCATCTCGTGTAAATTCAACTCGGTCCAGGCATTACGAACGACCCTTTACCCGCGACACCGACTCCCCCATATATCCAACGGCCTACAGCGAGGTCGGTGAAGGGACACACAAGCATACCAAGAGCGAGAACAGGTTTAGCGGCGTCGAAAGACGGCGGGAGAAGTCCATTGTTACCACGACCGAGACACTGGTGACACGAAGAAGTCCGAGGAAGGAGAGCTCGAATGTCGAAAGTCGGCGGACCAATCTCGATCGCCGGCGGAGTGTTGGAAGCCCTGTCTCGAAGCGACCGCCGAAGGATGAGGATACAGGTGTGTACTTCACCGTTTGTTGGAACGATCATGGAAAGGCGCTTACAACTCTGTAGAAGGATGGGCTCCCACAGTGTCGCTGATCCCACACTCCTCAGCCCCTCTCGCGACCAGGGTGACAGCACCACCGCTATCGCGAACTGCCCCTTCGACTCTTGATCCCATGCCGCTGGAGACAATGTCGATGCAAGAGCAAGAACGAGTCATACTGGACGACCTTCTGTATGTCTTCATGGGCTTTGAGGGCCAGTACATCCGTTTCCGAGACATCTATAACCCCAGCGATGAGAAGGATCGACTGAACGGGCCAACTTTCCACCCATTGCCGGGCCTGGATCCGAGTCTGAAGGATTTGACCAGCTCCATGCTGTCCATGGCTACTCACCACTGCGCCCTGGAGGCTTTCACCGAGGTCCAAAGCAGAGAGGAGTTTGGCTCTGTGAACCAGGCCCTTTGCGCCGCCATTCGTAACATCCTCAAAGACTTTCTGATTCTTGTCGCTCAGTTGGAAATGAAAGTATTGAATGACCCCAGCTTCACATTACACAAGATGCATATTGCTGTAATACCGACGATGCAATGTTTGGCTCAGCTGTACTCACTGGCACAAGAACTACTCAAAAAGAATTCGCTTCTCGATGAGGACATTGACGACTCCATCGACGACTTTGACGCGGACAACATCATTGAACGGCTCAAGGAGGGAGGCGACCTCCTTCCAGGAAGCCTGGCCCAGAAGAAGTGCATTGGGGGCAATGTCTTGGGCTTATTAACACATCGACTATCGACATTCTCCGGAGATCCTGCAGCACGAAGGATCCTGGAGATGCTGCTCCGAGAGTCCAGCAGGCCGTACATGGTCATGCTGAATGAGTGGCTCCATCACGGGGGCATCAAAGATCCTCATTCTGAATTCCTGATCGGCGAAAGAGCAAGTATCAAGCGAGAGCGCCTGGACGAAGACTACACCGACGAATACTGGGAGAAGCGGTATTACATTCGGGACAAAACAGTCCCTCCACAACTCGAGGCGGTCAAAGAAAAAGTGTTGCTGGCAGGGAAGTATCTCAACGTCGTCCGTGAATGCGGCGGCGTCAATGTGTCCAGTAAGATTGTCGATACCCCAGCGACGTTCGACGATCCGCGGTTCCTCGACAATGTCAACAATGCCTATTCCTTCGCAAACAGGGAGTTGCTACACTTGCTCCTGACCAAGAACTCACTCCGAAGCCGACTACGGTCGCTGAAACACTATTTCTTTCAGGACCGTGCCGAGTTCTTCCTCTATTTCCTCGAACTCAGCGAGTCGGAACTCCGCAAAAAGCACAGGGATGTGAACGTGGGCAAATTGCAGTCCTTGCTGGATTTGGTGCTCCATCAGCCTGGTAGCATCGCAGTGGCCGATCCCTTCAAGGAAGACGTCAAGGTCAAGTTAAACTCGGTAGGGTTGACTCAATGGTTAATCAAAGTTGTGAACGTGCAAGGCATGGACCAAGACAACCCAGAATCCGTGATGGACCAGTATAAGACGCCAGGGACGGCGGTCGGTGGTGGTTCCCAGGCGGCGTCAACAGAAAAGGCTCGTAGAGACAAGAAAGATGAGGAAGAAAAAGACATCATTGGATTCGATGCCCTCGAGCTCGACTACACGGTTCCGTTCCCCTTGTCCTTGATCATCAGCAGAAAGACCGTCATGCGATACCAGCTCATTTTCCGGTACACCTTGGCCCTGCGACACCTCGAGACCCAACTCGTGGCATGCTGGGCAACACACACGAAGGAAAGAGCATGGAACCACAAATCGTCAGACCGGCGGTTTGAACTGTGGAAAAGACGGGTGTGGACTCTGCGGTCGCGCATGCTGGTTTTTGTGCAGCAGATGCTCTTCTTCGCCACTGCCGAGGTGATTGAGCCGAATTGGCAAAAGCTCATGGTGAAAGTGGACGAGGCGGAGCGTGAGGATGAGGAGGATGAGGACGAAAGCAAAAAAGGCGAGCCCAAGCCCACTACTGCTGAAACAGCAGAACCCTTGATGAAACAGGGGCTCCATCATCCCAGACCCAAACCAACCGTCGACGAGCTCATGCAGGACCACGTTGATATGCTCGACTCGTGCATGAAAGACCTCGGCTTGACGCAGGCCAAGTTGCTCCGCTTGCACGCCAAACTCATGACTGGCTGTGGCATGTTTGCCGCATACGTCGAACATATCACAAAGACCTTGTACGAGGCAGACACGAGTCTTCAAGCAGCACAACAGGTCGGATCTGGATCCAACAGGACCACTGCTGCTGCTGCCCCTGCTCCACCCACCGATCCGGCCCGCATGAAGCGGATCGAAGAGTCGATTCGGAAGTACGAGGAGCACTTCAATCGCCATTTGAAGATCTTGATCGACGCGCTCAATTGGTTCGCCACCACCGAGACCGTCTCGCTGCTCAGTCTTTGTGGCCGCTTGACTAATGCTGAAGTCCAGCGACGGGATGATCTCTTCCTTTGACAGCTTTGCGATTGGTTAATTTTCTGGCTTGGAGCACAGTATTGACTGGATTACGAGGACTGCCAGCGATAAGGTGTCGTGGAGGGTGTGTAAGGTTCCAGAACCATTATGGGGAAGCAGTTAGTTAGATTGCTACTGCTATTGTTGCTTCTTTGTTTGCACTGCAGTACCATGCATGATTTTGACGAATCGCACGAGGGATGAAACAAAAATAAATCACAGCCGATTTTTGGGATGATTAATACCCGGCTGGGTCACGGCAGACAGTGCTGCTCCCAGGTTTTATTACATGAATGTGTTCGGATCATCGTGCTAGAATTCACGCCATAAAGCGGACATCAATCAACTGGTCCAAATATCATCTGGTCTTGTACACACAAGGCTTCAAGACCTTTGCTTCCTCCTCTGGCGACACATCGTCATCGTCAGCACCAGCAGCAGCATCTCCTTTGCTAATAAACCTCATCTTGCCATCATGGACTCTCTTATACTCGTGACCGTTCCACTTGAGCCACTTGTGCTTTCCTGCGCTGGGCACGCCGGACTTGACAAAGACCATGCTCACAAACATTTTGTTACTTTTGTCGACCGATTCGGGTCGTAACACGAACCCACGGCGCGAAAAGACTTTGACGAATGCCGAAATGTCCGTGTCATCTTTGACAGCAACGGCAGCACCGCCTTCGGCATCGGCAAACACTTCCTCCTCGCCATCGAGTGGATCGGGGTCGACAGCAGTGCCCTCGGAACCGTTGAATTTCTTGTGCTGTTTCTTAGGAGTCTTCCGCCTCTTGCCTACGCTGTTCTCGACGACATGGCCCGGTCCCTTTGTCACACGGCCGAAGCGAGACTTGACCTCGGAAACCCAAACTTCACCCTTGCCGTCACCGCGGAGGATGCGCCAGGCTTCCTCGACGAAAGAAAGCCAGTTGGTGCCCATCAGACTTAGACAGAATACGGCCACGTCGACCTCGCCATCGCGAAGCGGTAGGTTCGCGATATCTGCCTTGGTGACGTGGCTGTTCGGAGCGTGGAGATCGAAGTTGTGGAATTTGAGCTTCAGGTTCTTGATCTGGGATTGGCACCCTCGTGCAAGAGGAGCATCTCCACAGCCTAGGTCGGCGATCGTGCAGGTGCCTGTCTTCCGTCGAGGGAGCGAGTCGGATCCTTGACTCTGTCCTCGCCGCTTGAACGTCGCAATGTACTGGTCGACTGGATTTTGAGGCCACGAATCCTTGACTTGTTGGGAAAATCCGGCATGGTATTCGGCGAATAGGTCGGGGGAGTTGGTGAACAGGTCCATCGCGGCGGCCGAGGATGTGGTATACAAGGTCTCGTTGAGGTGCCGGAAGCGGGCAGACGTGAGCTTGCTGCGCATCTTGGCTTGGAGTGGTGTCAGTTTGGCCGGTGTCGGTACGGGAGGGAGGGCTTTGATGACGGCTTCGGCAGACGATGTGGTGGTCTGCGATGGGTTTTTGGTTTGGCCATTATTGCCATTTGCTTTGCGGCTTCCGTCTATACTTTTCTTGCCAGCCTTCCCTGAGGCTCCTGTCTTGTTGTCTCGAGAATGGGAATGCTGGGACGTTTTAGAATCCTGTGCCGGCGCCTCGGACGTTGTATTCTCCTCGTGAACTCTTTTCTTGTTTTTGTTCTTGTTCTTGTCCTTATGCTTGCTGGCCGCGGGTGTTTCCTCGCCCTTGGTCTGGCTCTCTGGGCCGCCGGTCTCGTTTGACTTTCGTCTGGCCTTCGGGGTAACCTCTTGGGTCCCGGCATGCCTTTCGACGGTCTCGGACGCCTTGCGTTGGTTCCATAGCTTTTCGAGTTCAGTTCCGGTTACTTTGGCCGCATGGTCTCCATCAGGGTGCATGTTCTTTCTCTTCTTCGTCTTTTCGCCCGTCTTCGAGTATTGCGATTCTGGGACCAGGGCGGCCGGGGACACAGCCCAACCGGGAACGGCGAACATGGTACAGGAGACCGCGGAGATGTTTTGGGATGGTCACGAAGACACTAGGTCAGGATTGAGATGCAGCGGTTAGCTCGCCATGCAGGTTTCAAATAGTTCGATGCTTGTGCATGGATAAAGCTGCACAGCGCATTGCCATTGTGTTACGGCTTCAAGCAGTATGAGGTCTGATGTCCAAAATTTTAGTTGGCGCCACGGTCGCGGCCGGCGGGAGGACGACTGGCCGGGAGCAGCCATTATTATTAGGCACTGCACTAGTCCTGGTCGTGTTAGTAGGTAGGTAGTGTGGAGGGGGAAAGAATTTTATGTCAAGATGCCTGCCTCAGGCAGCCTCGTATTGGGTACAACAGGCATGGACTTCTGGGCATGGTGCCCTGCTTTAACCAGGATCGGTGCAGTGGGGGAGCACCGGATCATGCACCCAGTCCCGGGATTTATTCAAGCAGGGGCCAAATCCCCCCAAGACTCCGGTAGTGTGCGCCTAATTCCGCCCCTACCGTTAGCCAGAAGTACAAGGCGCCGGAGTGACCTTGCAGGTGCTTGCCTTACCCTGCCGGTGCAGTAGTAGTAGTGAGCAGAGAACCTAGGATAACTTGACCAGTATGAAGCTCAGTCGTCGCTCAACGGCTCGTTCAACGGCGTTCCTAGTTGGTGCAGGGTTCAATATGAGAGGGAGGCAGCAATCATGCTGAAAGTACTGTACTCCTCCCCTCCAAGTTCCTCGTCGTGTCTTCCCTGCTTGCTCACCCACTCTAGCAATATCCTTGCAGAATGACAACAGACCAGGCGAGTAGTATTCGGTAGGTCTCCCGCTTCGGCCGTCAGACCTTTTGGCAGCCTTGTGCAACCGCCATTATACCTATTAATGTTGCCTGTCAGACTTGCCTCATTCCGCCAGCCTGGGCTGTGGGCGTCCTTGAGGCTTGCACGGTGGCCGGGCAGCACTCTTCAAGTTGTTGGATGTCTGTTTTTCATTTACTGTTTGACATTTGATTGATATCTCTGGTATGGTCATTAGAGGAAGTACACGAACTCCAAAGTATCAGTGTAATCGTCTCTATTTTGGAATATCCTATCAAAAGATAATGGCCTCGTCTAAGTTCGTAGTAGTTCCCGGAATGCGTGCTAATTCGCCGAGCATGTCTATTTGTAGGGGCTGGGCGGAGGTCGTATATCTTCTATCTGCGAAACTAGGTATCTTTCTTCTTGCAACGCAATATTACACTGCCTGGCGCAAAGAAGGGTAGGAAATCCACCCAAGGAGCGGTACAGCACGGCCACCGGGGTTTAACCATCAAAAGCACATCGTGCGAAGGTTGGTCTCGACAGAAATCCTACTACGACTCGGAGCACTAACTAATAAGACGCCTTCAGGATTCAGTCGATTAGCGCCTCTCGAGCCAAACCACCAAAGCACCATGACCCCTTCCGGTACCCGCCCGTCAAAAGATCGTCGTGGACGTCGGCCAGGAATCTGGCGCCTCTCGCAGTGCTGGTCTTACCAGAGGCCCAGCTGAAAAAACAGCGGGTCTGGTGAATGCCCACGTTTGTGGTGCGATAACTGTACAGTAGTAGTACATCAGAGTGGCTCCTCATCGCGAATCTTCAGGTTGACCCTCCCCGTCCGCCTCGTGTTCGAACCATTTGGACACGGATGATCACTCCAACTTTCTCACGTGAGCGATCTGCAACCCACTGGCAATGCGACTCGAGGTGGATCTTGGTTCTTCCACGACGTGGCTACTATTTGGTAACGCGTGGAGTCTAGCAGGCTAGGGAGGCATACACCAGGCAGAATTCCGTCTCGCCGCAGAACTGGGGGATCTACGGTACCTGCTTCGTCCGTTATCACCAGAGGACAGGGAACGATGGCAGCATGAACGCACCTCGACAGTGGCCCAGCTGTCCAGTAGTAACGAGGCAGTCAAGCAGACTCCCCAACACGACGTACCTACCAAAAACCAGGAGCGCCGTCACAAAGACCCCATGCTCACCCTGGGAATTCATTCATGTATCCTCACACCAGATAGGGCAAGCCTACAGGCCCCACGGTAATCCGATTTGCTGAATGTTTGCGCCGACTTCCAAAGAGCTAGGGCACATCGATGAATGTTCTTACACTCCGCTTCACCGAGATGTCCAATGTAAGGTCAACTCCAGTTGCTCCGAGAGCCATCGCGACGAGAGTCACAGCCCTACTAGTACACAAAGCTGAAGCGGCTATCCCCAAGAGTCCTGGAGCGGTCCTAAAGCCGCTAGTGTTTGCTTTTGACAGCCGCCACCAACAGTAAGGTACCAATTACACCCGGTATCAGCTCACTTCTCCCTTTGATGAATCCTGAAATGGGTTCAAACCGCCATACGGCGTAATCAGCGGCAGATACGGGAGCTTTTCGCAAGGTCTTTCTATGTTAGGGTACACGCAGACGGGTCCGCTGTCCTCCATAACGGGTCTGCCAATCGTTGCTCTTTTCGTTTTGCGCTGCATATGCGGCTACGAAAAAGCCAGTCTCACAGGCCCGTTCGTTGCATGAGCACAAGCTCCCTCCCTCCTACCACCACGTCTCCGGCGGAGGCTCACCGTTCCTCGGCAACTTTTACAGTGTGAACGCCCGTCTAGAGTTGCTCTTCATGCTCCTTTTATCGGACGCTGTTCGGAGTGTGCCAAACAAGGAAATTGTGCTATGCCCAGGCGCCCGAAGCATGCCCACCACTTTCCGTTGCGACGACCATCATATGCAGACAGCTGCCACCAGCGTCATACAGCGCCTCCTTCTTTAAGGGGTCTCACTCCCATGCTGCTGCGGTTGGAACGTTTGCTTCAGCCTTCATTAGAAGGCTCCGCGGCCGTGTTACGTTATGATTAATGGTTACAGAGACGCTCGGCAGACCTTCTATAGCCGAAGAGCGCCTTGGAGGTGGACAGTCAAGGGAAGGCCCTTGAGGCTCCCGAGTTAGTGTCAATGTCTTCGACTCCTGAACAAAGAGATTCTGTCGAGGTAAAGGAGTCAAGTAATAAGGCAGATGGAGACAGAGCGTCAGACGCTGCAAAGAAAAATGCTGCGAAGAGGAGAACCAAGACGGGCTGTTTAAGTGAGTCTTCTGGTCTACGGCGGGCACATGCCCTCGAAGGTCCTGCCGCATTCATATTTAACGATCTTGCAGCATGTCGAAAAAGACGAATCAAATGCGATGAGGGGAAGCCTGTGAGGCCTGATTCCCGAGTGTTGTCTTCTATATGGCCGTCGCTGACCACATCACAGTCGTGCAGGAATTGCATAAAATCAAAGCGCGAATGCGCCGGCTATGTGCAACCGCTCGTCTATAAACAACAAACCCAAGGCGACACTGCTGCTTTCCACGACCCTACGGAGCCGTTCCTCTCACCTCAAAGCGAAGGGGCTTTTTTCAACCTACGCTTTGAGCAGCCGTACTTGGGATCATACCGCCCACTCGACCCCTCGACTGTGTCTCCTTATCAACACCCTCCATTTGGTGCCGGCGACATTGGATCGTCCTCTCTGCGCTCGAATGCGCCTTTCTCGGATGGCTGCGACGTGTCCGACTTCCACCGGTGGTCGGACGCGCAGCAACCCAGAGCTGCTACCTACCGCGGTACGCCAGACCCAAGTGGAAGGAGTAGACATGGTGGTCTAGACGCATATTATCACAGTGGAGGGCTTCCTGCATCCCCCTCGCCTCTTGATCGTCGGTGGATGACCCAGTCAGGACATCACCTCTCCGCACGGACTGAAGCACACTATCCAGGCCCTATTCCTCCTTTTCCTGCCGGATATGCCAGATTTTCTTTAGGGCAACCGTCAGCTTATGCCAGGCAGCCGCAGGCATTCTCCCACGACAGCAAAGACGGTATGTAGACGACCATTCTAGATATCCAATGAGACGATTGCAATCGCTGAGATATCCCACAGGAAACTTTGATAGACAGTACCACATCCGCGCCTCCGCTCGAGGTCCTCACCCTTCATCCTCGGTACCGCCCCCTACGACCACTGCAGCGTTTGCTGCCACCTGGGATGATGACTATGACGACCCCGACGATCCCTTCGATGTCGAAATGGACGAGAGCCGAGTCTCTCACCACGACGCTGCAGACAACCTCACACAAATACTGGATCCATCTGGCCGGCAGATTTGGGGACAAAAAATGTACAATTGGCAGAGGGTGCAGGCCCAATCAGTCGCAAGCTTTCAACTCCCGATCGCCGCGTCGCCGCTACAAGACGAAAGGAACGAGCGTGCATTTCGGCACTTTGTCGAGATCACAAGCCACTGCATCTCCATTTTCGAGAGACAACACTTCAGCCCTTTGGTTGCTCCGGCGAGGACGCTTTGGAACTTCACGATGCCGGCCCTGGCCCTGTCGTATCCCGCCCTTGCCCACGGGATTCTGGCCCTGGGAGGGTTGCATTTCGCGAAGGTGAGCAGGAATTCCGAAGATCGAGCCGCGAAGCATTTTATGTACGCGGTCAGACGAGTGGGAAGACTGCTGAGTCTACCCAGACGACGCCATGAGATTGCGACGCTGGCCACGGTACTTGTTCTCGGGTTTTATGAGGTATTGAGCGGCGACCACTCCCGCTGGAACCTGCATCTGTCAGGCGCGACGAAACTGGTGCTGGAACACGACATCGCTAGCCTGACTCGCAACGCACGTCGGATGCGCCGGGGCGCGAAAGCAAGAGTCAACCAGTGCACTGCGCAATTTGCTTATGGCCGTGTCGCCGGGATCCCTGTTTCACTGTTGGACGATATAGATTGGGAGGTCGACTCTGCGTTGATTTCCCGGTTAATCGGGGTTCAAGTGGACTATGACCGTCAGGTGCAGCCAGGTTTGGAATCGCAGGCGTACCCATATGACCTGACCGAAAAGGACATTGATGATTTCAAAACCAAGCTGGATCTGAGATGGTGGTATTGTAAGCAAGACGTCTTTCAAAGCATGCTTAGTGGAGATCGACTCCTCATGCCAATCGAGGACTGGAAGTACTGCCCCCCACGAGGACAATTGGGACGAGCGGATAACCCCTACGCGACCTTCGATCATTTGCTTCTTGTCATGGCACGATTGGCCGATTTTGGCGGAAGAGACCGGATCCGCAAGCAGCGGGCAGTTGAAGCTCAAGGAGGAGAATGGCGGCCTCCTTTGTGGCTCTTCGGGCCCAGGGGGTCACCGGGACCCCCTGGAAGCAAAGGTAAAGAGAGGTCCGGTACAGTAAACAAGTCCTCCAGCTCAGGCTCGGGAAGAAATACCGCGTCAATGAGGTCCGCTGGCCAGAACTCCGTGAAACCTGCGCCAGCGCCCAGTGCTAATGAGGGCAGAGTCAGGCAGACCAAGCCAACTCCATCTCAAGGTCCGGGGCCGGAGTCGACGAACAGTCCGCCAATGTTTGGGATGATGCCTTCGGCTGGAGATCCGCAAGTGCATCCTGCGGTGCGGACCATGCAGGCCAACATCAAGGATCCGGCATTTATGCTAAGACCGGAGTCAAAGGGGGCTTCACCACCACGAGACCTTGATGACGAGACCGCAAAAGCCTTCTCCGAGCATGCCGATATCACCAAAGCATTCGACATATTCCGTGCGGCCCTTGGCCCGGAGTTCGACCCTCTCCCACCTTCTGACCCGCCGATAGCGACGCCATTCGGGCCGGCTCTGGTGTATAAAAACGCGGCCGTTGCTTGCATATGGATATTCTACAATGTCGGGCGGATATTGTTGCATCGCTTGCATCCAGAAATGAATCCTGCTGCCATGATCTCGGCCGGTTTCGCAGCGCCGCTGACACACGAGTACGCCCAGACGGTGGGCAAGATCTGTGGTGGGCTCTATTCGGGACAACATTACGGTCAAATTGGAACGTTGGAGCCTAGCTTCGCCGGTGCGTTGATGGAGAGTACATTCTCCCTTCTCTTTGCCGCGGTACAATACACGGATCCGGGCCAGCGTGGATGGACAATAAGTAAACTACGAGATGTCGACAAGCACTGCGGTTGGCGCACATCGGCCGCCATTGCGGGCGGTTGCGAGAATGCCTGGGTAAAGATGGCCCAGAAAGGCCGAGGACCTCCATACGAACGTACGCTGAATATGCACGACAAGGACGAACGTGTGAGCGGACAAAAGCCGCGAGGCAGTCCCTCGCCGGGAGCAAGCGGTGGCAGACAAGAGTTCAATCCTGAGGCCGAACATGAGTCGGAGTTTGTGCATCATGATCGCAGCTTGATCGATCGATCGGGGTCTACCCGCGTGCACTGGGCCTTGGGTTTACTCTCGGTCGAGGAAGATATCAAAAGGATGACATTGGAGGAAGGATGATCCTGGATTGGATTTGTTCATGCCAGCCGACAGGAATGTCGATACGTCCATCACTGTCCTGACGACCATACCAGGCACTGTCATCATCCTTACGAGAATGTGTGCGGGACGGCTGAACTTCACGGACTTCTTCGCCACAACATCTCGCTCCTGCCGGATGGAGCTGGGTAATGCTGCGATCCAGGCGCCGCCTGTCACTCGGCAGCTACGACGATATCCGTCGAGCATTTTATGCCGTCGCATTCCCCGGGCAGTCTATCTTCGCCTCGATCTGTCGGCCAGTATCACTATCACTGGCATGCAGTATAGGCTCATATATAGTAGTCAGCCCACAGTCGGACCTGTTTTCAGCCCTCACAATGCAGGCTCTCCGGAAAGACGTGTCCTCTTATTTCGACTACCGACCCAGGAGAAATGCTTCTTCGGAGGCCAACACGCCCATTTCTGAGCCGATCAGCCCCGGAACCCTTCCCAAGCCATCGCCCCGACCAAGACCTCGACTTGGAAGCCTGCGGTCCCAGTCTGAGCATGCGACAACTCACAAGAGGATTCATGTGAAAGCTGTTCCCGAGGAACAGGGTAGTCACCATGGTTCAGGCTCGGGGGCGCCACCACGTACCGCCGAAGACAGAGGTCAAGAGCAAGATGCGCGACCTATCTCCGAGCACCTCGTGGACGAATCCCAGGAAACTGCGCCCATCACCCCAAGCACTGCCGGTCCAGGTGGTGGGTTGGCCGGTAGAAAGGAGAGCCAACCGCGTTCTGCCCAAAGATCGATCGTCGGTCGTGGTTGGGCAAGGTCGCCTTCAGGGGGCCTCTGGTTCCGGGCGAAACACTCTTCCAGTGAGATCGGCCGCCCGTCATCGAGTCGGGATATGCCCAGTCCTTCTGATTCTGAAGTACTTGTCGTGCGTACGGATCAAACACCGTTGCGACCGCCATCCGCCCCAAAGAACAGGGCAGCCCTCAGTCGGTCGTCTCCGAGTACGATCAGAGTCGAGGCGTACTTCAACGAAACGGATGCCCAACCACATGAGCCAGGGCATTCCGCTGCGGACCGTCGTCGCGGCCAGTCTTACGGCGACGAGGCTCATGGTGGTGATGCGGTACCACGCAAAAGTTCCTTCAATCCTCTGCATTTTTTCTCGGCTCCCCTACAGCTCATACGACGGGCCAGCGGCACGAAAAGGCAAAGCAAGATCAGGCCGGCTGAACCCAGGATTGTTCTCCCCCAGTTCGAAGACCCACTGCTTGCAGATCATCCGAGCTTGCTGAGGAGAAATCACACGGCCGAAGCCCTGGCCCGGGTCAGTGCGATCCTACAGGATCTGAGGCAGTCTCCTCAAGCATCCTCGCGGCCGCCGACCGGGATCAAGCCTTTGAGATGGCGGACTTTCTCTAACAAATGGGGTTCGCCGAAGGTGGACAAAGATCATCTCGTGGTCCCCGAAGACACAGAGCATTTCACGGCCCACCAGCGGAGGAGTATGGAGCATCTGTGGGACACTCGGTCGTACACGTCGAGTGAAAGAAATTTGCTGATGGGACGGCTGCCGAACAACAGTCCGGCCGAGCAGGCCACGTACAAAGTGAAAAGGAGCGCCAGTGCTCAAACCGAGGAGTTTCTGAAAATCGACATCAGCATCCGCGGAGGGACCAGCTACTTGCCGAGCGAGGCACGTCGTATACACACTCCACCGCTGCCCGAAGAAGGGCCTGACGGGAAGTATCGAGGTTTCTTCTTTGACTACAACGCCCCAAGACGGGCCAGCACCATCCCGCAGTCCTACGATGGGAAGTTGTCAGCAGAAGAAGTCTCTCCATCTGCCGGTAAACCTTCCCCACCACATAGTGGCAGCACGAGTGCCGAGAGTGCCATGGAGGAATCGCAGTCACAGAAGGGCACGTCGAGCTCTCATGCAGGGAGAGGTCACGGTGGGCGTAGTAAGAAAGGAAAGGAGCATGTCAAATCAGGCCCTTGTGGGTTGGGAAAAGATTGGTATGATGTCAAGTTGGCCGAACTCGGACTGGGAGATGCGTCCGGCTGGGGTCAAGCGGTGGACGCCAAAGAAGGCGAAAGACGGGTCAACTTGAGCGCGTTGGAAGCCATGGCTGAAAAGAATTTATCGACCGGCAGGTCCAGTGATGCGGAGCGCCATCTTGACCTCACCATACCGGAACATCTGCCGAGCAGTCCACTGTGCCCAAGAAATGCAAGGTACTGGCGGGTGGTCAAGGGGAAGGGAAGTCAGTTCAGGGGCTGTTGGATGCATGGAATTGGGGTGTATTCAACCAATGATGGTGAGGGTCACGGTAGTGATGATGACGATGATGTGGAGACCAGTCATGGCTAAAAGATGGGAGAAGCATGCGAGGATAGACATTTCTCTACGCCGTGATGAATGTCTGCTTTGTATGCCTGAGGCCTGTATGCCTTTTGTTAGCAACTGCTAGTCATCCATCGCGATGGGATTTTCTCTGCCAGGCGGGCCAGAACGTTTACAATGAGTGCCAGTGATCTGCAGCAGGACTGTATTGTGTCACTGCACGGCGGAATATTGGTAGCAGAGGAAAATGGATAACTCTGAACTCGATAATGATGCTTTTTGCTTTTGCTTTCCCATATTCCTCTTACTTGTCATCCACTGGTTCCAACTGCTGTTGATGTTGCCGTATAGTAGGTAGACAATGGCACTGTTCCGGCTGTTGGTTGTCTCGAACTCCCAATGCCCAAGTTCAAGTTGAACATATGGAAGATTGTCCCCGAAGGACAACATATATTGGGACCGGATAGTTTTGTCGTCGCCCCAGGTGTGAACTGCCGGTGTCTCACCAATTACGGGTTGGATTTTTGCATTGTCAATAAAGACGGTCCACGTATCCAAACGGGTTTTGGTTTGCACGGCTCCTTTTCCAACTAGCCATTCAAGTTCATCGTTTCAAGTTCCCGAGATGGATGGCATAGGTGGAATGTATGTTTTCCCCGGTCCATTCCATTCCATCTGGCTCTTTCTTTTTCCCTTCTGTTCCTTTTTTTTTTGGTGTCATGTCACAGTGTCATTCATTTACAACTCGCCAAACTTCTCCTCATATTTCGAAATATGAGCGACCTTTTCCGCACTCGCGCTCTGTTCGTCAAACCGCAACTCGACCCACTCGTCGACCAGCTTCTTCGCCAACTCGAGTCCAATGACGCGCTGGCCGAAACACAGCACCTGGGCATTGTTGGACAAGACACTCCGTTCGACACTGTACGGATCATGCGCCGTCACGGCTCGGATCCCCTCAACTTTGTTGGCCGAAATGGCGACGCCGAGACCGGTGCCGCAGATGAGGAGGGCTCGATCGGCCTAACGAAACGTACAGAGAGAGTATTAGTAAAAGAAAGGGGGGTTTGGTGGAAAAGTGTTGTTGTAAGTGTGTTCTTACCTCTCCAGATTTAATCTTTTTGCAAGCATCCACAGCCAAATGCGGATACGCCGTGGCGTCGTCGGCGTCGACGACACCGACGTCCAACACTTTGGTGACGCCCTTGTGTTTGCTGAGGGTTTCTTTGAGGGCGGTTTTGTAGGCGTGGCCCGCGTTGTCGCTGCCGACGACGATGCGGAGCGGGGATTTTTGTTGTTGTTGGCTGCCGTTGGCGCTCATGGTGGCTGTCTGTTCGAGATGGATATTTGGAGAGGATAGATACTGTGGAAAATAGAGCAACAAACAGAAGAGACGGCGAGCGGTGTGGTTAAAAGGAAGAATACTACTACTACAAAACAGAACGAGAAAAAGTCAAACGTGATCTCAAATATGATGAGTGATTGAGTTAAAGATGAGACTCGGAGTCAAGACCGGTCATCCATCGTTCATGGATGATGTCGCCCGCAAATAACATCAACGTTCCTTACTGCCGCGGTGGGTGGACAATCAGCCTGAAACCTGACCGTGGCGGCGGGACATACAATTGATTGTACACGGCGTTGCGATCCCGGGCGGCGTTTCGTCGAAGCCAGAGTCGGATCCCTCGCCGGGCTCGTCGGAATAACGCCGATGTGAGGCTCGGATTTCTCAATGTGGATATGCCGCCAGTCGTTCCATCTGTTCGCCGTGGGGGCCTCTCAATTATTATTTGAGGCGTTTAACGCGACTGCGGGGGACAGAAGCATTGGATTTTATTTTGGTACTCTGCAACTGTCCGTATCAATCTGAACCCTGTATGTTGACGAAAAAACGGTAAAAAAAAACGGTAGAACAATAACAGTCCAATTCGACCTCTGTCTCGGTTTATCCAATATAAAATAACCAGGACTAATTCTTGCCACCGTCTCTACAACCCGGGCGATTCATTACCTACGCCGACCGTGGTCTTGTAACCATGTCGTCCTCATCTTCATACCCTACGCTCCCGCCCAAGCTAATCCTCACATCAACCAAGGCCTACTTCTCCCCTTCCCGGACGATCAACTATCTCAACTCGATCCTGGACACTCAAAACAACAAGATTCTGTCGCTCCTCTCGTCCCACCACGACCAAGTCCGCTTCGTGCTGATCCCGGATTTTTTGACCATTTTCCCATGCTCGCAAATCCTGACCACGAGGTTTTCAACTCCTTCAGACTCCAGCTCCTCTTCTTCATGGCCCGTCTCGCTCGGCGCCCAGAACGCATTCCAATCGACCTCCTACGGCGCATATACCGGCGAGATTGTGCCTCCAGCCCTCAAAGAGCTGGGGTGCTCCGTGGTCGAATTGAACCACGCCGAGCGGCGCCGAATGCTGGGTGAAACCGACGAGACCGCCGCCGCCAAAGCATCCGCCGTGTGCGCGTTGGGCATGATCCCGCTGGTGTGTATCGGCGAAGTGGACCGACCACCCCAAAACGGACGCCTGAGCCAGTCTGTCGGGCTGGCAATGGCCCAACTCACACCGCAGATCGAAACACTCCTGCGTGCCGTGCCGTCCGATGCGCCCGTGATTTTCGCCTACGAGCCCGTCTGGGCAATTGGCGCCGCCGAGCCCGCCGGCGTCGACTACGTCGGTCCGGTCGTCCAGGCCATTCGCGAGGTCGCCCGACGCGCCGTTCCTGGTGGTCGATCAGGTCCTGTCAAAGTCGTCTACGGCGGCAGTGCTGGACCCGGCTTGTGGAGCGGCAAAACGAACGGGGGCAACGGATTGGGCAAATATGTTGATGGGTTGTTTTTGGGCCGCTTTGCCCATGAAATCTCCGGCGTCAGTGCTGTTGTCGAGGAAGTCGTCGAGAGTTTGAACAGCAACAGCCAGAGTTGATAGGGTGGGCCGCTTCAAAATCCGAAGAGCTGTTTCGTGGGAAACATTGATATGTGATTCCTAATAACTGCGATGGGAACGGAAAGGAAAGTCGCCCTACAGTGTGCTATCGCGCAATGATGTTCGCTCGACAATGGTGGGCGGAATTTATCCTCCTGCGTTACTTTACCTGCGTTTAGTACTGCATGCATTTCTCCACCTGCGAATAAATCAATCGACCAACCGCGTTCAACAGCATAGCAACAGCATAACCGCAACTGCACCTGCACCCGCACGCCGATGAATTCAGTCCACCCTTGGTGGGAAGGAGGTGGAGGAGGAGGAGACGGTGGTGGTGGTGGTGGTGGTGGTGGAGAAGAGAGGAGATGATTGCAAGCAAGGAGCGAGCCCAATATAGCGTGATTGCTGCTGTCATTGCCTGATCTTCCAATGCAAGTTGAAAACGAATGAATTCAATTGAAGACACCAATTTGCAGCTATACTGACCCCGGCGGGATCCTGGGCCGGCGATGATGAGTCCATACCTGACTGAACAGAATAAGAAATGAAAAGAGGGCGGCCCTTGCATGATGCAAGCTGGCGGGTTTACTTTCTCCATACTAGTATGTATATACCAGGAGCAAGACATTAGATCCCCCTGCTGCCTGCATGTTTTATCGATTAATCTCGACCCACAAAGGCCAGGTGGAGAGCGATGAACGTGGACACCGTCGTCAGGCTTTTGATATAGAGAGAGATGACCACGTCAAGGAGTTTTGAGTCTGGTCTGGAAGTCATTTATTTCCCTAGCTGTAGGACATACCATAAGTCTACATAATACTGAGGTTCTTGCTGTAGATTGATATTCACATTGTATTCACTACATAAGGTATACGCTAAATTCACTAACCGCAACTAGCGCACATACTTCTCCACTATTATCCCCCCTTCCGAAAACTCACCTATATAAAATTGACCAACCAAAATCCACTCCAAATTACGTTTCGAAACTGAAGCGAGTTGAATGTTTCGGTAGCTCAGTGGTAGAGCGAGAGATTGCAGTATTCGCATCGCAGCTATCTCTAGGTCACGTGTTCGAACCACGTCCGGAACTTTATGCTTTCGCAGCCCTCTTTTTTGTTTTTTTGGCTCAAGTTCAACTCGCCTCACTTCGCGTGCGGTGCAGTGCAGTGCAGTATGGTCTATCACTTCACTACTGGGCCAAGTTTGTCAGCTACCATTCACTGGCAGTGCGGATGTAGGCTGTAATTATTTGTGGCGCACACTGGCACTGCAACTCTTACGCCGGACCCCAGACAACAGACAACGCTGAGCGGGGAAACATCAGAATCAAACTCCCATTATCGACCTTCCGGGGAACGCATTATCATCATTACATGTATACTACCTAGGTACCTCTGGCTGCTCCCATATATACTACTGCAGGGTATTCTCACCAAACTTTCGAGTCTCATCGTTAGGCCATAGTTGCTATAGTAGAGGGTGCCGTGCCCGGGATCAAGTACCAGGTAGACTTGCCGGGCCGCTGGCATGACGCACTATTTGGCAGATCTCTCGAATGGTAACACGGTAATAAAAGGTAAGTAAGCTGAGGAGGTAGGTACTAGGTACCTAGCTATGCATGACCTCCACGCGGCGCCAATGGTGGTGCGGCATCAGCCTCAGGCATACCACCACCTAGGTACATAAATGCAGGCGGCCCCATGTCAGCCGCTGTTCTCAATGTTTACCCAAGTCGTCCTCTGGCTTGACTCTACATAGGTACTGATCTTGTATCCCTTGTGCTTACTAGGTACAGATGTGCGACCATTTGCGCGGATCGTAGGTTACAGACCTTTGCCAACTGTAACTTGCACGACTCTGATATTCTTCCCTTGTGTTGGGACGACCGCCATGTCTATTGCAACCACGACCACGACTTCGCCCGATAAGGCCTTCCTGGACAAATTCATCTCGCTCCTCTCGCGGGCATACTTGACCACGCCTCTCACCACCGCCTTCATCACAGAGATCGACAATACCCCGCCAACGGCGAACGCTGCGGAAGTCATCACCCCAGAGCGCCTGAAGAAACATTTCACTCTAGGCATCACCGCCGCAGCGCAGAGCAATGTTGTTCTGATCGAGGCGGGGAACTTTACAGCGGCGGCGCTATGGGAGCCACCGGACTTCTGCGGGATCCCACCGTCACAGGCTCGGCGGAATCCCGGGCCAATTCTGCAAGAGTTCAGAAGTACCGCGCGCACGCTCAAGGCAAAGTATCTCTCCTTGCCTGACCAAGGGCCTCGAAGCTACGACCAGCCCGCAGCGCCCAGTCAGTCCTCCGGCGCACCTTCCGAAGACCCCTACCCGGCAGACTTCAACAAGGACGTGGATTATGAGACACGCCCGTTTTTCCACCTCTCCCTTATAGCGAGGGATCCCGAGGCCGATCCAGACGAGAGCTTTGCCGCGCTTAAGGCTTGCATGGACCCGTTTTTGAAGAAAGCCCAGGAACAAGATGTGCCTGTCTGGCTGGAGACCGCCAGTGAAGACTCGAAAAGAGAATATGAAGACATGGGATTCAGAGTATGTGAAGAAGTCGTGATCGGCAAGGGCCGAGTAAATGCTAAAGGGTGGCCTGAAGAGGGTGGTGAAGGTGTGAAAAGCTGGGCCATGATATATGACCGACATCTTGGTTGATCAAAGATCGGGCACATGCGCAGGTATTGGACGTCACCATGAGTGCTGCTTCAATCTGGTGTTTTAATCTGTAATGTCACTGTCCAAGCGATCAATATGGCCAGATTTCACAATGTTCTTCATTCAACAATTGTCTGCCCAATTTTCGCTGACCCATTTGGAGATAAGGGTCGTCATGTCGTATCCAGGTAAGTATTTGTCCACATCCCTGTCCGAATAGTCGAGGCCCAGGAATTTCAGCCCGATAAGAATCCACGGTTGGATAAACTCATTGAACACGACATCCACGACTTCATCGTCCAAGTCTATACCACGCGGGTTAATCTCGGCTTGGATGCAGTTCGGCACTCGGTAAAATGATATTGGAGCATGAACGGTGTCGTCCCCTTCATCTCCCGCATCATCCACTGTGGTGTAGCCTGGTATGACCGCTTTGTCGTCCGAGGTCAAGATCGGAGTCTGGCCAACGTTATGAAGTTGCTCGTAAGACGACTGTGCTGGGGCAACGATCTCTTCTGGGATACCCAGCTGGCCGGGAGGAGACATCTTCCACAATGCCAGTGAGGAGTCGACACTTTCGAAGATCTCACCCCCGCTGTTCAAGAGGTGAATGAGTTTCCGTGCTGTATTGTAAGGCACATCCTTGAGGAAGTGAAAGCCGCTCGTAAACGGACACACAATATACGTGGAATCCTTGGTGAAGGGCCCTTTGAAGATGTCAAACCGAATAGCTCCGGTGTTGGATATGACCAGTCTGGGCCTATCACCCCGCCGCGTATCGTGGATTATGCCCGGAAACACTTCTTCTTCAAGCCAGCTGAAGATGCTGCTGTTACTGGGATATTTGGCCCGGCTCATCCACAGATCCCGCGGTGCACATCCGAATGTGTCATCGAGGTTGAGAGCGTTCCGAGCCTCTTCGATCCCTTTGGTAATGTTTCGACCACGCTCGGAATGGAAGGTCGACGCGTTGAGCCCGGTGTGGTGGTAGAAGGAATACAGGTTGTTATCGATGTACCTCCGGAAGAAGCTTAAGCTTGATGCGGTGTCTGTGCTGCTGTTGGTCGATAAGCCACTGATAGACTGGAACCCGATGGTTTCCATGAACCGCCCGCTGGCCAAACCGTGCGCTCTACTATCAAACACGCGGTAGTCGCGGATGTGGTAATGTCCACCGAAGAACTGGACGGGTGTATCCGACCGAACAGAGCGGATAGCCTCGAATATTACATCGAATTCGTCAGATCGAACGGGGGCATGTCCCGCCACGACAAACAAATCGATGTCCGGATCTCGGATGGCTGCTTGAAACCAGTCTTCTCGAACGGTGTCCTCAACTCTCTGCACGATTGTGTTGTTGTAATTGCGGTCGAAATTGTACAAGAACCCAAACGCCATGATTCGTATTCCTTGCACCTTCGTCGTGAATTTCTTGTATCTGGGAGCCAGAGGTACAATCTCTCCAGTTGTGGGATGGACGATATCGATATTTGAAGCCAGGTAGCTATCCCGATATGCAGGAGCGGTGATCAAGTATTCGTTCTCGGACGAGTTCTGCTTGTAAAGCTCATGGTTGCCAGAGCAGATGATGTCCATATGCTGCGCCCGGAAAATATCAAATGTGAACAGCCCCTTCGGGTCAGATGCGTCATAAAGCCCGTTGCCCTCGACACGATCACCGGTGTCGACCAAGAGTAGATCTCGGCCCTCTCCTTCGAGTTTCTCCCTTAACCGAGCCGCGAAGTCGACGTAGTCACCCCAGTCCGCACTGAAAGACGGCTCAAGCAGGTGGCCAGCATGCCAACCATGGGTGTCGGTAGTATGTAGGAAGTTGAGCTGTCCAAACCGCAAAGCTCGGAGAGGTGCCTCGAGCGGTTCGGGTGCGTTAGGTTGCGCCGCGAAGCCTTGCGATGCCAGCAACGCAAAGGCCAGCCATGATTTTGGCGACATGGTCAAGACCAGAAGGGTTCAGGATTGGGACAAAAGAACACCCAGACGAGAGGGTGCTTTACACCCTGGTAGTTGTAGACCTGGACAGACATCTGCCTGCGTTGGCCCATGCGACACCTCATAGTACCCTTTGATAGTCTCATATGACGAGCCTGGGTTGTCCTCATTCGCTGCAAACCTTGCAAACCTTGCAAACCTCACAAACATTACAAACACACCCAACCCAGCACCGGAGTTTAAGCTGTGATGTTCCGGTGCGAATTGCTATTAACAGCACTAGCGCGGATTCAGCTTCCCAACGACAAGCTTTCACTCGACAGACTTCGGATCCCCAATCGGCCTTCCCTCATCGGACCTCAAAGGAGTGCTGACTTGTGGTTTTTTGAGCCAGCCTGCCAGTACCAGTCTCCCGTTGCCGTCTGCTGAGGTCGTTCTCATAACATCTTTCTAGTAATCTCACCACAGAAGCCGTCGCCATGTCAGTGTCGCGGCTGTTCCGGCCCGCCTCGCGGCTGCTCTCACAACGGTCTGCAGCTATTTCCTCAATACGACCATCATTCCGCACAGTCGCACCAGTTTCGCTACCTGCGATCAGAGGATACGCGTCGGAGTCGAACCAGACGTTCACTGTCCGAGACGCCCTTAACGAAGCACTTGCTGAGGAGCTTGAAGCCAACGAAAAGGTCTTTATTTTGGGAGAAGAGGTTGCTCAATACAATGGTTGGTGTTCTCGGTTGTAGGAAGGTTGAAGTGGACATTAACACTTCTTGTTAGGCGCATACAAGGTTACAAAAGGACTGTTGGACCGATTTGGCCCCAAGAGAGTGATTGATACGCCCATCACAGAGTCTGGCTTCTGTGGATTGGCCGTCGGTGCGGCATTGGCTGGTCTGCAACCCGTCTGCGAGTAGGTCGACCATTACATCGTTTCACAGACAATCACTCACATTCGTCGCTAGATTCATGACAATGAACTTTGCTATGCAAGCCATCGACCAGATCATCAACTCGGCCGCGAAGACACATTACATGTCCGGCGGTATCCAGCCCTGCCCCATCGTTTTCCGAGGACCGAACGGTTTCGCCGCCGGTGTTGCTGCCCAGCATTCGCAAGACTATTCAGCCTGGTATGGGAGCATTCCCGGTCTGAAGGTGGTGGCTCCATGGAGTGCAGAGGATGCAAAGGGCCTCCTGAAAGCCGCAATCAGAGATCCCAACCCTGTTGTGGTGTTGGAGAACGAGTATGTGTGGCGTGTTCCCGCGACGAGAATTACGGTCGACTGACGTGGATTAGGCTCCTTTACGGCCAAGCTTTCCCCATGAGCGCTGAGGCCCAGAAGAACGACTTCGTCCTCCCCTTCGGAAAGGCCAAGATTGAACGACAGGGCAAAGACCTCACCATTGTGACCCTCTCGCGATGTGTTGGCCTGTCGCTGGAAGCTGCCGAACAGCTGAAGAAGAACTACGGTGTCGAGGCAGAGGTTATCAATCTGCGCTCAATCAAGCCTTTGGACGTGGAGGCGATTGTCAAGTCGGTCAAGAAGACGGGCCATCTCATGGCGGTCGAATCTGGATTCCCGTCCTTCGGTGTCGGTTCCGAGATCCTCGCTCTGGGCTGCGAGTATGCCTTTGACTACTTCCAGGCACCTCCTGTTCGTGTCACTGGTGCAGAAGTGCCGACCCCCTATGCTCAGAAGCTGGAAGAAATGAGCTTCCCTCAAGTCGATACCATCACCAACTATGCCGCGAAGCTGTTGAGGGTCTAATCTGAGGAGAGCCAGGGCTGTCCGAAAAGCATTCTGTAATGTAGGTTAGCGCAGCGTTTCTTCGAGTCTGGGGGACTGGTTCCGGCGGGTCCGGGGTCTGGGACATACATGGTGGCTGCCATATGGCCACCGAAATCGATTAGTTTCAGCTTCAGGTCCTCCGTGTATTGCATGGACAAAGGTGCTGTGAGGTGTGATAATTGCTATGCCATTTTTCCAATCTAACTTCCTCGCTGTTCCTACAAGGATGAATATGGGTGTCTTTGCCATCGTTTCCACAGGCCTTACGTGGCAGCCGAGTAATGCTGATTAGGTGGCAGAGGATGAACGGTTAATACAGTAAACTCTCCGGGAAAGCCGTCCATTGGTTTTCCGCGCCCATGGCAACTTGCTTGGAAAGGAGTGCACATGTTGTAGCATGCTTTGTAGGGTGTGATATTTCAGCGTATCGATCGCATCAAACGGTCTACAGAGAGGCCCATACACCAAGAAGTCATCTGAAGCTCTAAAGACTGCCCCGTAACAGGTAACCTACTAGTCTACAGCAAGGGCAGTGCCTACCTACTTGGGCACGATAGTCTGAAAGAGTGGCTTCTTCAGAAGGACAAATCGAATCAGCACAAATAATTGATAGGACATTCGATAGAAGGATAGTAAGTGAACGCTGGACTCCATCTAACCCTACAGAAAAAGGCAAGCAATATTCGACATTTGTAATTATCGATCGACCTGGACCTGCATCCCGCAAGTGAAGGTCCGGCTTCTCGGGAAACAGATGTCCCAAGACAGCAAAACCAATCTTCCCGGCTACGATCTGAACATGGACCCAAGTAGCGGCACAGCAGCATAAATGCGATCCCAATTCTTAGCCTCCCAGCCCTGACCTAGGCCAGCGCGACCCACGACACCCAACCCTCCGGCAATCCAGACAGCGGCGACAGTGGCAGCGACGGCATTGATAATCCTGCCCCTCCACTTCCGTCTCTGGGAACCGGAAAGACCACCTTCAGTGATATACTCACGCGAGAGCTTCAGATACTTTGCGGTGCCCGTGACGAAATGGAAACTGGCGATGGAGATGAAAGTGGCATACCCCAAATGGCCGATCCAGGGGTTATGAGCAATACCGTGGGCGAAATACCGCAGCCCGACGCCAGCAGAGCTCCCTTCGACCTTGAGCGGCGTGATGCGCATGACGGCCATATGGCCCACGAGCAATGGATACATCATGTACCCGAGAGCAGAGGTCAGCGACAGTTTTGGCCAGGGGATGGATTTGCGTTGGGCATGTGTCTCGGCGCCGTGCCGTTTGGCCACTATCCGTCGTCGATAGATCCGTAGCGCGATGCCCGAAGCCACGTGTAGTGCGACCGGAATAAATACCATTAGGGGCTCAAGCGGGAACGACTGGTAGTACGGCCGTGTCAGGAGCAGGTAGGTGTCGGCGGCGCGCGCGTCTCGCAGAATCAAAGGGATCACCGCCGTGTTGGTGTAGTGCATGGCTAGGAAGAGTGTCGGCGGCACAGTTGTGTATTTCTGCACACTGGATAGAATGTGCGCTGTCCGAGCTGGCGTCAGGCCTAGGAAGTTGGTTGACGATGCAGAAGATGTGACACCCCGTCGGGAAACTTGGTATTTCTCGACGTCTGCTGCCACGTCGCTGGGGTTGGTTGGGTAATCGGGCGTATCTATCCCATCATTGTTGTCGTTGCTTTTCTCATTCCACGGGTACGAGTCGTCGTCGTCCTCCACGGGGCTCGGCTCGACTTCGTGGAGAGGGATCGCAGAGATTGAGCCCCGCGTGTCGGTCGTGGTTAAGGGCGGCAGGTCATCCTTTGAAGAAGACATCGTTCGGACCGTAGCCTTGGGCGGATACAATCGGGATCACGGCAGATGAGTACGACTAGGCTGGGGAGTGGTGCAGATGAGAGACGAGTAGTGACCGCAACTGGCGGATTGTCTTGAGGGTTATTGCAGCATGACTCCTGAAATCGACAGTTTTGTTGATTGTGTTCGTCAGGAGGCAGTCAAGACCACTATGTCCAGTCGTGTAGCTGGCAGTATCCGGATCAAACCATTGACTTGTACTGCAGTGGACGCATCTCAACTTGAGTTCGACTTGGAGATGGACGTCGATGCGCGTGTTGGAGATCGCTGTGGAAGATGAGGCGGACCAATGACCAGCGAGCCGATTACCGCGTGGAGTTCTGGGTGTGCTTATGTAACTCGTCGGCTTATCAAATACAGCTGAGTGGCACAATGGTACCGTGGTACATGTACATTATAAGGTAGGCTATTGTACCTGGTATTTGCTCTTAGGGGCAGTTGATGTCTGTCCAAGTATTCCCCTGCTTCATCATCTTGATCCAGATACGTCGCAGTGGTCGGATGATGATATCGCCACACTATTCTGATTCGAATGCAACGAGAATGACACGGCAATATAACGCTTGATTCTGTTGTGTGGGACTTCGACGGCCAGTCGAGGAGACTTCAACGCGATAGAGATCGCGATAGATAATGCTTGTCCTTATTCCGTCCAACTTTGCCAGTGTCACGGCATACCGGATACCGATGTAGTGCATCCGGCATCACTCCCCACAACTAAAGCATTCTTCTTAGACGTCTTCGAGAGACGGGCACTGGACCCAGCCTCCGACCATCGTAGCACATTCTCGAGGACCTCCTCAATGCTAGGATATAACAGTTTTCCCTGAAGAAAAGGCTTATCGAAAGTCGCTCCCGCGTGCCTCCATTGCGTAAACTTGCAGGGCCAGGACCAATATTCATATTCGTGACGGCCTCACAATCAGAGACTTGTATTGGTTCCTAGAGAGATGGAGCATCAGAGAAGTCTCAAAATGCTAGAGGCAGCCTGCGTTTTTGGTCGGTCTTGTAGCGCATATCGGTTTGAACGGCCACGTATTGGTCATCAATGAGGTTTGCGGCATTTTCCGAGACACACTTGAATATCGGTGTACCATGATCCGCCTGGTGAGAAAATCATCGCCCTCTAGATCAAACTAAAGCTTGAGACCGCTCAGATGCTCTTTTCCCGAGATTGTTGCCATGCCCGTTGTGCGGCTTTCTCATATTGCAAGTCCGAATGCTCCTGTATAGTGCTCAAGTGCATCATATCTGTGGGGTTCGTCTGTCGGATAGTCTCGTCAGACAGATCAGGCTCGTTCCCTACCTGAAAGATCTCGGTCTTCACTGTCCCGTTCACAGGAACGGCCCCAAGTCCTAAAATCCCCCACGTCACCAAGGTGGTGCTTGATTGTGAGTTTCACATATTCAGCTGTTTCTCGCCGGAGTACGCGACTCAAGCCCTCGCTGTAACAGCAGCATCATACAGTTGAAAACGACTGCTTGGGAGAATGGCAAGTCTTTCTGATGAATCGATCCTGCAGGGTGAAAGCCCTCCAGCCATCATTGAGAGCAACTCGAGGTTCCTTTCGACGGGGACTTCATGTTGGCAATGCTGCGGTTGTGCAAGAGATGCCTGCTGCATCTCGACCGCACTATACCAATCACAATGTGCAACCAGCAACTGCCTAGCCACCAGGGAATGGTTGCCCTAGCGCTTCGGCATTCGTAATGGGGAGCTCTTTGTGCCAGAAGGCGCTGAGCGCTGAGTATTTCCCGGATCTCCACTTCCCAATGCCCTTGGGCGTTTGGATACCAAGGGCGGCCCCGAACAATCATGACAGTCACTTCAATGTCAATGAATGAGCACTCCCGCATGAGTTGGCAGCATACATTCTTTCCCACCGGAGACCATGCGTACTACCGCGTAGGACTCAAAGGTCTGTTGAAGCCTCCCACCCGGTTCATATACTGTCGGTATTCTGTCTTCTTCTCCTTCCTCACACCATAAATCTGATTCCCAGGGACTTTCTTGTTTTGCGTAGTCTTGAAAGTGGTAAACCCCATCATTTTCTTCAAGAGTTCTTCTTCATCAAGTTCATCGACCGCCATGTGGTCGCCATTCGTCGACGCGGTCTCTTTCTCCACTGGTCCAGCTTTCAATTCACCTGCGCCCTTTCTCTCTCGTGACCGCGGCCGGTCGTGTTCTGTCCGTCGAGGGGGTGATCGTGTCCGCACAGAGGTGCTGCCGCCATTTGTTACCGGGGACCGGGAGCGTGACCGCCGAGACGGGCGATCGTTGCGATAATCTGGGTATATTGGTTAGCTTACATGTATACGTCCAACATTGGTAAATCTCTTGCATACCTCTAGCCGGCCGGTGTCTGTCACGACTTCTGCTCCTTTCCCGCCTGCCAGTCCCATTAACATCCCGGTCCCTCGCACCTCTATCTCTCTCGCGACGTGATCTCTCCCCAGATCGACTTCGATCTCTCCTCCTTTCGTAATATTCTCGGGATCGGGACCGCTTTCTACGGTGGTCATCGTCGCGCCGAGAGCTCCGGTCCCCAGTCCTATCGTCGCCATAATGTGGCCTAGGTTTTGCGTCTCTGCCACTCGAGGATGGCCGCGAATCGACCTTTTCGTCCTTGTCCCACATTGCGGCACTGTCAGTTCGCTTCGGCCGTTTCGCTGGGGGTTCGTCCATATGGCGAATTACAGATTCTTGCCAATGATCGAAGAGCTTCTGTGGTTATCAGGTGTTGCAACGGCTTTACAACCACTTGCTGATGTTGCTCTGGGGAGGGCGTGGGCTTGCCATAAAGTTGGAGTTGTGCCTCTACGCTGTAGTACGAACCACGACTAATCACTCCACCGTACTAGATGTACGGTGAATTTTTGGAGACTTAACGGCGTTACTATCTGCATGTTTAACGTCACTTCGTGCCCATAGGCGCAATAGCTGCAACTTCGGAGTCACTACTAATAGTACTTTTATTCTCTGTCGTTCGTTGACTCCCTTGAAGCTGCGGTCACCCGGTGCATGCGAGCTTGGTGGGCTTCTCGCGAGAAGCAAGCTGGCAGTGATCTGGGCGCTACCAGAAACACTTTACACCATCATTAGACTCGTTTTATGGGGCCAAATGCCAGGGGCTTCACCGAGTCTCGCCTGATGCCTTATTGAGAAGAGAACGTGGTCGGTCTTTTCGGCGACCACAGTTTCAGCATGTCTCCTGCTGCAATCCTTGTGAAAGACGAGTGGTTCGGCGGAACTTGCCGCTGGCAGCTTGCTACTAATTGTACAACTACCTAGGTAGTTAAGTCTCAACAAGGTACGCCAGGACATGCCGCGCCACGTTAACTGTTTCTCAGGTGCTCAAGCTCTATATTGAGACACTTTAAAGCACTTGGCAGGCGGCCTCATCAGTATAGTCGGCGGTCTCTCTGGGTCTGCCCTCCAATGTCGATATAATGTTTGAGACTGAGGCGGTCAACCTTGTTCAAGTTGCAATTTCCCAGCCACAGTTGGGGGTCACGACCAGTGCTTCATCCCCAGTATGTGGCAGACAGCGTTAACCTGCACAGTCCTGAATGCGTTGTCCATTGGTTGCTGTTCTGACCAGCGCCGCAAGTGCAGACTTGGCCCTGTAGGGCGCAACGGCGCCCTTGGGACTTCTGCCTTATATTATGTCCATGTCCATGGCTAGGCCCCCCTCCTTCTTTTATGTTTTCTCCTCTCGATACTGCTGCCCGCATGGATGGGCTTCAAGTTGCCCAGCCTCCTCGCGGGAAGGCATTCGTGCCTCCAGAGCACGACAAGTTCGGTGCCAATGCCACACCCGGAGCGGTAGATCCTGGTTATGCGACTGAATATACCTCCCAAGTTGGACCGCACAGTCCTCCAAAGTTATCATATCGCTTTCCTTGGGGCCTATCCCTCTTCACATACACTCTGCTTATCGTCGGAATAACCTTTGTGATATGTGGCGCAGGGTTTGGGGGCGCCATCGGCGCGGTTGCTGCGAACAACAAGCACTCGGAGTAAGTCATGTTGAGATAGCATGTATGGTCGGACACTGATTATGCCAGACCAAATACAGAGACGGTTTTTCAGACTACGACTGTCACAGCGACGGCGACCGCTTCCGTTCCCACCGCTGCAGTCCCTACCGCTTCTGCAACCGCCTCTGCGGGCTTAGTCAATGACTACGTCGTTCTGCCTCCGGACCAAGTTAACACCACGACGCTCACCTGCGCCGACGAGAGTACGATGACTACCAAGTCAGGCGCACGGTATCAGCTCCATTGCAATGTCGACTTCGGAAACAACGATATATTGTGGTTTATCTCTTACAGCCTTGAAATTTGTCTCGAGGCCTGCTCCAATCTAAACACCCGCACAGGGAATGCAACCTGCAATGGCGTTATATACAACGCCAATGTTGGACATTTCCCAGCCGGAAACTGCTGGCTGAAATCTGCAATGCTCAATCCGTCGATTGAGGATATTCCTCCATCCGTTGGTGCTACACTGCTGACCTGAAGTTCCAACACACCATGTCACGGCTCCATAACTCAGACTGGAAGACCTGGTCTCGCATGCTGTTCACTTGGAAGAAACTGCACTGTATTCTCCGCAGGACTCGACGTCTTGGTGGGCCATACAACAATCGGTAGATGTCTAACTCTCAGAAAGTGGTTCGTGCTGCGTGTGTGCCTGTTGTCATGCACCAAACTCCCCTTAGAAGGCCGCGGGTCTTCGGTTGGACCTATACTAGTCAAATACTAGCCCTGTCGGTCACCAAAACAGGTCACGCTGCGTTGCAAATGTTCAAAATGCAATGGAAACTGTTCGCAATCACCGATGTTGCCCAAGCCTCCAACAAGGAGGATCGAAGCGGGCCACAACCTGCTCCGGGGGGG